>NC_141874.1:190910139-191213169 GCF_056163025.1 Triticum urartu | reverse complement strand
TCCATCAATATAAACAAGAGCAGGATGTAGGGTTTTACCTCCATCAAGAGGGCCCAAACCTGGGTAAAACACCATCTCCTTTTTTCCTGTTACCATTGATCCGAGAATCCACAGCTCGGGACCCCCTACCCCGAGATCTGCCGGTTTTGACACCGACAATGGACAAGGCCACCTATGTTTGAGTGTAAAGGTATGGCACCATGGAGATTTTAACCTTGGGCCCATGACCAAAACTCATCTTTAAAGAACAAGTACCATAAAAAATGGCTAATGTGAAAGACTTGATCAATTTATGCATAATGGGGGGAGGAAGAGTTCATTGATAGAACATACTGCCCCTATGTCCATGCCTACACCTAGAATAAGACATCACGATGAGTATGGTGGGGTGTGCAAAGGTTCAAGCCACATATCTTGAATCAATGATATTTAGCTCATGCCTTAACTCGCGAAATCTTGCTTCATCCGAGGGCTTCGTGAAGATGTCTGCAAGGTTATCATGAGTGTTAACATAGTTGAGCTCGATCTCCCCTCGCCTAATGTGATCCCGGATGAAGTGATACTGCATCTCAATATGCTTCGTCTTGAAGTGTTGCACCGGGTTGAGAGAAATCTTGATGGCTGAGGGAGTCCTGGATTAGGGGGTCTCCGGACAGCCGGACTATATCCTTTGGCCGGACTGTTGGACTATGAAGATACGAGATTGAAGACTTCATCCCGTGTCCGAATGGGACTCTACTTGGCATGGAAGGCAAGCTAGGCAATACGGATATGCATATCTCCTCCTTTGTAACCGACCTTGTGTAACCCTAGCCTCCTCCAGTGTCTATATAAACCAGAGGGTTTTAGTCCGTAGGAGGACATACAATCATACCATAGGCTAGCTTCTAGGGTTTAGCCTCTCTGATCTCGTGGTAGATCTACTCTTGTACTACTCATATTATCAAGAATAATCAAGCAGGACGTAGGGTTTCACCTCCATCAAGAGGGCCCGAACCTGGGTAAAACATCGTGTCCCCAGCCTCCTGTTACCATCCGCCTTAGACGCACAGTTCGGGACCCCCTACCCGAGATCCGCCGGTTTTGACACCGACATTGGTGCTTTCATTGAGAGTTCCTCTGTGTCGTCATCATTAGGCTTGATGGCTCCTTCGATCATCGATAGCGATGCAGTCCTGGGTGAGACTTTTCTCCCCGGACGGATCTTTGTATTCGGCGGCTCCGCACTACGGGCCAACTCGCTTGGCCATCTAGAGCAGATCGAGAGCTACGCCCCTGGCTATCAGGTCAGATTTGGAAACTTGAACTACACAACCGACATCCACGGAGACTTGATCTTCGACGGATTCGAGTCCTTGCCGAGTACGCCGCACGGTCACGATGAGCACGACTTAGCTCTACCATCGAATAGTGTTCGGGAGATCGCACCGGCGACCGCTCCGACCCTCAAATCGGAGCCAATTGCGCCATCCAGTGACGGGTGGATAGACCCCGCCGCGAAGGCCGCACTCTCATCGGTGATCGAGCTGAGTATCGACCTTACACTTCACGAGAGCCGTGACGCCAAACTGCCGGATTCTTCCCTGGCCACGGACTCCGAACCGCCTGCGCCCGTGCCTATCGAATCCAATTGGGCGCCGATCATGGAGTTCACCTCCGCGGATATCTTTCAGCACTCGCCCTTCGGCGACATACTAAACTCATTAAGGTCTCTCTCTCTCTCTCTATCAGGAGAGCCCTAGCCGAACCATGTCCAGCAGAATTGGGATGCGGATGACGAAGAAATTCGCTGCCCACCCACCACCCACTTAGTAGCCACTGTCGACGATTTGACCAACATGCTCGACTTCGACTCCGAAGACATCGACGGTATGGACGAAGTTGCAGGAGACGAACAGGAACCACTGCCCACAGGGCACTGGATGCCCACTTCATCATATGATGTATACATGGTGGACACACCCAAAGAAAACGACGGCGAAGAATGGAAGGACGCAGCGAAGGGTTGTTCCCTCGAGAAGCAGTCAAAGCGGCGGCGTAAGCGCCGCTCCAAATCCCGCCTCGGCAGAAGCAGCGATCATATAAACCTAGCGATAGAGCAAGGTGAGCCAGCGGATGACGAACATGGCATTGAACCATTGTGCGACCACGGCAACACGAAGAATCAAACCGAACAACCCGACTCCGTTGAAGATAACAGTTCGGATAACATCACACCGGACAGGCACCCGGAGCAAGAGATTACCCATAAAAGGCTTGTTGCCACTACGAGGAGTCTGAAAAAGCAGAAGCAAAGGCTCAGGGCTGCACAAGACACACTCAGAATCAGATGGAGTGAAGTACTCAACACTGAAGTGAAGTACGGCGGTAATCGCCACACCAAGAGCTACCCGAAGCGAAAGTTGCTACCTGAATTCAATGAGGAGGCCTTAGATCCCCCGCAATAAAAAAACAAAACAGCCATCCGGTCGGATAGACGACCTCGTGGCCAACATAGAGTGGCAAACGACGTCGCACATAAGCTAGTACGCGATCCGCGTGAGGGCTCGCATCAAAAGGACGGCGCAACCAGATCCATCTACGGGCCACGCAAGCACGCCCCAGCATGCAATGCAACACAACAAACATCCCAACACCACGATACACCCAAATACAGGGGTGCCGCACACCCCCTATGTTTCACAGATGAGGTGCTGGACCACGAATTTCCAGAGGGATTCAAACCCGTAAACATGGAGGCGTACGACGGAACGACAGACCCTAGGGTCTGGATTGAGGACTACATCCTCCATATCCATATGGCTCGAGGAGACGATCTCCATGCCATCAAATACTTACCCCTCATGCTCAAAGGGACATCTCGGCACTGGCTTAAAAGCCTCCCCGAAAACTCCATTGGAAGCTGGGAAGAGCTCGAAGACGCTTTTCGGGCAAATTTTCAAGGGGCCTATGTCCGACCACCGGATGCAGACGTTTTGAGTCATATAACTCAACAGCCCGGAGAGTCAGCCCGAAAGCTTTGGAACAGGTTCCTCACTAAAAAGAACCAAATTGTCGACTGCCCGGACGCCGAAGCCTTAGCAGCTTTTAAGCACAGCGTTCGAGACGAATGGCTTGCCAGACGCCTCGGCCAAGAAAAGCCAAGAACAATGGCAGCATTAACAAGCCTCATGACCCGCTTTTGCGCGGGCAAGGATAGCTGGTTAGCCCGATGCAGCACCAGCGACCCAAGTACATCCGAAGTCAGGGACGAAAACGAGAAACCACGACGCAGCAAAAACAAGCACCGGAATAAAGAAGACAGCCCAAAGAGCACGGCGGTAAACGTCGGATTTAGAAGCTCTCGGGCAGGTCAACAAAAGCTGCCCTCCAAAGGCAACAGAGACGAACTGTCCAACCTAAACAAGATTATGGATAAAAATATGTCAGATCCACAGCACCCCCGATAAGCCTGCAAATCATACCCATAGAGAATGTTGGGTTTTCAAGCAGTCCGGCAAGCTCAACACCGAACATAAGAGGCAGGATACACCAAGTGAAGACGAGGAGGAGCCTCGCAAGCAAAGCACTGGGGAACAGAAGAAATTCCCACCAGAAGTCAAAACAGTAAACGTGTTACACGTAACAAAGGGGAGAAACAAAGTGGCACTCCTAATGACACATGCCCCAGGGCCTATCACCGCGGAGTTCTGCCACTGGTCGTCCCAACCGATCACCTTTGACCATAGAGATTACTCAGCAAGTATCCGGCATGCAGGATGGGCTGCCTTGGTATTAGACCCAATAATTGATGGATACCACTTCACACGAGTCCTAATGGACGGCGGCAGCAGTTTAAACCTGATATATTAGGACACAGTCCGCAAAATGGGGATAGACCCAACAAAAATTAGCCGCAGCAATACTACCTTTAAAGGAGTAACTCTAGGCCCAGAGGCCCATTGCACGGGCTCCCTGCTACTAGAGGTTATATTCGGCTTTCCCGATAACTTCCGCATCGAAAATTTAATGTTCCACATCGCTTCGTTCCAAAGTGGTTATCAAGCACTACTCGGACGCGAAGCTTTTGCTCGCTTTAATGCAATACCGCATTACGCTTCTCTCATGCTTAAGATGCCCGGTCCATGTGGCATCATTACAGTAAATGGAAGTATTGAGCACTCGTTGCGCGTGGAAGATCGTGCGGCTGCCTTGGCAGCCGCACACTAAACAGCCTCACCAACTAAAGCATCTAACAGGTCGTTAAGACCACGAACGCGGTTGGACGAGTCTGGCGCAGCTATATGTAATTGATACAGGTTTGATGAATATACCCCTATTACAATACAAGGGGCTCAACGCGCGCAAACAAGTGGCAATTAGGCTCCACTTTACTCATTTTGAACTGTACATGGTTTATTTAGTATGACCTACCTTTTGCACGACAACTTTTCAATTAAGTTCCTTTCTTTTTCAGATGACCATCGTGCTACACCCGTCCAGAATATGACACAACGGAGACACAGGCGCAGACGTGCAGTAGAGACCCGTTTCAAGGATATTTTTTAGATTAAGACCCTGCGTAAACCTTTTTTACTGTCTCTTGTTGATACACATCCCTCGGATTCTCAGTACAATTGAGAAGCATGCTGACGTATTGGCATGTGGCCACGTCAGAATATTGCACGTGCCTGGGCACCAGGGGCTTATTACAAAGGGCACTGTTTAGGCACGTTTTACATCGTAAAGACCGAATACCTTAGGGAGTGTTCGGCGTCACAAGTTTGGCATTATATGCATCAGCTCCGAATCATGTCTTTGGTCAAATTTTGGGTTTGCCCGGCTCCTGTGTTTTGCTGCCTTACGTTCCGCTCTATCGGCTAAGGCGGCACCAGGAGAACTACTGCGATTGTGCTCTGGTTCATCCGGATGAGCACCTTAGTAGAGAAAGCCGAAAACTGACTGTCATGATATAGCATGAGACTGGTCAACCACTCGATGACCTAGAGGAATCTTCGGGATTCCTCCGCCTTAACGAAGGGCCGTTTCCCGGCCAGGCATGTACGCGCCCCGAATCCGGATGAGCGCGGAGCCACCAGGGGCTATATAGTAGCCCCACTGTCAAACTCCTCTGGCTAAGTGAAAGTGTTAAAGCATTATAGTCCGACTGCCTAGTTCGCTGCGCTATCACCTCCTTAATGGACCAAGACGTTGGATCAAGTGTGAACATGTGTCTTCTGCGAACACCCCCGCATTATATGCATGGGGGTTGAAGCCGACGACTGCCATCTTTCAGGTTATATACATAAACGGCCGCACAGGAAGCATCATAGTACTTCCGGGCAAAAGTATAAATATAGCCTTGATAAATTCAATAAAACATTGTTCTTACAATGGGAATACATGTCACTTAAACATAATATTCTTCGAGCACTGATCCTCTATCAAACGAGCGCCTTCAAGAACTTCTTCAAAGTAGTGCTCGGCGGCCACTCGGTATATGGCCGAACCCTGTGCCGCAATAGTGGTGGCATCCATCTCTGCCCAGTATGTTTTGACACGGGCAAGGGCCATCCGCGAGCCCTCTATACACGCCGACCTCTTTACAGCATCGATGCGTGGCACAGCACCAAGGAATTGTTGCACTAAGCTAAAGTAGCTATTCGGCCTTGGCCCTCCTGGCCATAGATGATCCACAACGGAACTCATGGCAAGTCCGGATAATCTATGGAGCTCGGCCCAACTGGTCAATCGCTCATTCAGCAACAACGGACGGACTGGAGCGTGAAACTGTGACCAGAACAGCTCCTCCACTTCAGGACCTTTCTGATCCTTGAAGTACTCGGCCGCATCAGCAGCACTTGCAGCCAAATCCAAGTACTCGTCCGCAGAACTCCATAACCGGTCTAGAGGAGCATATTTTGGATCTCCGAACTTAGTCCGCAACAAGAAGGGCTTCCCAGAAACGATATCTGCAGCTTGATTCAGCTCCTCCTTCGTCGCTCTAATTTTGGAGCGGGCTTCCTTGGCAGCCACCCGGGCCTTCTCCAGGTCCGTCGCCTTCGCCCGGTTTTCCTCTTCAAGAAGCCGGTAACGGCCAGTAGCATCTTTTAACTCCACGGCCATCTTGGCAATTTTTCTTTGCTCTTGCAATGTGCGGCCTGTTCGGCTCTTAAACACCCGGCCGCCTTTAAAGCGGCCGCATTGCTGCTCCTCGCGTGCTCCTTGGCTTGGGCAAGTTCCGCCCGAAGGGTCTCCACGGCGGCAGCTCCATCTGCAGTCACAACATATTAAAGATACTGGCATCATGCTGCTCTTACTATGTGACGATCACCAGAAAAATCATTGACCCTGTGCCTCGTCAAGCCGCTTGTTGACAAGCACGATGTCGGCATCTGCCGCATCCAGTTGCCGCTTTAGTTTGGCAAACCCATCAGTCCGGCTAGCCACGGGAGCTTCAACCACCTGCACATAAAGGCGGTCTGATTATTACCTAGGACTATGATCCTCTGTTTGCCGCCGTTCTCGACGACAACCAGAGTCTCAGGGGCTACTATCTGCATGGGCATACCTAACGTATGCGGTACTATTAAAGGCATACATTATTTTACGTACCTCGAAGCCTTTCAGCAGACTCATAAAAGCTTCGTGCAAACCGCTTTTGGCAGATGAAATCCTTTCAATTACCGTATCCATTAGCGTACGATGTGCTTCCGAGATGACATCTTTCCCCAGAAGATCCTTCAGCACGTCCGACCGCACATAGTACGGACCCTTGCTGTCGCTCCTCAGGAGCCGAAAACTAGGGATGCCGGGCAGCCAAAGGGTTATCCTCTGGCGATATTCGATCCGGAGATACCCTTCACGACGACACTTCAAGGTCGCCCGCTTCTTGAGCTGGGGAGTCCGGGGGAGGCATTTCGCTCTCCATCATCTCCAGAAGAAGATCCCCCGAAGATGAACTCTGTTGAGAAGGGCTGCGATCCGGACTACAATTTACAAACATCGGTTATTGTCTATGGAAGTAAGGTAGGATATCTTCACTATTAAGTACTTTTTGATTACTTACAGCTCGGTAGAGGGCTGATCCCTGCGCGGACATTATGCGGAAAGAATACCCTCCGAAGCAGGACCCTCTGGCGGAGATTTCTTCTCCCGTTTGGAAACCTTAGTTTCCGGATCTTCAGAGGTAGTCCTCTTCCTTCCCCGGGGAGAGAGAATGTCAGATTCTTCCCCTTGGTTATCCTCCCTCACGGAGGCTGTCATTCCCTCGATTGGAATAGGTAGCGATGGAGGCCCGCTTTCGCCCTCTTTATCCCCCCCCCTTCATCTTCCTTTGAGGGCACTAGACAAGATGCTGGCTCGAGCATCTTTTCCAGTACCGGATTGTCCAAGCCTTCAAGAAGGGGGGCCGAACACCGGATCATCTTTGCCTTTGTTATCCAGTCCTGGTCAAAGAGCGATTCTTCAGAATGATGTCATAATAAATAAAAGGACAGTGTGTTCGGCCATGGTATTACTTACTTGGGCAGCGGGGCGGTTGCAGCTCAGGCCCGCATCCTCGGTAGTGTTCGGACACTCTATTTGGGGTCCGAAGAACGATTTGTACATCTCCTCGTGCGTCATGCCGAGGAAATTCTGAATAGTGCACGGTGCTTCTGGGTTGAATTCCCACATGCGGAGGGGCCGGCGTTTGCAAGGCTGGACTCGACGAACCAGCATAACTTGCATTACCATAACCAGACTGGAATCTCCCTCGAAGAGATCCCGGATACGGCTCTGCAATATGGGCACGTCCCTGGCTGGACCCTAGCTCAGCCCCCTGCTGATCCATGACATCAGTTGTGGTGGAGGGCACGAGCGAAAGGTGGGGGCAGCTACCCACTTGGCACTTCGGGGAGCTGTGACGTAAAACCACTCTCGTTGCCACAATCCGGACACCTCTGGAAAGGAACCCTTTGGCCATGGAGCGTCAGCAATTTTGCTTATTAGAGCACCTCCGCACGATGTGTACTGCCCCTCGACCATCTTCGGCTTCACATCAAAGGTCTTGAGCCACAGGCCGAAGTGAGGGGTAATGCGGAGGAAGGCCTCACAAACGACAATAAATGACGAGATGTGAAGAAGGGAATCCGGGGCCAGATCGTGAAAATCCAGCCCGTAATAGAACATAAGACCCTAACAAAGGGATCCAGAGCGAGGCCTAGTCCTCGAAGGAAGTGGGAGACGAACACAACGCTCTCGTTGGGTTCGGGAGTAGGGACGACCTGCCCTCGGGCGGGCAGCCTATGCAAAATTTCAGCGGTCAGATATCTGGCCTCCCTCAACTTCTTGATATCCTCCTCCGTGACGAAGGAAGGCATCCACCGGCCTTGAAGGCTGGATCCGGACATGATTGAAGGTCCGAAGCACCTGACCTAGGCCTTGGGTGTTAGAACTCGAGGCGGGGGAAGGATTTGATTGAGCACGGGAGGGAAAAAAGAAAATGCCTTGTCCCTTTATAAAGGGGATGAATATTAGGCGTCCTCCTCGTGGCCGTTCGAGACTTACCTATGATCTAGGAGTCATACCAACAGGCACGGTTGGGTTACCCACGTTTGTATTGATGAGAATCCCGTGATAAGGGGAACACGATCTCTGCTTTGACAAGATGTGTCAAGAAACCGCCTCGCGTTATGTGCGGGGCTGGTTAAAGAAAAACGGTTCAAATAATTACCGGGCCGTGGCGTGATGTCATGCTGCCAAAACGTGTCAGCATATTAGATTTGTGGAAATATTATTCTCTCTATGGTGGTATGTGGAACTTATTTTGGAGGGTCGGACACTATCCTTGTATTCAAACTCTTCCGTGGTGTATTCGGAGGAGGAACCCACCTTGCAATGCCGAAGACAACACTGCGCGTCGGACTCATCATCATTGAAGCCTGGTTCAGGGGCTACTGAGGGAGTCCTAGATTAGGGGGTCTCCGGACAACCGGACTATATCCTTTGGCCGGACTGTTGGACTATGAAGATACGAGATTGAAGACTTCGTCCCGTGTCCGGATGGGACTCTACTTGGCGTGGAAGGCAAGCTAGGCAATACATATATGCATATCTCCTCCTTTGTAACCGACCTTGTGTAACCCTAGCCTCCTCCGGTGTCTATATAAACCGGAGGGTTTTAGTTCGTAGGAGGACATACAATCATACCATAGGCTAGCTTCTAGGGTTTAGCCTCTCTAATCTCGTGGTAGATCTACTCTTGTACTACTCATATTATCAAGGATAATCAAGAAGGACGTAGGGTTTTACCTCCATCAAGAGGGCCCGAACCTGGGTAAAACATCGTGTCCCCAGCCTCCTGTTACCATCCGCCTTAGACGCACAGTTCGGGACCCCCTACCCGAGATCCGCCGGTTTTGACACCGAAAATGGCACTTTCATTGTCACACCAAAGAGGCACTTTGTCACAAATGACACCGTAATCCTTTAAAGTTTGCCTCATCCATAGAAGTTGTGCACAAAAACTACCGGTGGCCACATACTCTGCCTCGGTGGACGAGAGAGACACACAACTTTGCTTCTTAGAAAACCAACTCACCAAAGAGCAACCAAGAAATTGGCACCCTCCGGAAGTTGACTTCCTATCCACTTTGTCTCCCACCCAATCTGAGTCCGGAAAGCCCACAAGGTTGAAGTTTTCTCCTCTTGAGTACCATAAGCCAAAGTTTGGGGTATGAGCCAAATATCAAAAGATTCGCTTGACTGCGACATAGTGGCTTTCCTTAGGTGCGGCTTGAAACCATGCACAAATTCTCACACTCAACATGATATCTGGTCTAGATGCACAAAGGTAAAGCAAGGAGCCAATCATGGAGCGACATACCTTTTGATCCACCACTTTACCATTGGGATCTATGTCAAGTTGGCATTTGATGGGCATTGGAGTGGAAGCCGGCTTGACATCACTTAGCTTGAATCTCTTGAGCATGTCTTGAGTATATTTGGCTTGGTTGATGAAGGTTCCTTCTCTTCTTTGCTTGATTTCAAACCCAAGAAATAACTTCAACTCTCCCATCATGGACATCTTGAATTTTGAGGTCATGAGAGCGGCAAATTCCTCATTGAAAGCTTTGTTAGGGGAACCAAAGATAGTATCATCAACATATAGTCGGCATACAAACAACTCCCCTTTGACCTTCTTAGTAAAAAGAGTGGGGTCAATTTTCCCAATTTCAGACCAACAATCTTCCAAAAACTCGGTAAGGTGCTCATACCACGCACGTGGGGCTTGTTTAGGGCCATATAGTGCCTTATTAATTTGGTACACATGATCGGGGAAATAGGGATCCTCAAACCCCGGGGGTTGTTTGACATACACCAACTCATTAATAGGACCATTAAGAAAAGCACTCTTCACATCCATTTGTTGCAACTTGAAGTTATGATGAGAGGCATAAGTAATCAACAAATGAATAGATTCAAGGCAAGCAACGGGAGCAAACGTTTCACCATAGTCGATACCCTCGACTTGGGAGTAGCCTTGTGCTACCAACCGAGCCTTGTTGCGAACAATAATTCCGTGAGCATCTTGCTTGTTCTTGAATATCCACTTGGTTCCAATGACATTATGGTTCCCCATTTGCCTTGGCACCAATCTCCACACCTTGTTGTGCTCGAAGTTGTTGAGTTCTTCATGCATGGCATTGAGCCAATCCGGATCCTCGAGCGCCTCATAGACCTTTTGTGGTTCAACACAAGAAACAAATGCTTGATGTTCACAATAGTTTTCTAATTGTCCACGAGTGCTTACCCCCTTTCTTAAGCTTCCAAGAACATTCTTCATGAGATGATCTTTGGTAGTGAGATTGGATGCAATCTTGGCGGCACGACGCTCCAATTCCTCCTCAGGAGAGAGTTGAGGAGCGGTAACTTGATCATCTTGAGTGTCATATTGAGCTTGTTCTTGATCTTGAGCTTGCTCTTGATCTTGAACTTGCTCGGTGGTGAGAACTTGACCTTGGGCATCACTTGGTGGATCACCACCAACTTGAGGTTGATCTTGCCCTTGAACTTGTTCATTTGGTTGAGGGCCTTCATTTTGTTCTTCGGAAGTGTGTGGATCTTGGGTTGGTGATGGTTCCACTTGAGTGGAACATTGCCCTTCTCCTTCGGACACAAGGGGTTCCTCAATGGGTAGGATATGACCAACACCCATTCTTCTTATGGCTTGGGGAGGAATTTCATCACCTACATCACAAGTACCACTTTGCTCCACTTGGGAGCCGTTATTTTCATGAAACTCCACGTTACACGTCTCCTCAATGAGTCCGGTGGACATGTTGAGGACATGGTAAGCACGAGAGTTTGTAGCATAACCAACAAATATGCCCTGATGAGCTCTAGCCTCAAATTTAGACAAACGAACACCTTTCTTGTGAATGAAACACTTACAGCCGAACACCCGGAAGTACCTGAGGTTGGTCTTGTTACCGGTGAGTATCTCATATGGAGTCTTGTTCAAGCCTTTGCGGAGGTAGAGCCGATTGGATGCATGACATGCGGTGTTGATGGTTCGTCCCAAAAGTTGTATTGAGACTTGGACTCCACCATCATGGTCCTTGCCGCATCCATCAACGTCCGGTTCTTCCTCTCCGCTACACCATTTTGTTAAGGGGTGTAAGGTGTGGAATATTGATGCTTGATCCCCTCATCACTAAGAAACTCATCCAAGGTGTATTTCTTGAACTCGGTGCCGTTGTCACTTCTTATCGTCAAGATCTTTGCATTGTGTTGGCATTGAGCTTCCTTTGCAAAGTCAATGATGGTTTGTTGGGTCTCACTCTTCCTCTTGAAGAAATATACCCAAGTGTATCTTGAATAATCATCCACAATTACCAAGCAATACTTTCTACCCCCAAGACTATCAAAGGATGGAGGTCCAAAGAGATCCAAGTGAAGGAGCTCCAAGGGCCTCTTCGAGTAGATGATAGTCGTGGGAGGGTGAGCCCTTCTCATGTAGCTTTCCTTCTATACAAGCACTGCAAGCATGATCTTTGGCAAAGCTAACATTTGTTAGTCCACGGACATGGTCCCCCCTGAGAAGACTTTGCAAAGATCTCATATTGACATGGGCTAAACGGTGATGCCAAAGTCATCCCACGTCAACTTTAGCCATTAGGCATGTCGCGGTCTTAGTGGGTCGCTCTGAAAAGTTAATCACATAAAGACCATTCTCAACATGCCCAACAAAGGCTACTTTAAGAGTCTTTCTCCACAAGAGGGCCATGGTATCAATATCAAAGAATGTGGCAAAGCCCATGAGTGCTAGTTGACGAACGAAAAATAAATTGTATGCAAGGGACTCAACAAGCATGACTTTCTCGATCGTGAGATCATGAGAAATGAAAACCTTGCCAAGACCCAATACCTTAGAAGACGAGACATCACCCCACTCGACATTGGTGGGCATAGATGAAATCTTGTGCACGTCCACCACCAAGTCCTTGCTTCTGGTCATATGATTTGTGGCTCCACTATCGAGCAACCATGATCTCCCACCGTAAGCAAACACCTACAAGAGATCAATGCTTGGTTTTAGGTACCCATTTTGTAATGGGTCCTTTGATGTTAGAAACAAGGGTCTTAGGAACCCAAATAGACCATTCAATGTACTCATAAGGAGAACCAACAAATTTAGCACAAACATGCCCATCACTAGCACGGCATAACACATAAGAAGGGTTATAGTTGCCGGATTTGTTGGAAGGGGTGGCATTGCCCTTATTGACACCAACACCCTTCTCATTGTTCTTCTTCTCCTTAGAAGCACCCTCTCCCTCCTTCAAAAAAGTTTGCTTGAGAGGAGGAGGTCGTTTGGTCTTGTCATTCTTCTTCTTGTTCTTGGACTTGGGTGCAAACCCAATTCCCCCCTTGGCCACAACTTCCTTTTGATTGGTCAAAAGGTCGTTGAGGTTCTTCTCACCTTGTATGCAAGACACAAGGCCTTTCTCAAGTTGCTTGTTCAACATAGCATTCTCCTCCACAAGATGCACATGCTCACAACACGGGTTAGTAGCATTTGCATTATCAATTAAAACCATATGGGGAAATGTGGCTTTCTCCTTGGTTAGCTTCACTTGGAGTTGATCATGAGACTCTTTAAGGCTAGCATGAGTACCCTTCAAGGCCTTGTGAGCCTTGTCAAGTATATCAAACTCCTCCTTGAGTCTAGCAAGATCAACCCCAAGTTTGGCCTTCTCGGAATTGAGCACACGAGATACAACAAGACCATGATTAAGATCTTTCTTTAATTTAGCATGATCATCGCTGTGTGACTCCTCAAGAGCCAAACGATGACCACACTCTTCCTCAAGCACATTAGAGAGATCCGATATCTCATCGGCATAGTAATGACAATGCCCCTCCATCTTAGAGATGGTTTCTTCGTGAGCCTCGATCATGTGATTGGCTTCACCAAGTTGTTCCAAGAGAGCAACAAAGTGCTTCTTGGATTTACCCTTGAGCTTACTCATAAAAGACTCAAATTCATTTTCCTCCTCATTAGACCCCTCACTTTCATCAATGTAATCCGTCAAATAAGGATTAGTAATGATGGTGGTTTTGATGTTGGGGGTTACATTGTTAGTGGCTTTAGCCATGACGCACTTTGCGGTGATGTTATCATTGGGCGAATCAAAGAGGGACACCCGTGGAGTTGAGGAAATGGCAACGGAGGCTATGGCAACCATCTCACCGTCATCATCATCATCCTCATTGTACTCTTCTTGTGCCACCAACCCCTTGGGAGGAGTCTTCTTGGTGAAGTTGTTCTTGTTGGGGAAGGACATGGCCTTGTCTTTCCGGATAAGCTTGCCTCCATTGTCTTCCCTCTTCTCGTACAAGCACTCCGCAACAAAGTGGCTTACATTGCCACAATTATAGCATGTCCTCACACATTGCTTGCCCTTGGCGCCACTTGAGTTCTCTTGTTGAAGTTGGGCCTTGAGTTCTTCCTGCTCCAAAATTGCCTTGAAGCGAGAGTCATGTGCTCATGATAAGCATATTTTGTATCTTCGGGGTTACTCTCCTCTTCCTCCTCTTCATCCTAATCTTCCACACTAGCCTTCGCCTTCAAGGCAAGGTTGGGCTTCTTTGCGTGTTGAGAACGCAACACCGCATTGTCGGCGGTCTTGTCCAAGATCCTCATTGCCACAAACTCATCCAACACTTCACTTGAGGACAAGGTGTGGAAGCTAAGTCCGGCCTTTGACGGATGACGGAGGACATGGCCTTGAGAAACTTGCGCTTGATCCAATTGTCATCTGTATCCTTGCTCCCATGATCACGGAGTGAGACCGCAAGAGTGGTTAATCTCTGGCAAAGGTCACGAGGTTGTTCATCTTCATTCATTGCAAACTCATCGGCCTCATCTTGAGCCACTTCATAGTTGGAGCGTTGAATGCTTGTGCTTCCCTTGTAAATGAAAACAACATGTTGCCATGCATCCTTGGCCATGGTGAAAGGTCGGAGATGCGCAATATCTTCGGGAGGGATGGCCTCTTGAAGAATGCAAAGAGCGGACTCGTTGAATTGATGATCCGCGACTTCTCTAGGAGTGAAGTTGCTTGGGTCATTGTGACGCCCGGATAATTAAGCTACAGTAATACCCTCCTAATGTTGCCATGACATCGCAGTTAATTTGCTAAACCTCACTTTGATCCAAACCCGATTCAAATTCAAAGTTAAAATAAAGTCAAATTATTATTTCTTCAATCGGTAAAACAAAAATGTTTGGTCGGTTGCAAATATTTACTAGGTAATTAACATGTAGGAACCAACATTAAATGGATTTTTAAATCTCCCTGGAAATAATTAAAGTGGTCATGCAACACATAGTATGACTTTTAAAATATGAACTTATTTTCAAACAGTTCCAGCCCCCCCCCCCCCCCCCCCCCCAAAACTTTTTGGACAACACCCAAAATATCAGTCGGTAACTATGTGAGGAGTTTCAGCTTTAGCATTTAGTACCTAAACTAAGTACATAACAGTAGCTAAATAAATAAATAGAAAATAGAAAGAATAGAAAGAAACTGAAGACGACACTATGCACTTGCGGCCTGGTCGCTACAGGTGAAGGCCCAGCCCACCAGCGCCTTTGTCTCCCTCTCCTGTTCATCCATGGAGCTGGCAGTGCGCGCGCGCCATCCACGCCACTGATCGTCGCCGTGTCAAGCATCCACTCCCTCCCTGCGACGGATAAGTACCCCCACGACGCCCAGGATGAACCCTAGCGCCATTCATTCTCTCCCCCGCGCCGCTTGTCTTATCTCCCACGCAAATCCGAGCATAGCCGTCGCCATGGATTTGCTGCCGGCGTAGCCACCGTGCTCCCCTCGCCACTCCACCTTGTCCAGAAGATGTAGGCCATCGTCCTCGACCTCAACGTGGACTGCCTCGAGCCGGAACGCCAAGACGACGCCGCATCTGTCGATCCCCTCCGTCGGCAACAGCCACTGCTCGTCTTCGATTCACCCATCTCTAAGCAGCTCCGGCGTCCTCGAGCCCTCCACGAGCTTCTACGTGAGCTCCAATTCCTCCCCTACATCCTCTTAAGCACGAGCCCGAGCTCTAACATGCCCCTGCCGCCTCCAGTAGCTTTCTTTCGCTGGCAACGGTACAGCCGCAGCCACAACACCCGCCGCTCGCGTCCGAACTCGCGGTCGTGGTCAACGCAACCGCAGGGACGCAACGCCGCATGCTGTTTGCCTTGCCGTGCCCTGCTTCGCCATTCGCCATCACGCCCGGCTCCGGCCGTCGCCTCTGCTCGACGCTATCAACGCCGCAGACCGCCTCCGACCACGCCCGTGCACGCCCACGGCGGCGACCACCTGCTGCTGCACGCGCGCACACCCTCCTTCCTGGGGCGCGCCCGCTGCCGCCAGCTTGATGCCACTGTCGCCTGCTCGCGCCCTCCTGCAACGCCTCGCCTCGCCCCGCTGTAGCTTCTGCCGCCGCCGTACGCTCTGCCTGCGCTCCCTGTTCGCCCCGCTCGCCGCAGCCCGCAACCGCCATGCCCGGCGCCCGTCCACAACCACCTGCGGCGACCCTGTGCACTGACGCCCGTGCGTGACTGCGCCTGCGCCGCGTTCGTCGTCGCCCGGATCCGCTTCGGCTGCTCTCCTGCTGCGTTACTGCTGCTGTCTCTTGCCACTGGTGTCGTTGCCGCCGGCTGCTGCAGCTCGGGGCCATGCCCAGCTCCTCATCGCGCTCCCGCATGCACTCGTCCACGCGTGCCCCGCGTCGCTGGACCCTCAGCCCGCTCGCGCGCCCCCGCGCTCACCGATGGCTCTGTCCATCACGATGGCCATGGCCCTGCGCGTGCATACGTGCACAACCAAGAGACCGGACAGTTCTCTGGATATGGGCTTGGCCCTTGTTTAATTAGGGCAATTAGCTTAGGTAAGTAATTGTTGTTTAATTAGTCTGAATGGGCAACTGACACATGGACCCCCACTTTTAAGTTAGCAGATTGAAACAACTTAGAGTTTTCTAGGCCAATGACATCTGGGACCCACAGCATTTGTTCATTGGTTGACTGGTCAAAATATTGACCGGGTCAACCCAGCCCATGGCCCCACATGTCATACACATGCACACATTGCTGGGTACACTCCTGTGTACCCATAGCAATTTGTCCGTTTATTATTTCGAACTAAAGTAAATTCAGAAATTCAAGAATATTATTTAAATCTTTAAAAAATCCATATAAATTAATCCGTAACTCGGATGAAAAAGTTTTATACATGAAAGTTTCTCAGAATGACGAGACGAATTCGAATATGTAGTCTGTTCGTCCGCCGCACGTCCCTAGCATAGAGAATACGCGACTTTCCCCCTCCGGTTCCTTTGTCCGAAAACGCCAAATACTGGGGATACTTTCCCGGATGTTTTCCCCCTTCGCCGGTATCACCTCCTACCACGTTAGGTCACCCCTAGCACCGCGTATTGTCATGTTATGCCTTGTGATGCTTTGATTGCACTATTATTTATTGTGTTCCCCTCCGTTACTTCTTTCCGGTAGACCCCGAGACCGCTGCCGGTACCCCTGTTGTCGACTACGGTGTTGGCGACCCTTCTTGCCAGAGAAACCAGGCAAGCCCCCCCCCCCCTTGATCACCAGATATCGCCTACTCTCCTCTATACTGCTTGCATTAGAGTAGTGTAGCATGTTACTGCTTTCCGTTAATCCTATTCTGATGCATAGCCTGTCATTGTTGCTACAACTGTTGATACCTTACCTGCAATCCTAAATGCTTAGTATAGGATGCTAGATTATCATCAGTGGCCCTACATTCTTGTCAGTCTGCCATGCTATACTACCAGGCCATGATCACGTCGGGTGTTGATCATGGGTATATACATACATATATACATGCTATACATGTTGTGACTAAAGTCGGGTCGGCTCGTTGAGTACCCGCAAGTGATTCTGATGTTGGGGGCTGAAGGGGCAGGTGGTTCCACCCAGGTAGTGGTGGGCCTAGGTTCCCGATGGCCCCCGACTGTTACTTTGAGGCGGAGCGACATGGCAGGCGGAGACCACCTAGGAGAGAGGTGGGCCTGGCCCTGGTCGGCGTCCGCGGTTATGTCAAAATAACACGTTTAACGAGATCTTGGTATTTGATCTGAGTCTGGCCACTGGCTTATACGCACTAACCAACTATGCAGGGACAGTTATGGGCACTCGACGTCATGGTATCAGCCGAAGCCTTCGTGACGTCAGTGACTGAGCGGCGCGCGCCGGGTTGGACTGGAACGCCTGCTCTTGTATAAGGGAGGCTAGGTCTGCTCACCGGCCGCGTACGCAACATGCAGGTGTGCAATGGGTGATGGGCCCAGACCCCTGCGCCATAGGATTTGGACCGGCGTGCTGACCTCTCTATTGTGCCTAGGTAGGGCTGCGACATGTTGATCTTCCGAGGCCGGGCATGACCCAGGAAAGTGTGTCTGGACAAAGGGGATCGAGCGTGTTGGGGAATGTGGTGCACCCCTGCAGGGAAGTTAATCTATTCGAATAGCCATGATCTTCGATAACAGGACGACTTGGAATTGTACCTTGACCTTATGATAACTATAACCGGATACTTAATAAATCACACCCTTCCAAGTGCCAGATACAACCGGTGATCGCTCTCTCACAGGGCGACGAGGGGAGGATCATCGGTTAGGATTATGCTATGCGATGTTACTTGGTGAACTTACGATCTACTCTCTCCTTCTGCTGCAAGATGGAGGTTACCAGAAGCGTAGTCTTTGAAAGGACTAGCTATCCCCTTCTTATTCCGGCATTCTGCAGTTCAGTCCACATATGATACCCCTTTTCCATTTGATACCTATGCATACATATGTAGTGTAGCTCCTTGCTTGCGAGTACTTTGGATGAGTACTCACGGTTGCTTTGCTCCCCCTTTCCTATACCCGATTGCTGCGACTAGACGTTGGAGTCCAGGAGCCAGACGCCACTGTCAATGACGACTACTACTACATTGGAGGTGCCTACTACTATGTGCAGCCCGCTGACGACGACCAGGAGTAGTTTAGGAGGATCCCAGGCAGGAGGCCTGCGCCTCTTTCGCTCTGTATCCCAGTTTGTGCTAACCTTCTTAAGGCAAAC
This sequence comes from Triticum urartu, assembly GCF_056163025.1. NCBI lineage: Eukaryota > Viridiplantae > Streptophyta > Magnoliopsida > Poales > Poaceae > Triticum > Triticum urartu. Next base: position 191,194,529 of record NC_141874.1, on the reverse strand, counting down.
TTGTTCAACTTATGTCTGTACTCGGATATTGTTGTTTCCGCTGACTCGTCTATGATTGAGCTCTTGTATTCGAGCCCTCGAGGCCACTGTCTTGTAATATGATGCTTGTATGACTTATTTTATTTGTAGAGTTGTGTTGTGATATCTTCCCGTGAGTCCCTGATCTTGATCATACATGTTTGCGTGTATGATTAGTGTACGGTCAAATCAGGGGCGTCACAGTCATGCAGGTAGAAACCTTGCTCAATTATTCTCCAAAGGTTAGTAGAACTATGATTTAAATGACGTTTAAAGCGATAGACCCAAGAGGCAAAATCCTCATTTTTCACAAGCTTAGGAGAAGGACCAACATGATTCAAATGAGTGGAGGGAACCAGTCCTCCATGAGTAAGGGGTGGTTCAACATTGGCAAAGATGTCGTTTCCACTCCTACCACTAGACAAAGGAACTTTATCACTAGTAGCTTCCCCCTTGTTGGAGTTAGCATCCGTCACCTTGTTAGTGGGATCGACCACTTCCAAAGGTGCGGTGGATAATTTAAGACCATCAAGAAAGTTTTTAAGCATGCCTTTGACCTCGGCCGTCATGGAGGTTTTCAATGTGTCCAAGGACACATTGAACTCCTTACGAGAGACCGAGGTTCCGTCATTGGCCGTAGCCGAGGACGGAATCACACCGGGGTGCTGCTCCCCACCGTCTATGGTGTCAACCATACTCTTCGGACGGCAAAGTCCTTAATAAAGAGATGAGGCTCTGATACCAATTGAAAGGATCGATATAGTTGACTAGAGGGGGGTGAATAGGCAACTAACAATTCTTAGCTTTTCTTTACCAAATTAAACTTTGCATCAAAGTAGGTTATCTAGAAATGCAACTAGGTGAGCAACCTATATGATGCAACAACAACAACAAGCATACAAGCAAGCAAGGAATACAACACAAAGTAAGCTTGCACAAGTAAAGGTAAGAAATAACCAAAAGTGGAGCCGGTGAAGACGAGGGTGTGTTACCGAAGTTCCTTCCCTTTGAGAGGAAGTACGTCTCTGTTGGAGTGATGTGGAGGCACAATGCTCCCCAAGAAGCCACTAGGGCCACCGTATTCTCGTCACGCCCTCACACAATGTGAGATGTCGTGATTCCATTATTGGTGCCCTTGAAGGCGGCGACCGAACCTTTACAAACAAGGTTGGGGCTCTCTCCACAACCGAATTGGAGGCTCCCAGCGAAACAACGGAGCTTCACCACAATGGAATGTGGCTCCGAGGTGACCTCAACCATCTAGGGTACTCAAACACCCAAGAGTAACAAAATCCACACAAAAAAGTATGGGGGGATCAATTCTCCTTTGGTGGAAGTGTAGATCTAGGTCTCCTCCTTCAATCACTAGAAAATCAACAAGTTTGAGTGGCTAGAGAGAGATATCGGGCAAGAAAGCTTGAAGGGCATTAATGGTGGAGAGAGAGAGGCTAGAGGTAATGGTAGTAGGTGGAAGAACCTCCTTTATATAGCAAACCCTAAAATCCAACCATTACTGCGAAAACAGCACTGCAACGGTACAATCGCTCCTCTCCTGGTACAACTGGGACTCACGGGTATACTACAGAAACCCTAATAGGCGGTACAACTAGACAGACAAGCGGTAGTACTAGTTGTCAAGAACAACCGGAAGAACCATTCAGCCACCGCTCAACCACCGCTTTGAAACAGAAGGGAGTCACCCCTGTGAGCGGTGATCGAGCTGTAGTGCGCCGGTGCAACCGCCTGGCCCTGGTACCCTGGGTGGCTAAGTCCTAAGAGGCAGAACCGCTGAGGGCACCGGTGGTACCGGTGTGGAGAGCACGACCGGAACAACCGGGGCACCACCGCTCGAGTACCGCATCAAAACAGAACCCTGTTCGGTTATTGAGCGGTACCTGGGCGATATAACTGCCAATTACATACCACAGACATTTTTAAGCATGGTGGCAGTACCACCGCCCGAGGGCAGCAGTACAACCGCTTGGTCATGTACTGGGATGTTCAACCCCGGGGTATCAACCCTGGGGTGGTGGTTGGGCCGATACCAAACGCCAGCGGTACAACCGCTCGAGCGAGCGGTACAACCACCGAGAGTTCACAACAATAGTTGAAAAGAAGGAGAGCTCTCTCTCAAGCATGAAACGGAAGGCAAAGGTGGGTGAGGAAAATGTGTACGTGCAATGATTCACCCAACTCCTTCCGATGTGGATTCCCTCTTAATAGTACGGGTTTCCTACGACCAAAGAGATAAACACGTAGACAAATGATGACCCACAAGTATAGGGGATCAATTGTAGCTCTTTTCGATAAGTAAGAGTGTCGAACCCAACGAGGAGCAGAAGGAAATGACAAGTAGTTTTCAGTAAGGTAATGTCTGCAAGTGTTGAAATTGTAAGTAGCGAGTAGTTTGATAGCAACATAATTTGTAACGAGCAAGTAACGATAAAACTAACAAGTATGCAGCAAGGTAGCCCAATCCTTTTGAGGCAAAGGACAGGCAAAAACAGTCTCTTATGATAAGCAAAGCGTTCTTGAGGGTACACGGGAATTTCATCTAGTCACTTTCATCATGTTGGTTTGATTTGTGTTCACTACTTCGATAATTTGATATGTGGGTGGAACGGTGCTTAGGTGCTGTTCTTACTTGAGCAAACCTCCTATTTATGATTAACCCTCCCGCAAGCATCCGCAACTATGAGAACGGTATTAAGAATAAATTCTAACCATAACATTAAACTTTCGGATCCAATCGGTCCCTTACGGAATAGCGCATAAATTGGGGTTTAAGTTTCTGTCACTCTCGCAAACCACCATCTAACTGCTACTCCACAATGCATTCCCTTACGCCCAAATATGGTGAAGTGTCATGTAGTCGACGTTCACATGACACTGCTAAGGGAATCACAACATACATACTATCAAAATATCAAACACATATCAAGTTCACATGATTACTTGCAACATGATTTCTCTCGTGACCTCAAGAACAAAAGTAACTACTCACAAATAATAAACATGCTCATGATCAGAGGAGTATTAAATAGCATAATGGATCTGAACATATAATCTTCCACCAAATAAACCATATGGCAACTACAAGATGTAATGAACACTGCTAGTCACCCACAAGAACCAATCTATAGTTCCGGTAACAAGATTGAATACAAGAGATGAACTGGGGTTTGAGATGAGATGGTGTTGTTGAAGATGTTGACGGAGATTGCCCTCCCCAAGATGGGAGAGTTGTTGGTGATGATGATAATGATGATTTCCCCCTCCGGGAGGGAAGTTCCCCCGGCGGAATCGCTCCGCCGGAGGGCAAAAGTGCTCCTGCCCAAGTTCCGCCTCAAGACGGCGGCGCTCTGTCCCGAAACCCTTCTCCTTATTTTTTCGAGGTCAAAATGACTTATATACCAAAAGATGGGCACCAAAGGTGGGCCGAGGAGGCCACAACCCACCTGGGCGCACCTGGGCGCTAGTGGGGGCTGGCGCCCAGGTGGGTTGTGCCCACCTGGTGGCCCCTTCTGGTGTTTATTGGCTCCAGTATTTCTTAGATAATTCATAAAAAATCTCTGTGAAGTTTCAGCTCATTTGGAGTTGTGCAAAATAGGTAGCCCGGCATAGCTTTTTCAGGTCTAGATTTCCAGCTGCCGGAATTCTCCCTCTTTGTGTGTTCCTTGCAAATTATGAGAGAAAATGCATTAGAATTACTCCAAAAAGCATTATTATGGATAAAAACATTATAAATAACAGTAAGAAAACATGATGCAAAATGGACGTATCAACTCCCCCAAGCTTAGGCCTCACTTGTCCTCAAGCGAAAACCGAATTCGAAAAACATGTCCACATGCTTTGAGAGAGAGGTGTCGATAAAAAAAATACGGGCATAGAAGCATCATGTTGATTATTATAACAACAACAAAATTAAACATATGACTTTTATCACAAATCTTGCATCATATACTTCCTATGAATAAGTAACAGTTCATCACACAATCGAAGTATAAAGCAAAAACTCTATTGGAAACCAACAAATATGTTCTCAGTCAACTTTGCAACTACAATTCATCATATTTTCAGGAAGAGTCACGTGTCGGAGCCCTTTAAGCAAGTCCACATACTCAACCATCATATAGTCTTCTATGATTGCTAACACTCACCTCGTACCCATGAGCAAAACGTCTCAACCGGACACATAGAAAGATAGGGGCTTATAGTTTCGCCTCCCAACATACTCACCTCAAGGGTGATGTCAACAATAATAACTCATGCTATCTATGTTCAACTGGACATATGTGCCTAGATCTTTCCTCACCACATGATGCTTGCCAAAAGAGAAAATAAAAAGGAATAGAGGGAAAACTTCGAATCTTTGCATAAAAGTAAATACATAAAAGTAAAAGATAGGCCCTTCACAGAGGGAAGCATAGGTTGCCATGTGCTTATTTGTTTGCATGCTCAATCACTTAGTGCAAGATAATGTCACGTTGTATTGCCCCTTAAGATGACAACCTTTATTATGCAGTCTATCGCTTTTATTCTTTGTCATCCAAGTTCGTACAACGCTCAATTTTCTCTTACACTAAATGATCTCACATATTTAGAAGAATTTTTTTTCCTTTTTGCACCGATGACAACTTACTTGAGGGATCTTGCTCAATCCCTAGGTAGGTATGGTGGACACTTGAAAAAGATTTGGGTTTAAGGGTTTTTGGATGCACAAGTAGTATCTCTACTTAGTGCGGAATTTTTGGCTAGCAAAGATAGGGGCAAGCACCACATGTCGAAGTATCTATGACAATATGACTTCTATGTGAACATAAATAAACATAAACCATTAAGTTGTATTCCTTGTCCAACGTCAACAATTTTGGCATATAATATTTGGATGAGGGCTCACAATCAAAAAAGATTTCCAGGATAGTATATCTATATGTGAATCTCCTCTTCCGTTATTAATTCTTTCATGAGTTGCATCATTGACTAATGCTATGTTTGTCAATCGCTAATAAAAATTTCTTACTTATACTTTTCCTTATGTGGTGCTATGACCTACCATAGGATTAGTATATAATCTTATTGATTTATATCCTTTTCTTTATTTAATTTGTTTTCTCATTTTCTTTCTTTCTGATTTCTTTTATTTTCTTTATTTGCAACATGAAAGTAAAGAAAGTAAAAACTCAAACTAAACTTTATTATATAACTTGCACACGATTACAATGATAGATCACTAACCAAACTCCCAAATAGGAAAGGATCAAACTAACTTTATTTCATCTAAAGCAAAAGACTGAACTAAGATAAGTAAAAGCAAAAAGATAGTGGGATGATACGATACCGGGGCACCTCCCCCAAGCTTGGCGGAAGCCAAGGGGAGTGCCCATACCCGATACTCAGTTCTCCTTCGGTGGTGAAGATGGTGGTGGTGACAATTGTGCCTTCAACTTTTTCATATTGTAGTTGAGCAGAGCAATCTCCTCTTTCAAATCATCAACCTCTAAGTCCAGCTTCAAGATCTTGTCACATAAATCTCCTTCACTTTTCTGCCGAAAACGAGAAGGAATAGATCGGTTATTAGACCGGTTAGCTCTCTTAGGGAGACAAGACTTCTTAAACTTTATGTGCATATCCCCAGGTTGAGGTAGAGGGACATCCTCCTCCTCCGAGCTTGAATCATCGACCCTCATCAAGTGAGCATCCTCCTCATCATCTGTAGTTCGACCATAAGGAGATAAGTGCCCATAAGTCTTTGGGTCAGCAATGAGATGTGAGACATAGCTCTCACCGTCGAAGCCTTGAGACGACATATTTTCAAAACTAAGCAGGAAACAACAAGAAAAGAGAAGAGAGGATTTCTTCGCGATACGGTGGTTAAATGGGTTCGGGAAGTATATATAGATTTTTCATCTTGTAGGACGAGCACATGAAAAAAACGGAGTACGGAAGGTGTCCCAGGTGGGCACAACCCACCTGGGCGCGCCAAGCAACCCTAGCGCACCCTGATATCTTGTGCCCACCAGGGGACGCTTCCTGGAAGTTTCTTTATTTCAAAAATTCTAAAATATTTCAAAATTGATAAAAAAATATTTTTGTGGAATTTTTGGAGTCCGTTTACTTACCGCATCACGTACCTCCTTATTTTCACGATTTTGGGGTGTTCTGGAAGGACCCTTTTATGTGTTCTTCTGGTGTCAAAGTTTGGATAATATTACTTTCAACATTAATAGGCGTACTTGAGATATAATGATTTATTCGTTGCCCATTGACAACCTTCAGGTTAGTACCTGTGGAATTATTTATTTTGATGACACCAGACCGGTAAACCTCCTTGATGACATATGGGCCTTCCCCTTTCGAGAGGAGCTTTCCTGCAAAAAATCTAAAACAAGAGTTGTACAAAAGAACATATTCTCCAACTTTAAATTCACGCTTTTGGATTCTTTTGTCATGCCATCTTTTAACTTTTTCTTTGAATAACTTTGCATTTTCATATGCTTGGGTTCTCCATTCATCTAGTGAGCTAATATCAAATAACCTCTTTTCACCAGCAAGTTTGAAATCATAGTTAAGCTCTTTGACTGCCCAATAAGCTTTATGTTCTAACTCAAGAGGCAAATGACAAGCTTTTCCATAAACCATTTTATAAGGATACATACCCATAGGATTTTTATATGCTTAGACCAATTCTTCCTGGACTTATTGACAGTCTTTTCCAAAATTAATTTTATTTCTCTATTGCTAAGTTCAACTTGACCACTATACTGAGGGTGATAGGGTGATGCAATTCTATGGTTAACATCATACTTGGCAAGCATTTTATGAAAAGCACCATAAATAAAGTGTGAACCACCATCAGTCATTAGATATCTAGGGACTCCAAACCTTGGGAAAATAACTTCCTTAAGAATTTTAATAGAGGTGTTGTGATCAGCACTACTGGTTGGAATAGCTTCTACCCATTTAGTAACATAATCAACAGCAACCAAAATATGTGTATACCCATTAGAGGAAGGAAAAGGTCCCATGTAATCAAATCCCCAAACATCAAATGGTTCAAGAGCAAGTGAATAATTCATAGGCATTTCTTGACGCTTACCGATATTACCTATTCTTTGACATTTGTCACAAGATGAGACAAACTTACGGGCATCCTTGAAGAGAGTAGGCCAATAAAATCCGGATTGCAATACCTTGTGAGCAGTTCTATCTCCAGCATGATGCCCTCCATAAGCCTCAGAGTGAAATTTCCGTAGGATTTGTCCCTGTTCATGCTCAGGTACACAACGTCTAATAATACCATCTACTCCTTTATAAAGATGTGGGTCATCCCAAAAGTAATGTCTTAAATCATAGAAGATTTTTTTCTTTTGTTGGTATGTAAAGCTAGGAGGTAAATATTTAGCAACAATGTAATTAGCATAATCAGCATACCAAAGAGTACCATTAGCAACATTTATTGCAGCTAACTGCTCATCAAGAAAACTATCATCAATAGGTAGTGGGTCATCAAGCACATTTTCAAGACTAGACAAGTTATCAGCAACTAGGTTCTCGACTCCTTTTCTACTAGTGATATGTAAACCAAATTCTTGTAACAAGAGAACCCAATGAATAAGTCTAGGTTTAGCATCTTTCTTTTCCATAAGATATTTAATAGCAACATGGTCTGTGTGAATAGTTACTTGGAATCAACAATATAAGGTCTAAATTTATCACAAGCAAACACAACTGCTAAGAATTCTTTTTCAGTAGTAGCATAATTTCTTTGAGCACTGTCTAGTGTTTTACTAGCATAATGAATAACATTCAATTTCTTATCAAATCTTTGTCCTAGAATAGCACCAACATCATAATCACTAGCATCACACATAATTTTAAAAGGCAAGTTCCAATCAGGTGGTTGAACAATAGGTGCAGAAATTAAGGCTTTCTTGAGTGTTTCAAAGGCATCACGACAATCATCATAAAAAGGAATATCCTTTTGCAAAAGATTAGTAAGAGGCCTAGAAATTTTAGAAAAGTCTTTGATAAATCTCCTATAGAAACCAGCATGACCTAGGAAACTACGAATACCTTTGATGTCCTTAGGACATGGCATTTTCTCAATTGCATCAACCTTAGCTTGATCCACTTCAATACCGCTTTCAGAAATTTTATGACCCAAGACAATGCCTTCATTAGCCATAAAGTGGCACTTCTCCCAATTCAAGTCAAGATTTGTTGGTTCACATCTCAGCAAAACTAGATCAAGATTGCTTAAACAATCATCAAAAGACTTCCCATAAATAGAAAAGTCATCCATGAAAACCTCCACAATCTTTTCACAAAAGTCAGAGAATATAGCCATCATGCATCGTTCAAAGGTAGCAGGTGCATTACATAAACCAAAAGGCATACGTCTATAAGCATAGGTTCCAAAAGGACAGGTAAAAGTAGTCTTTTCTTGATCAGGTTGATAAACAGGTATTTGTGAAAAGCCAGAATATCCATCAAGGAAAAAAAGTGTGTGTGCTTAGATAATCTTTCAAGCATTTGATCAATAAAAGGCAAAGGGTAATGATCTTTTCTAGTTGCTTTATTTAATTTTCTAAAATCAATTACCATTCTATAGCCTGTAACAATTCTTTGTGGAATAAGTTCATTCTTATCATTAAGAACAACAGTAATACCTCTTTTCTTAGGGACACAATGAACATGACTTACCCATCTACTATCAGCTATGGGATCCCATCTACTATCAGCTATGGGATAGATTATACCTACTTCTAGAAGTTTTAATATTTCCGTTCTTACCACCTCTTTCATCTTCGGATTTAACCGACGTTGGTGATCAACAACGGGTTTAGCATCAGGTTCCATATTAATTTTGTGCTGACATAGAGTGGGAATAATGCCCTTTAAATCATCAAGAGTATATCCAATAGCAGCCCGGTGCTTCCTTAGAACTTTCAATAATCTTTTTTCTTCATGTTCTGAAAGGTTAGCACTGATAATAACAGGATATATCTTTGATACGTCTCCAACGTATCTATAGTTTTTGATTGTTCCATGCTATTATATTATCTGTTTTCGATGTTTATGGGATTTATTAAACACTTTTATATTATTTTTGGGACTAACCTATTAACCCAGAGCCCAGTGCCAGTTTATGTTTTTTCCCTTGTTTTAGTGTTTCGCAGAAAAGGAATATCAAACGGAGTCCAAACGGAATGAAACCTTCGGGAGCATGATTTTTGGAACGAACGTGATCCAGGAGACTTGGAGTTGAAGTCAAGGAAGCTTCGAGGTGGCCACGAGGCAGGGAGGCGCGCCTGCCCCCCTGGGCGCGCCCCCCACCCTCGTGGGCCCCTCGTGGCTCCCCTGACCGGCTTCTTTCGCCTATATATATATATATATATATATCAATATACCCTAAAAACATCGGGGAACAGAATAGATCAGGAGTTCCGCTGCGAGAAGCCTCTGTAGCCACCGAAAACCAATCTAGACACGTTCTGGCACCCTGCCAGAGGGGGGAATCCCTCTCCGGTGGCCATCTTCATCATCCCGGTGCTCTCCATGACGAGGAGAGAGTAGTCCACCCTCGGGGCTGAGGGTATGTACCAGTAGCTATGTGTTTGATCTCTCTCTCTCGTGTTCTTGAGGTGGTACGATCTTGATGTATCGCGAGGTTTGCTATTATAGTTGGATCTTATGATGTTTCTCCCCCTCTACTCTCGTGTGATGAATTGAGTTTTCCCTTTGAAGTTATCTCATCGGATTGAGTCTTTAAGGATTTGAGAACACTTGATGTATGTCTTGCACGTGCTTATCTGTGGTGACAATGGGATATCATGTGATCCACTTGATGTATGTTTTGGTGATCAACTTGCGAGTTCCGTGACCTCGTGAACTTATGCATAGGGGTTGGCACACGTTTTTGTCTTGACTCTCCGGTAGAAACTTTGGGGCACTCTTTGAAGTTCTTTGTGTTGGTTGAATAGATGAATCTAAGATTGTGTGATGCATATCGTATAATCATACCCACGGATACTTGAGGTGACATTGGAGTATCTAGGTGACATTAGGGTTTTGGTTGATTTGTGTCTTAAGGTGTTATTCTAGTACGAACTCTATGATAGATTGAACGGAAGGAATAGCTTCGTGTTATTTTACTACGGACTCTTGAATAGATCGATTAGAAAGGATAACTTTGAGGTGGTTTCGTACCCTACCATAATCTCTTCGTTTGTTCTCCACTATTAGTGACTTTGGAGTGACTCTTTGTTGCATGTTGGGGGATAGTTATATGATCCAATTATGTTATTATTGTTGAGAGAATTTGCACTAGTGAAAGTATGAATCCTAGGCCTTGTTTCAACACATTGCAATACCGTTTGTGCTCACTTTTATCATTAGTTACCTTGATGTTTTTATATTTTTAGATTACAAAAACCTATATCTACTATCCATATTGCACTTGTATCACCATCTCTTTGCTGAACTAGTGCACCTATACAATTTACCATTGTATTGGGTGTGTTGGGGACACAAGACACTCTTTGTTATTTGGTTGCAGGGTTGCTTGAGAGAGACCATCTTCATCTGTCCTACAAACCTCTGCACTTGGAGGCCCAACAACGTCTACAAGAAGAAGATTGTGTAGTAGATATCAAGCTCTTTTCTGGCGCCATTACCGGGGACGTTAGCGCTTGAAGGTATATCTTTAGATCTTGCAATCAAATCTTCTAGTTTCTTGTTTTATCACTAGATTAGTCTATAAAAGAAAACTAAAAAATGGAATTGAGGGTACCTCATATGCTTCATCTTTTTAATATCTTTCATGAACATAAGGATTCCGATAATTGTGCTCGAGTGCTAGAAGAAGAATGCATTAGAATGTTTGGCACTAAATATTTGAATGATGAGCATGATTGCAATGTTGTTAGTATGAATTCCTTGACTATCTATGATGCTAATGATATGGAAAGCCACAAGCTTGGGGAAGCTATGTTTTATGAAGATGATATTTTTTGTCCCCCAAGTTTTGATAAGCAAATTTATTATGATGATAGCATGCCTCCTATTTATGATGTTTATATTGATGAAAGTGGGTTTGGAAGAGTGTCAACTTTAGGAAGTGATGATCCCACTATTTTGGAGGATGTTGAATCTTATTGTGATAATTATAAAAGTGGATTTGGAGAGGTCATGACTTTATTTAGTAATGATTCCACTATTTCGAAAGAGGTTCCAATTGATTATGAGAACAAAGTTGCTATCTATGATGATTATTGTGATGAATTGTATGCTATTAAAAATAATGATAACCATGAAACTTGTCATCATGATTTTAGTTTTCAATTGGATTATGCCTCACATGATAAATATTTTGTTAAGTTTGCTCCCACTACTATTCCGAATGAGAAGAATTTTGCTTATGTGGAGAGTAGTAAATTTTCTATGCTTGTAGATCATGAAAAGAATGCTTTATGTGATGGTTATATTGTTGAATTCATTAATGATGCTACTGAAAATTATTATTAGGGAGGAACATATGCTTGTAGGAATTGCAATAATATCAAGTTTCCTCTCTATGTGCTTAAAGTTCTGAAGTTATGCTTGTTTTGCCTTCCTATGCTAGTTGATTATTGCTCCCATAAGTTGTCTGTTCACAAAATCCCTATGCATAGGAAGTGGATTAGACTTAAATGTTCTAGTAATATTATTCATGATGCTCTCTTTATGTTACAATTCTTATCTTTTATGTGAGCATCATTGAAATCATCATGCCTAGCTAGGGGCGTTAAACGATAGCGCTTGTCGGGAGGCAACCCAATTTTTATTTTGTTTCCTTGCTTTTTGTTCCTGTTTAGTAATTAATAATTCATATAGCCTTTTTTTAGATGTGGTTTTACGTTTTAATTAGTGTTTTTGCCAAGTAAAGCCTTTAGGACCTTCTTGGGTGATTGTTATTTGATCTTGCTGTAAAAAACAGAAAGTATGCGCTCACGAGAATAATTTTCATTTTTTACCAGAGAAAGATAAAATACCAATTCCAACTGCAGTAGATCATTAAACCAATTTCCTAGGACTTCCTAATTTATCAGGATTTTTGGAGTTACATAAGTATTCGGAACCTACAGATTACTACAGCATGTTGTGTTTTTGACAGATTATGTTTTCTATGTGTTGTCTGCTTATTTTGATGAATCTATGAGTAGTATCGGAGGGTATGAACCATAGATAATTTGGAATACAGTAGATATTACACCAATATGAATTTATAATGAGTTCACAACAGTACCTAAATGGTGATTTATTTTCTTATACTAACGGAGCTTACGAGTTTTCTGTTAAGTTTTGTGTTGTGAAGTTTTCAAGTTTTGGGTAAAGATTCGATGGAATATGGAATAAGGAGTGGAAAGTGCCTAATCTTGGGGATGCCTAAGGGACCCCGAGGCAATATTCAAGGACAACTAAGAGCCTAAGGTTGGGGATGCCCCGGAAGGCATCCCCTCTTTCATCTTCGTTCATCGGTAACTTTACTTGGAGCTATATTTTTATTCACCACATGATATGTGTTTTGCTTGCAGCGTCAATTTATTTTGTTAGGATTTTCTTTCTGATATTTAGAACAATGGTTTGCATCTTTTATTTCAATGGAATTGATAGCCTTTACTATGTCTATTTTACAAGTCCACATGTTGCTGTTTGAAAACAGAAAGTTTACCGCTGTTGCAAAAATTCCCTAGAAAAGTCAGAATGTGATAAAATGTTGAAACCTTCTGAATAATAATCTCTGATAAATTTACTACAGCTGGAATTTTCTTTCATAATTTTTGGAGGTAGGGAAGTATGAATCTTGCTGCACTCGTTACAGACTGTCCTGTTTAGGAAGATTGCTGTTATGTTTGCATTGTTTGCATATGTTTGCTTCTTTAATGATTCTATTTGAGGATAGGACTATTAAATATGCAGAGGCATTTAGTATGCAATGTTGAATAATAGTTTTAGTGATTTGCTACAGTAGAGTATGATAAGGTTTTTGCATTGGTTTATACTAACTTATCTCACGAGTCCTTGTTGAGTTTTGTGTGGATGAAGCTTTTGAGATTTAGGGAGACCGTGATATGAGAGGAATTAAGGAGACACAAAAGCTCAAGCTTGGGGATGCCCAAGGCATCCCAAGATAATATTTCAAGAAGTCGCAAGCGTCTAAGCTTGGGGATGCCCCGGTTGGCATCCCACCTTTCTTCTTCAACAACTACCGGTTAGTTTCGGTTGATCCTAAGTTTTTGCTTCTTCACATGATGTTTGCCATTCTTAGAATGTAATTTTACTTTGTTTTGCTTGCTGTTTGAATATCAAGATCTTAAATTATTAAATGGGAGAGTCTTCACATAGTTGCATAATTATTCAACTACTCATTGATCTTCACTTATATCTTTTGGAGTAGTTTGTCATTTGCTCTAGTGCTTCACTTATATCTTTTAGAGCACGGTGGTGGTTTTATTCTATAGAAATAATTGATCTCTCATGCTTCACTTATATTATTTTGAGAGTCCTTTAGAACAACATGGTAATTTTCTTTTGATATAATAAAAACTTTCATATAAGTGCATTGAATACTAAGAGAAGTTTGATGCTTGATAATTGTTTTGAGATATGAAGATAGTGATATTAGAGTTGTGCTAGTTGAGTAATTGTGAATTTGAGAAATACTTGTGTTGAAGTTCGCAAGTCCCGTAGCATGCACGTACGGTGACCGTTGTGTAACAAATTTGAAACATGAGGTGTTATTTGATTGTCTTCCTTATGAGTGGCGGTCGGAGACGAGCGATGGTCTTTTCCTACCAATCTATCCCCCTAGGAGCATGCGCATAATGCTTGGTTTTTGATGACTGTAGATTTTTGCAATAAGTATGTGAGTTCTTTATGACTAATGTTGAGTCCGTGGATTATACGCACTCTCACCCTTCTATCATTGCTAGCCTCTTCGGTACCGTGCATTGCCCTTTCTCACCTTGAGAGGTTGTGCAAACTTTGCCGGTGCATCCAGACCCCGTGATATGATACGCTCTATCACACATAAACCCCATTATATCTTCCTCAAAACAGCCACCATACCTACCTATTATGGCATTTCCATAGCCATTCCGAGATATATTGCCATGCAACTTTCCACCGTTCCGTTTATTATGACACACTTCATCATTGTCATATTGCCTTGCATGATCATGTTGTTGAGATCGTATTTATGGCAAGGCCACCATGCACAATTTATCATACATGTCACTCTTGATTCATTGCCCATCCCGATACATCGCCGGAGGCATTCATATAGAGTCATACTTTGTTCTAGTATTTAGTTGTAATCATTGAGTTGTAAATAAATAGAAGTGTGATGATCATCATTAATAGAGCATTGTCCCAAAAAAATAAAAAAGAAAGGCCAAATAAAAAAGAAAGGCCAAATAAAAAATAATAATAAAAGGGACAATGCTACTATCCTTTTTTCCACACTTGTGCTTCAAAGTAGCACCATGATCTTCATGATAGTCTCTTGTTTTGTCACTTTCATATACTAGTGGGAATTTTTCATTATAGAACTTGGCTTGTATATTCCAACAATGGGCTTCCTCAAATGCCCTAGGTCTTCGTGAGCAAGCAAGTTAGATGCACACCCACTTAGTTTCTTTTGCTGAGCTTTCATACATTTATAGCTCTAGTGCATCCGTTGCATGGCAATCCCTACTCCTTGCATTGACATCAATTGATGGGCATCTCCCTAGCCCATTGATTAGCCGCGTCGATGTGAGACTTTCTCCTTTTTTGTCTTCTCCACATAACCCCCATCATCATATTCTATTCCACCCATAGTGCTATATCCATGGCTCACGCTCATGTATTGCGTGAAGGTTGAAAAAAGTTTCAGATTAATAAAATATGAAACAATTGCTTGGCTTGTCATTGGGGTTGTGCATGATGAGAGCATTCTTGTGTGACGAAAATGGAGCATGACCAAACTATATGATTTTGTAGGGATAAACTTTCTTTGGCCATGTTATTTTGAGAAGACATGATTGCTTAGTTAGTATGCTTGAAGTATTATTATTTTTATGTCAATATTAAACTTTTGTCTTGAATCTTTCGGATCTGAACATTCATGCCACAATAAAGAAAATTACATCGAGAAATATGTTAGGAAGCATTCCACATCGAAAATTCTGTTTTTATCATTTACCTACTCGAGGACGAGCAGGAATTAAGCTTGGGGATGCTGATACGTCTCCAACGTATCTATAATTTTTGATTGTTCCATGCTATTATATTATCTATTTTGGATGTTTATGGGCTTTATTAAACAATTTTATATTATTTTTGGGACTAACCTATTAACCCAGAGCCCAGTGGCAGTTTTCTGTTTTTTCCCTTTGTTTCAGTGTTTCGCAGAGAAGGAATATCAACGGAATCCAAATGGAATAAAACCTTCGGGAGCGTGATTTTTGGAACGAACGTGATCCAGGAGACTTGGAGTTGAAGTCAAGGAAGCTTCGAGGTGGCCACGAGGCAGGGAGGTGCGCCTCCCACCCTCGTGGGCCCCTCGTGGCTCCCCTGACCAACTTCTTTCGCCTATATATATCAATGTACCCTAAAAACATCGGGGAACGGAATAGATCAGGAGTTCCGCCGCCAGAAGCCTCCGTTGCCACCTAAAACCAATCTAGACCCGTTCCGGCACCTTGCCGGAGGGGGGAATCCCTCTCCGGTGGCCATCTTCATCATCCCGGCGCTCTCCATAACGAGGAGGGAGTATTCCACCCTCGGGGCTGAGGGTATGTACTAGTAGCTATATGCTTGATCTCTCTCTCTCTCTCTATCTCGTGTTCTTGAGGTGGTACGATCTTGATGTATCACGAGCTTTGCTATTATAGTTGGATCTTATGATGTTTCTCCCCCTCTACTCTCTTGTGATGAATTGAGTTTTCCCTTTGAAGTTATCTTATCGGATTGGGTCTTTAAGGATTTGAGAACACCTTATGTATGTCTTGCACGTGCTTATCTGTGGTGACAATGGGATATCATGTGATCCACTTGATGTATGTTTTGGTGATCAACTTGCGAGTTTCGTGACCTCATGAACTTATGCATAGGGGTTGTCACACGTTTTCGTCTTGACTCTCCGGTAGAAACTTTGGGGCACTCTTTGAAGTTCTTTGTGTTGGTTGAATAGATGAATCTGAGATCGTGTGATGCATATCGTATAATCATACCCACGGATACTTGAGGTGACATTGGATTATCTAGGTGACATTAGGGTTTTGGTTGATTTGTGTCTTAAGGTGTTATTCTAGTACGAACTCTATGATAGATTGAACGGAAAGAATAGCTTCGTGTTATTTTACTACGGACTCTTGAATAGATCGATCACAAAGGATAACTTTGAGGTGGTTTCGTAACCTACCATAATCTCTTCGTTTGTTCTCCGCTATTAGTGACTTTGGAGTGAATCTTTGTTGCATGTTGAGGGATAGTTATATGATCCAATTATGTTATTATTGTTGAGAGAACTTGCACTAGTGAAAGTATGAACCCTAGGCCTTGTTTCAACACATTGCAATACCGTTTGTGCTCACTTTTATCATTAGTTACCTTGCTACTTTTATATTTTCGGATTACAAAAACCTATATCTACTATCCATATTGCACTTGTATCACCATCTCTTCGCCGAACTAGTGCACCTATACAATTTACCATTGTATTGGGTGTGTTGGGGACACAAGAGACTCTTTGTTATTTGGTTGCAGGGTTGCTTGAGAGAGACCATCTTCATCCTACGCCTCCCACGGATTGATAAACCTTAGGTCATCCACTTGAGGGAAATTTGCTACTGTCCTACAAACCTCTGCACTTGGAGGCCCAACAACGTCTACAATAAGAAGGTTGTGTAGTAGACATCAATCTTATTTTCATCAAGATAAGCATATTTCAAAGTGTCTGGCAATTGTTTTAATTCAAACACAGGATCACCTTTAGGTGGAGGTGGACCTCCAAGAGTTTCAATAGGCAAATTGTGTTTAAGCAGAGGACGTTGTTCAAAGAAAATCTTATCTATTTCATTTCTTTCATGCATATGTAAATCATTTTCATGGTCTAGCAAATATTGTTCTAAAGGATCAGTAGGTGGCATAGCAATAGAAGCAAGACCAATTAATTCATCCTTACTAGGAAACTCTTTTTCATGAAGATTTCTACTAAACTTGGAAAAATTAAACTCATGAGACTCATCACCAAAGCTAACACCAACAGTTTGTTTCTTACAATCTATCTTAACATTAACTGTATTCAAGAAAGGTCTATCAAAGATAATGGGACAGAAGTCATCCTATGGGGAACCAAGAACAAGAAAATCAGTAGGGTATTTCATTTTCCAACACAAGACTTCAACATCTCTAACAATCCCAAATGGTGATATGGTGTCTCTATTAGCAAGTTTAATAGTAACATCTATTTCTTCTAACTCAGCTAGTGCTATGTCTTTCATAATTTCTTGATATAAAGTGTAAGGAATAGCACTCACACTAGCACCCATGTCACATAAACCATGATAATAGTGATCTCCTATTTTAACTGAAATAACAGGCATGCCAACAACAGGTCTATGTTTATCTTTTCTATCAGGTTTAGCAATTCTAGCAGCTCCTTCACAGAAGTAAATAACACGCCCATCAATATCTTCTTCCAAGAGATCTTTAACCATAGCAATACTAGGTTCTACTTTAATTTGTTCATCAGGTTTAGGTGTTCTAACATAGCTTTTGTTAACCATAGTTGAAACTTTAGCATGTTCTTTTATCCTAACAGGAAAAGGTAGTTTCTCAATATAAGCAGAAGGAACAACTGGATCAACATTATAAAGTATAGTTTCTTCTTTAACTGGTACTGGTTCTTTAATTTCTTCTTTAATATGTGGATAATATTTAAACCACTTCTCTTTAGGGAGTTCAACATGAGTAGCAAATAATTCACAAAAGGAGGCTGCTATCTTGGAGTCAAGTCCATATTTAGTGCTAAACTTTTGAAAAGCGTTGGTATCCATAAAAGATTTAACACAATCATACTTAAGCTTAATACCTGACTCTTTACCTTCGTTGAGTTCCCAATCTTCAGAGTTGCATTTAATTCTTTCCAAAATATCCCACTGGAATTCAATAGTCTTCTTCACGAAAGAACCAACACAAGAAGTATCAAGCATGGTTTGATCATTACGAGAAAGCCGAGCATAAAAATTCTGGATAATAATTTCTCTTGAGAGCTCATGATTGGGGCATGAATATAACATTGACTTAAGCCTCCCCCAATCTAGAGCGATACTTTCTCCTTCACGAGGCCAAATATATTTATATATATATATATAAAAAATTCCGATCACGATGAACTAGATGCATAGGATAAATTTGTTGGTGGAACTCCAATATCAAATGATTCCAATTCCATGATCCAATATCATCACATAGCCTATACCATGCCAATTATTTTCCCTTCAAAGATAAAGGGAAGACCTTTTTCATAACTTGATCCTGGGTAAAACTGCAAGCTTAAACAATCCACAAATTTGTTCTACATATATCAAGTGCATATCAGGATGTTCTGTTCCATCTCCTGCATAAGGATTAGCTAGCAGTTGTCCTATCATACCTGAAGGAATTTCATATTCAATATTTTCAGTTGGTGCAGTAGGTTGAGGGGTAACTAATTGTGGTTCCGAACAAGGTGAAGATACCCCAAACAAACCTCTCAAAGGATTGTTCTCCATAGTAACAAGTGATAATTAATTTCAGCACACTATATAAATGTTTCCTTACCGAATTCCAATTACCAAAGGCGCTTCACTCCCTGGAAACGGCGCCAGAAAATAGCCTTGATGACCCACAAGTATAGGGGATCAATTGTAACTCTTTTCGATAAGTAAGAGTGTCGAACCCACCAAGGAGCAGAAGGAAATGACAAGTAGTTTTCAGTAAGGTAATGTCTACAAGTGCTGAAATTGTAAGTAGCGAGTAGTTTGATAGCAAGATAATTTGTGATATGTCTCCAACGTATCTAGAATTTTTGATTGTTCCATGTTGTTTTATTATCAATCTTGGATGTTTTATAACCATTTTGTAGTCATTTTATATCATTTTTTGGTACTAACCTATTGACATAGTGCCAAGAGCCAGTTGTTGTTTTTTCCATGTTTTTTACATCGCAGAAAATCAATATCAAACCAAGTCCAAATGCCACGAAACTTTACGGAGAACTTTTATGGGCTAGAAGGAAGGCAATGGGCCCTAGTTGCACCTGGGGGTGCCCCGAGGGGCGCACAACCCACCAGCGCATGCCAGGAGGCCCAGGCACGCCCTGGTGGGTTGTGCCCACCTCGGGTGCCCCCCGGACCGCCTCTTTACTCTATAAATACCCCAAAAATACCAGAACCCTAGGGGAGTCGACAAAATATTCATCTAGCCGCCACAGAGTCTAGAAAAACTAGATCCAATCTAAACACCATCTCGGATGGGGTTCACCACCTCCATTGGTGCATCTCTGATGATGCACGAGTAGTTCTTTGTAGACCTTCGGGTCCGTAGTTAGTAGCTAGATGAAAGCACAAGTGCTCCCCGAGTGATTTTGGTAATTAATGTCAACATATCTCTTGTTGGACTAATACTTTCATCTAGCATATTTCAGATAAGTCCAACAGTGGAGTGGCATGGACTAGAGGATGTAGGACCCCTTCAAGATGATGAAGACAAATGATTGGCTCAAGCTCAAAGCTCAGGACTCTACATTTTTCATTTTAGTGACCCAAGATCACATTGAGTCCATAGGAAAGCCAATACTATTAAGAGGGGATGAGGTGTTGCTTGCTCAAAGTGCTTAGTGATATGCTCCAAAGCCCTCAACCACTTTCTCATATCCACATTTGTCCCAAACCAAAAGACAAACTCGGCCCCACCGAAACTTTCTATCCGGCGCCACTGATTTCTCTTGACATAGCCACTGCCAGAAACCCTAATCAATTCGGTCTCACCGATGGGATCTCGGTCTCACCGAGATGGGCTTGCAAACTCTCTGTTGCCTATTGCATTAATTTCGGTCTCACCAAAACATGACATCGGTTCCACCGAGTTTGCTTGAACAACTGTCTGTTTAGCTTATTACCAAAATTAGTCCCACCGAATTTGTGTAATCGGTCCAACTGAGATGAGGTTTTACCCTAACCCTAGTACATCGGTCCCACCGAGTTGATCAAGTCGGTCCCACCGAAAACCCTAACAGTCACATTATGAACTAAATCGGTCTGACTGAGTTGTATGATTCGGTCCCATCGAGTTTGGTGATTTGTGTGTAACGGTTAGATTTTGTGTGGAGGCTATATATACCCCTCCACCCACTCTTCATTCAAAAAGAGAGAGCCATCAGAACATGCCTACACTTCCAACATTCATTTTCTGAGAGAGAACCACCTACACTTGTGTTGAGGTCAAGATACTTCATTCCAACCACATAAATCTTGATCTCTAGCCTTCCCCATGTTGCTTTCCACTCAAATCATCTTCCCACCAAATCCTATCCTATGAGAGAGAGTTGAATGTTGGGGAGACTATCATTTGAAGCACAATAGCAAGGAGTTCATCATCAACACACCATTTGTTACCTCTTGGAGAGTGGTGTCTCCTAGATTGGTTAGGTGTCACTTGGGAGCCTCCGTCAAGATTGTGGAGTTGAACCAAGGAGTTTGTACGGGCAAGGAGATCGCCTACTTTGTGAAGTTCTACCCTAGTGAGGCAAGTCCTTCGTGGGCGATGGCCATGGTGGGATAGACAAGGTTGCTTCTTCGTGGACCCTTCGTGGGTGGAGCCCTCCGTGGACTCGCGCAACCGTTACCCTTCGTGGGTTGAAGTCTCCATCAACGTGGATGTATGATAGCACCACCTATCAGAACCACCCCAAAAATCTCCATGTCTCCAATTGCGTTTTCACACTCCAATCCCATCCCTTTACATTCTTGCAACTTGCATGATTTACTTTCCGTTGCTCATATACTCTTGTCATGCTTGCTTGATATGTATTGTGAATGCTCAAACTTGTGCCAAAACTCCACTTCAACTTAAAGAAATTAAAAACTGCAGCTTTTCTTGCTAAGAGTCTATTCACCCCCCTCTAGACACCTCTTCTCGATCCTACAATTGGTATTAGAGCATTGGTATCCATTGCTTTGGTTTAAACACCTTTGGAGGAAGATGGATGAGTCTACGTTGGGGAATCTTAGACGTAGAGTGCTGATGACCCACAAGTATAGGGGATCTATCGTAGTCCATTCGATAAGTAAGAGTGTCGAACCCAATGAGGAGCAGAAGGAAATGATAAGCGGTTTTCAGCAAGGTATTCTCTGCAAGCACTGAAATTATAGGTAACAGATAGTTTTGTGATAAGATAATTTGTAACGAGCAACAAGTAAAAAAAGTAAATATAGTGCAGCAAGGTGGCCCAATCCTTTTTGTAGCAAAGGACGAGCCTGGACAAACTCTTATATAGAGAAAAGCGCTCCCGAGGACACATGGGAATTATCGTCAAGCTAGGTTTCATCACGATCATATGATTCGCGTTCGGTACTTTGATAATCTGATATGTGGGTGGACCGGTGCTTGGGTGATGTCCTTACTTGGACAAGCATCCCACTTATGATTAACCTCTATTGCAAGCATCCGCAAATACAACAAAAGTATTAAGGTAAACCTAACCATAGCATGAAACATGTGGATCCAAATCAGCCCCTTACGAAGCAACGCATAAACTAGGGTTTAAGCTTCTGTCACTCTAGCAACCCATCATCTACTTATGACTTCCCAATGCCTTCCTCTAGGCCCAAATAATGGTGAAGTGTCATGTAGTCGACGTTCACATAACACCACTAGAGGAGAGACAACATACATCTCATCAAAATATCAAACGAATACCAAATTCACATGACTACTAATTGCAAGACTTCTCCCATGTCCTCAGGAACAAACGTAAATACTCACAAAGCATATTCATGTTCATAATCAGAGGGGTATTAATATGCATATAGGATCTAAACATATGATCTTCCACCAAATAAACCAACTAGCATCAACTACAAGGAGTAATCAACACTACTAGCAACCCACAGGTACCAATCGCAGACTTAGAGACAAGAATTGGATACAAGAGATGAACTAGGGTTTGAGAGGAGATGGTGTTGGTGAATATGTTGATGGAGATTGACCCCCTCCCGATGAGAGGATCGTTGGTGATGACGATGGCTGTCGTGGAATTGTCACGGCAGATGTCCTTAGCGTGAGGACTTAGTCGCGAGGCCAATGCATCTATGCGATAGCTTGAAGGGGTTGGTCGGAATCGAGAGACGCAAGGCGGATCATCACACAAGACGAGGATTTAGACAGCTTCAGGCCCCGGGAAACATCATCCGGAATAGCCCTACATGTTGTTTGTGGCTAGGTCTCATTATGCTCATGAGGGAGTCGCCGGTAAGCCAGCTCTTTGTGTCTAGCCCTAGATATTGTTTCTTGTTGCCTTCCTCCTCTTTGGGGAGCCCTGCCCCTCCTTATATAAGTTGAAGGGGCGGCTTACATGTAGAGTTCTATTAGGATTAGAACTAACTTATTCTCTATTACAAGTCGAACACAAGTACGGGTCTTGTTTCCTCGTAAAGGAAATATTCCTCATGCCTTCTGTCTTAAGCCGGCCCACCATAATATGAACCGGCCTACTGGGCCTTGGGCCTATTCTTCTATGTGACCCGCCGTCGGGG
This sequence comes from Triticum urartu, assembly GCF_056163025.1. Lineage (NCBI taxonomy): Eukaryota > Viridiplantae > Streptophyta > Magnoliopsida > Poales > Poaceae > Triticum > Triticum urartu. The sequence goes on along the minus strand of NC_141874.1, from coordinate 191,171,685 downwards.
TCATCCGTGAGTCGTCTTACCAGTGAGCCGCCAGTCCCGTGAGTCGCCAGTCCTCCGGCAGGTTATCGGTGAAGCGCCAAGTCCGGCCAGGTCATACTTCCGGCCGGGTCATACCGCGGGGTATATCCCCGACATTAGCCCCCAGTTTAATTTGGATTTATCCATGTTAAACTGATCCTGTGAAACAAACACAAGAACAACTTTGACAGATTGTGTTCCGGGTTAAAAATTCTTGTACGCCGGCACCTGATCATCCTTAATTCCTTGTGCTCCGGGTTAAATATTCTCCTGAGAGGGGACTTGATTATCCTTAAGTCCAATTGTCATTTCCTTTATCTAGAAAATCCGGGTCAAATAAGCTAGCTTCATACTCAATTTGCTGATGTTGGTTTCTTACAGAAAAATATTGTGAAGAATAATCCACTTGAGATGGCTTCCAAGGCGCCAGGTTAAATAATTTTGGTCTTCATATACTCATCTGATATTCAGCTGGCTTGAAGATGTAAAACTTGCTGGTTTATCATTACCAAAAACTGTTGGATTATAAAATAGATGATGTCGGGTCATAATTGTTGTTGACACCGGTTTATGTAATTGATCCTCCTGATTTGCTCAAAACTAATAATTTGAAGATTTTTCTCCCTTATATCCATATTACCTATAGCCCCCAAGTCTTGAGCAGAACAAAGTGATGGTTTAAGACTTGATCCAATAAATGTTGCAACTTTGAAGAAATCCGATTTATTCATCTCAATCATATAAACTGAATATTCCACACATGTAGCCCCCAAGTGCCGGGTTTTCATGCTTGCAGCGACCTAGGACTTGTAATTGCTTTATGCTCATGAAAACTTCAACCAGTGTAGCCCCCAAGGGCCGGGTCATTATGCAATAATGAGCAGGGACTTTGTAGATATAAGCATGTAAATTTGAACAGCAATGTGTAGCCCCCAAGGGCCGGCTTAGTAAGATAATACTGAGCTGGGACTTTGTATATAATTGATAATAACATCATATAATATAGTCTCCACCATGAGGCTTGAACCCACGTCCACAAGGTTAAGAGCTTTGTACTCCACCAACTGAATAGTGGACCGTTCAATATAATGGATTTAATGCTTGTATACCTTGAATTTTGATAGGAGCAATTGGTAGCCCCCAAGGGCCAACTCATTTAGAATGTGATGAGTCGGTCTTCAATAAGTGGAGCAAAGAATGACTTTGCATTAGCCCCCAAGTGCCATGGTGCATGCTGGCAGTGACATGGGACTTGCATATTTGACATAATCCCAATCTGAATAATGTAGCCCCCAAGTGCCGGGTCGTAAGCCTGCAGCGACTCGGGACTATTTCCTCCATTGTAAAATAAATCATGCCCATTGATAAAGATGATAGCTGTTGTGCTAAAGCGACTTTGAAAACCTCAATCATAATACTAGTTATTGATAATCATAATAGAAATCCAGCCATGTCGGCTATTCAAGATTTGAATAATATAATCCGGTATGAAAACCTCAATCATTCAATATCATCATGAAAATCCAGCCATGTTGGCTATTAAAGATTTGAATAACCCGGTTTAAAAACCTCAATCATTCAATATCATAACGAAAATCCAGCCAAGTTTGGCTATTTAAAGATTTCAAATACCTTATCTGTTGACAAGTAAATCCGGAGTTTAAATACCCGGCGGCTCGTGGCCGATGGCGATTCAATCGCCTTCATTGTAAACCAGAATTTTTATGACCCGGCGGCTTATAGCCTTTTGAGAAAAATCCAGAACGGATAATCATTTTGAAGCATCAACTTTGGTAATGAGCTTGAACTTAATCATTTATATGTCATATTTCTGCAAATCCTGCAGAGAGTTTTAAACAACATATACCCTGGCGACTTAGCATCAAAACCAGGGCGGGTCATAATATCTCACATATAACCACTGTGACATGGAATTTGTATTGCCGGCTTACATAACCTGTGCAGTAAGGGTGATAACCCAATCCTTAGAAGCCAATGCTTCCACATAGATGATAATTGTCATAAACTGGCGACTTATGGTCAAAAGTCAAGCCGGGTTAAGCATAAAACACTTTTATATATATTTGATATATAATCCCAAAAAGGTCTCAAGTTTAAGTAATTGTGGCTGCAATAAACTTTACCAGAGACAGAATAAAACCTTTTGAGGCTTCTGATTCGGATACGATCAGTAAACCGTTCCAAAGGGGTTAAGCTAAGATTCGAATACGATCATATAGCCCCCAATGGCTTTGGCGATGCCGATCAAGAGGGTATCGACAGCTATGTTCTCTTTGGTTCGAATACAACCTATGTTTGAACAGGAAGCCCCCAAATGACCTTGAGAGTTGTTTAACGATGCTGATTCGAATACGATCCACGTCGGACCCAAAGGGGTTGAGCTATGATTCGGATACGATCAAGAAGCCCCCTAGTGTGTTTGGCAGTATGCCAATCAAAAGGGTTTCGACAGCTATGTTCTCTTTGGTTCGAATATGACCTATGTTTGAACAGGAAGCCCCCAAGTGACCATATAAGTTTTGGCATTGCACCGATCAAGAGGGTACTGATAGCTATGCTCGATGAGCAGGAAGCCCCCAAGTGATCATAATAAGATAAGCCGTAAGGCAGGATACCCAAGTTTGAACCGCGCATCATGGTAGCAAGTTCTTTTGGCAACCTTTAATTTTTCTGAAAACTCGCACTTGCGAGAGATTACTTCTTTTTGAACCAGAACTTTAAACCAGATTTAAAAGCTTCAAAACTTTGTGAGAAACAAATTTACCTTGAGCCGGATTTTGAACCGGATTTGAGAGCTTCAAAGCTTTGTGGGAGAGAGATGTCTTTTGAACCGGATTTTTACCCAGAATTCTCATTTTGAGCCGAAAATCTTCTGACGGCCTTTAAATTTTCATCGATCTTGCAGTAATCTCTGGGCCCGAGTTATTTTTCCCTTCAATGACCCGGAGTTCTTGAATTCATTGAAACTGGCTAATTTTGCCCAGTCATACCATTGTAGCCCTCGAGTCTCAAGACGACTCAAGGAGTTGGCTTGAGATTCTCCATATTTGACCAGAGCAGAAGGTGTATTTCATCGGCGTTGATAGCGCGATGTGAATCCACAGAAGGTTGAGGTGATTGCGGCGGGTTATAAATGATCCCGTATGAGCCGTGTCAGCAACTCGGCCAATGGTTCCTTCCAACTGGTTGTTCGAAGTTAACTAAACTGTGGTGGCGGCGACTTGAGCGCCTGCCCATTGAACCATCCAATGCAGACGACGGCTGATATATATGATAATTTGCCTCAACTTTGTTGGAAGAAAACCGGGCTTCCCAAGTAGTGACTTGCGCATACTCAATAAACAGCTCATCCAGACAAATATGGCCCGGTGTGTTGATGTAGACCAGGCCGCGAGAGACGGACGGTAAAGACGACCGCAACATCTGAGGCGGCACAGACAGATGAACCAGCCGCGGCGTTGTAAACCGGTGCAGACGGGCAAGTTGTCCTCCTTGTTGTAAACCGGCATGGTCGCGAGAAACGGCGACGGCGTTGTAAGCCGGCGCGGTCACGAGATATGGCCACGGCGTTGTAAGCCGGTGCGGGAGTCCGTTGAGTAACGACAACCACCTGTGCCAAAAGATGTTGGCGTGCCTCCATCTCCGCGGTATAATATCACTTTTTGTCATAAATAATTGCCCTGCATAAACAATATTGCAGACCAAGGCAAAGACAAACTTGTTCTTTAACAAAAACAACATGTGCTAATAAAACAAACTTGGATGGATATCACCTGATTTGTTTGGACGACGGATGACCCGTTTATCGCGACAGAGGTAGCTCAGGCAAACCAGTGACTCAATATAGTTCCGTCGACTCAGGCAGTCCGGCGACTTAATATAACCCCGGCGGCTCAAAGCGGCAAGGGCGGCTCAGACAGATGAACCAGCCGTGGCGTTGTAAGCCGGCGCGGATGGGCAAGTCAATCGCAGTCACGGTAAGCCGGTGCAGACGCACGAATCAGCCGCAGGTACGGACGGATGTAATCCGAACAACGGGGTAACGATTTGCACGTGTATCCGTCAAGCGTCATGACACGGAGAAGCACTAGTGCAAAAGTGATACTTATGTGCATCCCTTATGCGACCCCTTTTCTAAGGAAGAATGGTCCTACGGAAAAGGATCATAGACCAGAGTAATTGTTCTTAAACAATTTAATATGTACTGATGAAATACAAAGAAAAGATAGCACTTGATATTATTTGTCAGATGAACGTGGATACTAGGGATCAAAAACATAATCTGATGTAGCCCTAGCACCGTAGCCCATGTTCCTTTACCCACTGCCGCGTTGATTTTCACGTGCAGATACGGCAGTCAGCGGGTCAACGTCCAAGGCAAACCTAGCGGGTCAGGGCGCAGTCGCGGCTGCAGCGGAGGCAGAGACCGCGGTGGTGACTAACCCGAGTTCCTGTCTCCGGGTTGCCCTTCATGTGTCGAATAGCGGCCACAGCCAATGGATTTTTCTTCTCGGGAACTTGGTCCTGTAGTTGCTTGTAATGACAGTAGTAAGGCGATATCTCAGTAGATCACATGGTGTGGAGTAGCAGCATTAGCTTGGAACAGCAGCACGGACGGCCGATGACATCAACCCGTGATTGATTGGCTTGAGATGGAATTAGTCTGGCCTAATACCTTCTTCTAGTCTGATGGTTCAACCTTGTATTCCCATGAAAAGTAGGAACAACGAGACGCCTTTGGTTTGGCTTTCTGCCGCCCTGTGGAATTTCCTTGGGACTCGTAGTGCCACAGGGAAAACTTTGTTCTGTCTCGGTCTCGGCGAATCTTCATGGTGCGTGCGTGTTGGACCTCAGCGACACGCGTCATTGCTTCAAAAAAAAATTCGATCTGGCTTTGAGCTGGATCGCCTGTCGGTCATATCAACTTGGCAACTTCTCGGCGGCGTATCCGATGCAATTCTAGTTTCTCTTGGACCAAAACCTCGTTGTACATCGAGCTCCAAGGTTACTCATGATTCTGAGCATAACATAGTAAATTCGCCGGCTCTGACCAAGTTTCGTCCCATGCCGGGTTATTCTTGCGTGATTGTTCCTACCGGCTCTTCTTTCCTCCGTCACATCGCGAGCTTCTCAATCCCTAAGAGATCCCTCCAAAAACTCAACACCACCGTGCGCGAGCCCCACGGTGGGCACCAACTGTCGTGGAATTGTCACGGCAGATGTCCTTAGCGTGAGGACTTAGTCGCGAGGCCAACGCATCTATGCGGTAGCTTGAAGGGGTTGGTCGGAATCGAGAGACGCAAGGCGGATCATCACAAAAGACGAGGATTTAGACAGCTTCGGGCCGCGAGAAACATCATCCGGAATAGCCCTACATGCTCTTTGTGGCTAGGTCTCATTATGCTCATGAGGGAGTCGCCGGTAAGCCGACTCTTTGTGTCTAGCCCTAGATATTGTTTCTTGTTGCCTTCCTCCTCTTTGGGGAGCCCTGCCCCTCCTTATATAAGTTGAAGGGGCGGCTTACATGTAGAGTTCTATTAGGATTAGAACTAACTTATTCTCTATTACAAGTCGAACACAATTACGGGTCTTGCTTCCTCGTAAAGGAAACATTCCTCATGCCTTTTGTCTTAAGCCGGCCCACCATAATATGAACCGGCCTACTGGGCCTTGGGCCTATTCTTCTATGTGACCCGCCGTCGGGGTCATCCGTGAGTCGTTTGACCAGTGAGCCGCCAGTCCCGTGAGTCGCCAGTCCTCCGGCAGGTTATCGGTGAAGCGCCAAGTCCGGCCGGGTTATACTTCCGGCCGTGTCATACCGCGGGGTATATCCCCGACAATGGCGATGATTTCCCCCTCCCAGAGGGAAGTTTCCCCGCCAGAACAGCTCCGCCAGAGCCGTAGATTGGTTCCGCCAAGGTTCCGCCTCGTGGCGGCGGAGTCTCGTCCCGAAAGCTTGCTTATGATTTTTTCCTCAACGAAGGACTCCATATAGCAGAAGATGGGCATCGGAGGGCCACCAGGGGGCCCACGAGGCAGGGGGCGCGCCCCCACCCTCGTGGCCAGGGTGTGGCCTCCCTCTGGAACTTCTTGCGCTCAGTATTTTTTATATATTCTGAAAATGACTTCCGTGAAGTTTCAGGACTTTTGGAGCTGTGCAGAATAGGCCTCTAACATTTGCTCCTTTTCCAGCCCAGAATCCCAACTGCCGACATTCTCCCTCTTTATGTAAACCTTGTAAAATAAGAGAGAATGGGCATAAGTATTGTGGCATCATGTGTAATAATAGCCCATAATGCAATAAATATCTATATAAAAGCATGATGCAAAGTGGACGTATCGACTCCCCCAAGCTTAGACCTCGCTTGTCTCAAGCGAAAGCCGAAATCAAAAAATATTTACACATGTTTAGAGATAGAGGTGTCGATAAAAATAAAATAAGGACATGAGGGCGTCATGATCATTCTTAGAACAACAACTTATATAATTCTTGTCATATGATCTCTTATCCTAGAGTAACAATTCAATCACAATTTCAAGTATGAATCGTAAACTTCATTGAAAACTAACAAACTATAATCTCAGTCATTGGAGCAATTGCAATTTATCATAACATAGGAAAGAGTCAAATTAAGAGCTTTTCAGCAAGTCCACATACTCAACTATCATATAGTCTTTCACAATTGCTAACACTCACGCAATACTTATGGGTATGGAGTTTTAATCGGACACAGAGAAAGATAGGGGCTTATAGTTTTGCCTCCCAACGTTTTACCTCAAGGGTAATGTCACTAATAATAATTCATGAAAGCTCACATCCAATTAGCCATATATACCAGGATCTTTCCAACATGTTGTGCTTGCCAAAAGATAAAATGTAAAAAGGAAGGGTGAAGATCAACATGACTCTTATGTAAGTTAGGAGATAAAAGTAAAAGATAGGCCCTTCGCAGAGGGGAGCAGAGGTTGTCATGCGCTTTTATGGTTGGATGCACAAAATCTTAATGCGAAAGAACGTCACTTCATATTGCCACTTGTGATATGGACCTTTATTATGCAGTCTGTCGCTTTTATTTCTTCCGTATTACACGATCGTATAAAGCTTATTTTCTCCCACACTAATAAGTCATACATATTTAGAGGGCAATTTTTATTGCTTGCACCAATGACAACTTACTTGAGGAATCTTACTCAATCCATAGGTAGGTATGGTGGACTCTCATGACAAAACTAGTTTAAGGGTGTTTGGAAGCACAAGTAGTATCTCTACTTGGTGCAAGGAATTTGGCTAACATGAGGGGGAAAGGCAAGCTCAATCATGTTGGATGATCCATGACAATATAATTTATCTCAGATGTAAGAAAACATATCTCATTATGTTGTCTTCCTTGTCCAACGTCAACTCTTTAGCATGTCATATTTTAATGAGTGCTCACAATCATAAAAGATGTCCAAGATGGTGTATTTATATGTGAAGACCTCACTTTATTTATTACTTCCTATTAATTGCAACGATGACCAAAACTATGTTTGTCAACTCTCAACAACTTTTATTCATCATACTCTTTCTATGTGAGCTCATTACTCTTCATAAGACCCATATGATCTCTTTTATTTTCTTTTTATTTCTTTCTCTTTTCTTTTATTCACTCAAGATATCAAGCCCTTGACTCAACACTAATCTTTATTATATATAGCTCACCGACTCGATTACATAGAAGGATCATAAAGCAAAACTCACAACTAGATCATACTAAAAAATTTATGCTACTAGATCAAAATATTACCAAAAGGATCGAATAAAGAAAAACGATAAAGATAAAAGTGATGGTGATACGATACCGGGGCACTCCCCCAAGCTTGGCAGTTGCCAAGGGGAGTGCCCATACTAGATACTCAGTTCATCTTTGTTGGTGAAGAAGGTGGAGTTGTTGATGATGGATAGTCGCACATCGAGCATAGGAGGTCCTCCAATTTGCGGATAATGCCCTTGAGTGCGATGATATGCTCCTTCAAAAAAATATTTTCACGTGTGAGATACTTGTTTTGTATACGGGATAACTCAATCATCTTGAAAGCCTCGATCTTAGTTGGGGTAAGAAGATTGTGATTAAGTTGAAGGATGTCTTCTACTGCCGGAACTTGGTCCTCCGTGGTCTTCTTGATCCCTTCATCCTTGCTGATCTCCATAGGTTCTTCCCTCTTCAGCTCTATCTTCATTAGCCAAGCATCGTTGTCACCATTGTTGGAGGAGGGAGACGACATAATGCCTGGCCTTGACAAACCCGACAGAAAAAAGCTCGAAACAAGAACATGAGATGTTTGCGTGATACGGGAGTCAAAACCTTCGGGAGATTATATAATGAATTTTTACCGACCAAAAGAAGTATCGTGCAAGAAAACGGAGTCCGGAGAGCGCACGAGGTGCCCACGAGGCAGGGGGCGCACTCAGGGGGGTAGGGCGCGCCCTCCACCCTCGTGGAGCCCTCGTGTCCTTCCCGGACTGCTTCTTATTTTTCTATTTTTCTAAATATTCCAAAACGGAGAAAAAATGCCATTAGAACTGTTTTGGAGTCGGTTTACTTACCGTACCACATACATATTCCTTTTCAGAGTCTGAAACGTTCTGGAAAGTGTCCTTATGTATTCCTCCGGGGTTACGGTTTCAATAACATTGGTTTCAACATTTATAGGATTACCTGAGATATAATGTTTGATTCTTTTACCGTTCACCACCTTCGGGTTTGTGCCTTCGAAGTTGTTGATTTTTATGGCACCAGAATGATAGACCTCCTCGATAATGTAAGGACCTTCCCATTTAGAGAGAAGCTTTCCTGCAAAAAATCTTAAACGAGAGTTGTATAGCAATACATAATCACCTACATTAAACTCACGCTTTTGTATTCTTTTGTCATGCCATCTTTTAGCTTTTTATTTAAACAATTTGGCATTTTCATAGGCTTGGGTTCTCCATTCATCCAGTGAGCTAATGTCAAATAACCTTTTCTCACCGGCAAGTTTGAAATCATAATTGAACTCTTTAATAGCCCAATAAGCCTTATGTTCTAGTTCGAGAGGTAAGTGATCGACATGCTTTTCCATAAACCAATTTATATGGAGACATACCCATAGGAGTTTTATATGCAGTTCTATAGGCCCATAATGCATCATCAAGTTTCTTGGACCAATTCTTTCTAGATCTATTAACAGTCTTTTGCAAAATTAATTTGAGTTCTCTATTACTCAATTCTACTTGACCACTAGACTGTGGGTGATAAGGAGATGTAATTCTATGATTGACATCATACTTAGCAAGCATTTTACGGAAAGCACCATGAATAAAATGAGAACCACCATCAGTCATTAGATATCTAGGGACTCCAAACCTCGGAAAAATAACTTCTTTAAGCATCTTAATAGAGGTGTTATGATCAGCACTACTAGTTGGATAGCTTCTACCCACTTAGTAACGTAATCAACAACAACTAAAATATGTGTATATCCATTAGGGGCAGGAAAAGGTCCCATATAATCAAAGCCCCAAACATCAAATTTTTCAATAACAAGTGATTAATTCATAGGCATTTCTTGACGTCTACTAATATTACCAATTCTTTGACATTCATCACAAGATAAGACAAACTTACGGGCATCCTTGAAGAGAGTAGGCCAATAAAAACCGGATTGCAATACCTTATGTGCAGTTCTATCTCCAGCGTGGTGTCCTCCATAAGCTTCAGAGTGACACTTGCGTAGGATGTGTTCTTGTTCATGCTCAGGTACACAACGTCTAATAACACCATCTACTCCTTCTTTATAAAGATGTGGGTCATCCCAAAAGTAATGTCTTAAATCATAGAAAAACTTTTTCTTTTGCTGGTATGTGAAACTTGGTGGTATAAACTTAGCAACAATGTAATTAGCATAATCAGCATACCATGGAGCAGTATGAGAAGAATTTATGACATTTAATTGTTCATCAGGAAAGCTATCATCAATAGGTAGTGGGTCATCAAGAACATTTTCTAACCTAGACAAGTTGTCTGCAACGGGGTTCTCAGCTCCCTTTCAATCAATAATATGCAAATCAAATTCTTGTAGCAAGAGAACCCATCTAATAAGTCTAGGTTTAGCATCTTTCTTTTCCATAAGATATTGAATAGCAGCATGATCGGTGTGAATAGTTACTTTAGAATCAACAATATAAGGTCTAAACTTATCATAAGCAAATACAACTACTAAGAATTCTTTTTCAGTAGTAGCATAATTTCTCTGGGCGTTGTCTAGAGTTTTACTAGCATATTGAATTATATTTAATTTCTTATTAACTCTTTGCCCTAGAACAGCACCTACAGCATAATCACTAGCATGACACATAATTTCAAAAGGTAAATTCCAATCAGGTGGCTGAACAATAGGTGCAGAGATCAATGCTTTCTTAAGTATTTCAAATGCTTCTACACAATCATTATCAAAGACGAACGGTATATCTTTTTGTAATAAATTAGTCAGAGGACGAGAAATTTTTGAGAAGTCCTTAATGAACCTCCTATAAAAGCCGGCATGACCAAGGAAACTTCTTATACCTTTGATGTCCTTGGGACACGACATCTTTTCAATGGCATCTACTTTAACTTTATCAACTTCAATGCCTCTTTCAGAAATTTTGTGCCCTAAGACAGTACCTTCATTAACCATAAAGTGGCATTTCTCCCAATTCAAGACAAGGTTAGTTTCTTCACATCTCTGCAAAACTCAATCAAGGTTGCTTAAGCAATCATCAAAAGAGGATCCATAAACAGAGAAATCATCCATGAATACCTCACATATATTTTCACAAAAATCAGAAAATATAGCCATCATGCATCGTTGAAAGGTAGCAGGTGCATTACATAAACCAAAAGGCATACGTCTATAAGCAAAAGTACCAAAAGGGCAAGTAAAAGTGGTCTTAGATTGATCATCAGCTGACACGGGTATTTGAGAGAAGCCAGAATAACCATCTATAAAGCAAAAATGTGTATGTTTGGATAATCTTTCTAGCATTTGATCAATAAAAGGTAAGGGGTAATGATCCTTTTTAGTAGCCTTATTCAATTTGTGGAAATCAATTACCATCCTATAACCTATAATAATTCTTTGCGGAATCAATTCATCTTTATCATCAGGAACGACAGTAATACCTCCCTTCTTAGGAACACAATGGACAGGACTTACCTACTGACTATCAGCAATGGGATAAATTACCTCAAGGAGCTTTAATATTTCTTTTCTTACCACTTCTTTCATCTTAGTATTCAGTCATCGTTGGTGATCAATAACTGGTTTGGCATCTTTTTCCAAATTTATTTTGTGTTGACATAGAGTGGGACTAATGCCCTTAAGATCATCAAGAGTATATCCAATAGTAGCACGGTGCTTCTTCAGAGTTTTCAATAATCTTTCTCCCTCCTTCTCTGAAAGGTTAGCACTAATAATAACAGGATATATCTTCTTTTCATCAAGATATGCATATTTAAGAGTATCAGGCAATGGTTTAAGCTCAAACACGGGATCACCCCTGGGTGGAGGAGGATCCCCTAAGATTTCAATAGGAAAGTTGTGTTTCAGAATAGGTCCCTGATTAAAGAACACTTCATCTATTTCCCTTCTTTCATTCATATACATATCATTTTCATGGTCTAGCAAGTATTGTTCTAAAGGATCACTAGGAGGTACGACAATAGAAGCAAGACCAATAATTTCATCTTTACTAGGCAATTCTTCTTCACGGTGTTGTCTACGAAATTTAGATAAGTTGAACTCATGAGACATATCACCGAAACCAATAGTAATAACATCCTTTTTGCAGTCTATCCTAGCATTAACAATGTTTAAGAAGGGTCTACCAAATATAATGGGACAAATGCTATCTTGTGGGGAACCAAGAACAAGAAAATCAGCAGGATATTTAGTTTTCTCACACAAGACTTCAACATCTCTAACAATCCCAATTGGTGAAATAGTATCTCTATTGGCAAGTTTAATTGTGACATCAATATCTTCTAACTCAGCAGGTGCAATATCATGCATAATTTTGTTGTACAAGTCAATAGGTATTGCACTAGCACTAGCACCCATATCACACAAGCCATGCTAACAATGATCTCCTATTTTAACAGAAATAACATGCATGCCTACCACAGGTCTATGTTTATATTTAGCACAAGGTTTAGCAATTCTAGCAGTTTCATCACAGAAATAAATAACATGCCCATCAATATTATCAACCAAGAGATCCTTAACAATACCAATATTAGGTTCAACTTTAACTTGCTCAGGAGGTGTATAGGTTCTAATATTGCTTTTACGAACCATAGTTAAAGCTTTAGCATGATCTTTTATCCTAACAGGAAAAGGTGGTTTCTCAACATAAGCAGTAGGAATAATAAGATCATTATAAGTGATAGTCTTTTCTTCATCTTTAATAGGTGCAGCTACTTTTACTTCTATGGGAGGATGATATTTAAACCACTCCTCTTTAAGGAGATCAATATGAGTAGCAAAAGATTCACAGAAAGAAGCTACTCTCTCAGAGTCAAGTCCATATTTAGTGCAAAATTTACGGAAAACATCGGTATCCATAAAAGATTTAACACAATCAAACTTAGGTGTCATACCTAACTCCTTACCTTCGTCGAGATCCCAATCTTCAGAGTTGCGTTTAATTATTTCCAATAAATCCCATTTGAATTCAATAGTATTCATCATAAAAGAGCCAACACAAGAAGTATCGAGCATGGTGCGGTTGTTATCAGAAAGTCGAGCATAAATTTTTTGAATAATCATTTCTCTTGAGAGCTCATGATTGGGGCATGAATATAACATTGATTTAAGCCTCCCCCAAGCTTGAGCGATGCTTTCTCCTTCGCGAGGCTAAAAATTATATATATATATATATATATATATATAAAAGTGCGATCACGATGAACAAGATGCATAGGATAAAACTTCTGATGAAATTCCAATTTCAATCGTTTGTAGTTCCATGATCCCATATCATCACATAGCCTATACCATGTCAATGTGTCTCCCTCCAAAGATAAAGGGAAGACCTTCTTATTTATAACATCATCGGGCATACCTGCAAGCTTAAATAATCCACAAACTTCATTCACATATATTAGGTGCTCATCAGGATGTAATGTTCCATCTCCTGCAAAAGGATTAGCTAGCAGTTTTTCTATCATACCCGGAGGAATTTCAAAGCAGACATTTCAATTTTCAGTAGGTTCAATAGGTTGAGTAGGTTGGGGAGCAACTCTTTGCTCTACTTGTCGGGGTGAAGATACCCTGAACAAGCCCCTCAAAGGATTACTTTCCATAGTAACAAGTGACAGTAAATTTCAGCACACTATATAAATATTTCCTTACCAAATTCCACCTACCAAAGGCGCTTCACTCCCCGGCAACGGCGCCAGAAAAGAGTCTTTATGACCCACAAGTATAGGGTATCTATCGTAGTCCTTTCGATAAGTAAGAGTGTCGAACCCAACGAGGAGCAAAAGGAAATGATAAGCGGTTTTCAGCAAGGTATTCTCTACAAGCACTGAAATTATAGGTAACAGATAGTTTTGTGATAAGATAATTTATAACGAGCAACAAGTAACAAAAGTAAGGTGGCCCAATCCTTTTTGTAGCAAAGGACAAGCCTGGACAAACTCTTATATAGAGAAAAGAGATCCCGAAGACACATGGGAATTATCGTCAAGCTAGGTTTCATCACGATCATATGATTCGCGTTCGGTACTTTGATAATCTGATATGTGGGTGGACCGGTGCTTGGGTGCTGTCCTTACTTGGACAAGCATCCCACTTATGATTAACCTCTATTGCAAGCATTCGCAACTACAACAAAAGTATTAAGGTAAACCTAACCATAGCATGAAACATGTGGATCCAAATCAGCCCCTTACGAAGCAACGCATAAACTAGGGTTTAAGCTTCTGTCACTCTAGCAACCCATCAGCTACTTATTACTTCCCAATGCCTTCCTCTGGGCCCAAATAATGGTGAAGTATCATGTAGTCGACGTTCACATAACACCACTAGAGGAGAGACAACATGCATCTCATCAAAATATCGAATGAATACCAAATTTACATGACTACTAATAGCAAGACTTCTCCCATGTCCTCAGGAACAAACGTAACTACTCACAAAGCATATTCATGTTCATAATCAGAGGGATTAATATGCATATAGGATCTGAACATATGAACTTCCACAAAATAAACCAACTAGCATCAACTACGAGGAGTAATCAACACTACTAGCAACCCATAGGTACCAATCCTAGACTTAGAGACAAGAATTGGATACAAGAGATGAACTAGGGTTTGAGAGGAGATGGTGTTGGTGAAGATGTTGATGGAGATTGACCCCCTCCCGATGAGAGGATCGTTGGTGATGACGATGGCGATGATTTCCCCCTCCCGGAGGGAAGTTTCCCTGCCAGAACAGCTCCGCCAGAGCCCTAGATTGGTTCCGCCAAGGTTCCTCCTCGTGGCGGCGGAGTCTCGTCCCGAAAGCTTGCTTATGATTTTTTCCTCAATGAAGGACTCCATATAGCAGAAGATGGGCATCAGAGGGCCACCAGGGGGCCCACGAGCCAGGGGGCGCGCCCAGGGGGTAGGGTGCGCCCCCACCCTCGTGGCCAGGGTGTGGCTCCCCTCTGGAACTTCTTGCGCTCAGTATTTTTTATATATTCTGAAAATGACTTCCATGAAGTTTCAGGACTTTTGGAGCTGTGAAGAATAGGCCTCTAATACTTGCTCCTTTTCCATCCTAGAATCCCAGCTGCTGGCATTCTCCCTCTTTATGTAAACCTTGTAAAATAAGAGAGAATAGGCATAAGTATTGTGGCATAATGTGTAATAACAGCCCATAATGCAATACATATCTATATAAAAGCATGATGCAAAATGGACGTATCAAGTGCCTATTCTTGATGGAGAGTATTTTCATGAGTGGAAAAATGAGATGCTTGATATCTTCAATGAATATCATTTGACCAAGTACATTACTACTCCTTGTGCTCACATTGTTGATCCTTTGCATCCTACCCTTGATGACTCTATTGACATGATCCATAATCTTAGAACGGTCAATTTAATCACTAGAGGTTTGCCTAGAAACTTGCTTGCTAGCTTGCCTACTTTTGATTGTGCCTACACCTTATGGAGATTTCTTGAGGAACAATTCCCAAATTATTCCTTGAAAATTCTAGATGAGATTCTTCATAAGTCTATTTCCTTGAGTAAGATGAGTTCTAATGATCCCAAGTTTGGTGATTGCTTATTTGAGCTTACTAATCTTACGAGTGCAAAAGGAGATGTTGGAATTATTAGCAATATCGTTTCTGAAGTCATTAGAATCCATAGAGATGAACATTGTTACGGTCATACTTCTAATGAATTACCCTCTCTAGGAGTTGATCCATCACATGATGATGTTGAACATGGATACTATGATGAGGATGATGATAGTGACTATGATCTTGATGATGCGATGAGACACTTTGGTCTTATGGCTAATCTTCGCGGCTACATGGCTGGAGGAAAGGAATGGGTCCTTGATAGTGGATGTACTAATCATATGACCAGAGACAAAGATATGTTTCGTGAGCTTGCTGAAAACAACGGCCCTCGAAAGTATGTCACTTTCGGTGATAACTCAAAGGGTAAGGTGGTTGGCCTTGGTAAGGTGGCCATCTCACATGATAGCTCCATACAAAATGTTATGCTTGTTGAATCTCTTGGCTACAATTTACTTTCCGTATCTAGACTTGCTGACTTTGGTTTCAATGTCCTATTTACTGAAGTAGATTGCCAAGTGTTTCGTAGAGATAACCATAAAATGGTCTTTACCGGTATACGTAGAGGTGATCTTTACATTGTTAATTTCACTAAAAAGGCTCAACCTAGAACTTGCTTAATTGCTAAATCTTCTAAAGGCTGGTTGTGGCATAGAAGGCTAGGTCATGTGGGCATGCGAAATCTTGATAAGCTAATTAAAGGTGATCATATCCTTGGAGTAAAAGATGTTATATTTGACAAGGATAGACTTTGTAGTGCTTGTCAAGCAGGAAAACAAGTTGGAGGAAGTCAGCCCATGAAGAACATTATGACCACGAGAAGACAGCTCGAGCTACTTCATATTGATCTTTTTGGTCCCAATGCCTATAAAAGTCTCGATGGTAACTCATTCGGTCTGGTTATAGTTGATGATTTTTCAAGATTTACGTGGGTGTTCTTTCTTGATGATAAATCAAAGGTCCAAAAGATCTTCAAGAACTTTGCTAGGAAGGCCCAAAATCAATTTGAAGTGAAGATCAAGAAGGTTCACAGCGACAATGGAACGGAGTTCAAGAACGCAAATGCGGATACCTTTCTTGACGAAGAAGGGATCTCACATGAGTTCTCGGCTACGTACACACCTCAACAAAATGGAGTTGTTGAGAGGAAGAACCGAACTCTTATTGAGATGGCTAGAATGATGCTTGATGAGTACAAGACTCCAAAACACTTTTGGGCGGAAGCGGTTGAGATAGCTTGTCATGCAACAAATCGCTTGTATCTTCACAAGCTACTCGGCAAGACGGCATACGAGCTCCTCACCGGTAACAAACCCCAAGTTGGATACTTTCGAGTATTCGGCTCAAAGTGCTACATTCTTGATCAGCATCGTCGTTCTAAATTTGCTCCTAAATCTCATGAAGGTTTCCTACTTGGTTATGGCTTAAACTCTCACAGTTACCGGGTCTACAACAATTTCACCCGAAAGGATGAAGAGACGGTAGATGTGAAGTTTGATGAATCTAACGGCTCGCAAGTAGAGCAATTGCCAATTGATGCAGGAGACAAAGACCCTTCGGAAGCAATTCAAGACTTTTCTATTGGCAAGATTCATCCAACGGAGGTGAAGGAGAGTACCTCGTCCGTCCAAGTGGAAGCTTCCACCTCACGACAAGGTGAACCAAGAGTTGACTTGGAAGCATCCACGAGTGGGATACACCAAGACGAAGAAAACAAGGACGTACACCAAGATGAACCTCATCAACCTCCTTCTCCACCACAACAAGAGAACGGCAACGTCAATAATGAAGAAGGCCAAGAAGAAGAAGAACAAGATGAAGAAGATGTTCCACCCCGACCCAAGAAAAAGCTTCCACGAGTTCGAGAAAGAGTCGCCAAAGACCATCCCATCGATCAAATCTACAATGATATCCAAACCGGGAGAATCACTCGCTCTAAAACTTGTTTGGCTAACTTTTGTGAACATTATTCATTCATCTCTAGTATTGAACCTATGAAGGTTGAAGAAGCATTGGAAGATCTGAATTGGATAAATGCCACGCATGAAGAGCTACACAACTTTGAGAGAAATCAAGTGTGGACATTGGTCGAGAAGCCCGACAACAACCACAACATCATCAGTACCAAATGGGTGTTTCGCAACAAGCAAGATGAAGATGGTCAAGTCGTCCGCAACAAAGCTCGTCTAGTCGCCCAAGGCTACACTCAAGTCGAAGGTATGGACTACGGTGAGACATATGCCCCCGTTGCTAGACTTGATTCCATCCGCATCTTACTTGCCTATGCTAATCACCATGATATCACTTTACACCAAATGGACATTAAAAGTTCTTTTATAAACGGTGAAATTGAGGAGGAAGTTTTTGTTAAACAACCTCCCGGCTTTGTCAATCCTAAGAAACCCGATCATGTTTACAAACTTCACAAAGCCCTTTATGGTCTTAAACAAGCTCCTAGAGCGTGGTATAAATGCTTGACCAAGTTCCTTATTGAAAAAGGCTTTGAAATTGGAAAAATAGATTCTACTCTTTTTACTAAAAGGGTTAATGGTGAGTTATTTGTATGCCAAATTTATGTTGATGATATCATATTTGGCTCAACTAACCCTCATTTTAGTGAGAAGTTTGGAAAGCTAATGTCGGAGAAGTTTGAGATGTCTATGATGAGTGAACTCAAGTTCTTTCTTGGTTTGCAAATCAAGCAAACTAAGGAAGGCACCTTTGTCTCTCAAACAAAGTACACCAAGGACTTATTCAAGAAGTTCAACATGCAAGAAAGCAAAGGTATGAAAACTCCCATGCCTACTAGTGGACATCTTGACTTTACTAAGGACGGTGAACCGGTTGATCAAAAAGTTTACCGCTCTATGATCGGTTCATTGTTATATCTATGTGCCTCTCGTCCCGATATTATGCTAAGTGTGTGCATGTGTGCACGATATCAAGCGGCCCCCAAAGAATGTCATCTTAAGGATGTGAAAAGGATAGTGAGATACTTAATACATACACCAAATTTTGGCATTTGGTATCCTAAGAGGTCGTCTTTTGATCTTGTTGGCTATTCCGACTCGGGCTATGCCGGAGACAAGGTTGATAGAAAGTCCACTTCGGGTACTTGTCAATTTCTTGGTAGATCTCTTGTGTCTTGGTCTTCCAAGAAACAAAACTCTGTATCCTTATCCACCGCAGAAGCGGAATACATTGCCGCCGGTTCATGTTGTGCTCAATTACTTTGGATGACCCAAACTCTTAAAGATTATGGGATCAATGTGAAACATGTTCCATTGCTTTGTGACAATGAGAGTGCTATTAAGATTGCTCACAATACTGTGCAACATTCTCGAACTAAGCATATTGAAGTCCGTCATCATTTCATTCAAGATCATGTTGCTAAAGGGGGCATTGATCTTAACCATGTTCGTACCGATAAGCAATTGGCGGATATATTCACCAAACCGCTTAATGAGAAAGTCTTTTGCCGTTTGAGAGGTGAATTGAACATCATTGATGCTTCAAACTTGGAGTAGGAACTCCATTTGGATACATGCAAGGCATGAATCTATGACAAATCCTTGATATTTCTCTTATGATGATATTCGTATGTCTTGGATATATTTGCACCCTTGCATGTTATCTAACCCTTGCAGGTACTCAGATGAATCTAAATCCATGAGATAGCAAGCCACTCACATCTTGAGCGATCTCTACATCACCAAGTCTCTACAATACGGTGGTTGATGACAAGGAAGAATGAAACCCTTCAACATATCCTTTGACAAATTATATGTATCAAATTTCATGATTGTCATGTTGGATACACAAGTGTTGTTCCTTGCAAAACTAACCCATGTAGGTAGATGAACTCAACTCCAAGTGGTGCTCCCAACCATTCTTGTGCCACATCAACCTTGAGCACCCCACGCAAGTTCAACTACATGATCAAGATCAACACCACCACCCAAGGTATGTCATTCCATCTTAGAGAAGCTTTACCTCAAGACATAGGTCAAAGCAATGCAACAAGATGTGAATACATCAAATGCTTAAACGAAAAATGGTAACCCTATTTTGAGCTTAAATGATGAGTATGACTTACGATCAAGTGTTCTTACTTGACTCCTCAGTCAATATACTCTAACATAGGTGACTTTGTCAGCGCCCAATTCTAGATGAAGTTCTCTAGTGTTTCCCTGAGTTTTTGCAAACTTCATCTAGATTTTCTTTTCTTTGTTTTGTTCTGCATTCCCTGCATCCAATTCCTTGCAAATCCTTGTGAGATCTTTCTTGTCTAGTGGGCTGAGGTGACAAGTGTTTTCTCTGTGATAAACTCGCTCACACTGGTTTGTTGTTTTTGGTCCAACCGAACTCTTTCGGTGCAACCAGAACACACCACTCGGTGCAACCGATTTCACTACAGGAAAGACAACTTGCCACTTGCTCCTGCATTCTTTTTGCTCTAGCTCCACTCAATGATTCTTGTCCTCTACCAGCATCACATTCGACTTGCTGCTTTGCTTTGTGACTCAAGGACCGAACCCATTTGTAACAAACATCGAGAAGATCCCTTCTTGGAAATTGATGTCAAAGGGGGAGAGAGAGATCACATCAAAGCTTAATCATTTCTATAGGGGGAGAGAGAATACTCAGGGGGAGAGAGTTATTCAATGAGAAAGAAGTATCACATCAAAGACCCCGGATGCTTGGTGTTCAAGAGGAGAGAAGTTACATGTCTTTAAGAGGGGAAAGACATGTTCATACTTGATTGTTTGCATTTTCTCTCTTTTTTTTTCTTTCGTTGCTCTGATTTTCTGTTCCCTATCTTCTCCCAGTATCCCAAGCAAGATTCAGGGGGAGCAAGACATCTAAGGGAAGGAAATCCTTGAATTCATTGCATATCTTTACCTTTGGGGACATGTCTATATCCAATAGAGTACTTAGTACTCACTCTCTACATGTCATCCCAGTCTTGATACTCTTGTGGTTTCTTTGTTTACTCTGGCTAGTAGATGTATCTGTGTTATCTAACCTTGTTTACTCAGGTTCATTCCTCCTAAGACAACTCAAGACCACAAGGTAAGTATATGCATCACACTCATGTGCATGAGGACATCTTGCTGATGTACATATTGTTTGCAAGAAAGACTCATGAGCATGTAGGTACATTTCCTATATTTACATCTTTTGCTCTAATGCATATAGCCAAGATACATGTAACACACTGCTTACTCTGTCATGCTATGCATTCACATGTTCTTATATTCCATATTTACATGATTGCATACATATAGGGGAGCCTATGCATGTTACATGTCTTTCCAAAGCTTTACTTGTTATTCTCTATATCTTTATCTAAAGCTTTGATGTACGTTGTCATCAATTACCAAAAAGGGGGAGATTGAAAGCACAAGTGCTCCCCGGGTGATTTTGGTAATTAATGTCAACATATCTCTTGTTGGACTAGTACTTTCATCTAACATATTTCAGATAAGTCCAACAGTGGAGTGGCATGGACTAGAGGATGTGGGACCCCTTCAAGATGATGAAGACAAATGATTGGCTCAAGCTCAAAGCTCAGGACTCTACATTTTTCATTTTAGTCACCCAAGATCACATTGAGTCCATAGGAAAGTCAATACTATTAATAGGGGATGAGGTGTTTCTTAATGGCTTGCTTGCTCAAAGTGCTTAGTGATATGCTCCAAAGCCCTCAACCACTTTGTCATATCCACATTTGTCCCAAACCAAAAGTCAAACTCGGCCCCATCGAAACTTTCGGTCCGGCGCCACCGAGTTCTCTTGACATAGCCACTGCCAGAAACCCTAATCAATTCGGTCTCAGCGATGGGATCTCGGTCTCGCTGAGATGGGCTTGCAAACTCTCTGTTGCCTATTGCATTAATTTCGGTCTCACCGAAACATGACATCGGTCCCATCGAGTTTGCTTGGCCAACTCTCTGTTTAGCTTATTACCAAATCGGTCCCACCGAATTTGTGTAATTGGTCCAACCGAGATGAGGCTTTACCCTAACCCTGGCACATCGGTCCCACCGAGTTGATCAAGTCGATCCCACCGAAAACTCTAACGGTCACATTATGAACTAAATCGGTCTGACCGAGTTGTATGATTCGGTCCCACCGAGTTTGGTGATTTGTGTGTAATGATTAGATTTTGTGTGGAGGCTATATATACCCCTCCACCCACTATTCAAAAAGAGAGAGTCATCAAAACATGCCTACACTTCCAACATTCATTTTCTGAGAGAGAACCACCTACACTTGTGTTGAGGTCAAGATACTTCATTCCAACCACAT
The DNA here is from genome assembly GCF_056163025.1 of Triticum urartu. Taxonomy (NCBI): domain Eukaryota; kingdom Viridiplantae; phylum Streptophyta; class Magnoliopsida; order Poales; family Poaceae; genus Triticum; species Triticum urartu. Next base: position 191,149,979 of record NC_141874.1, on the reverse strand, counting down.
AAATCTTGATCTCTAGCCTTCCCCAAGTTGCTTTCCACTCAAATCATCTTTCCACCAAATCCTATCCTATGAGAGAGAGTTGAGTGTTGGGGAGACTATCATTTGAAGCACAAGAGGAAGGAGTTCATCATCAACACACCATTTGTTACCTCTTGGAGAGTGGTGTCTCCTAGATTGGTTAGGTGTCACTTGGGAGCCTCCGTCAAGATTGTGGAGTTGAACCAAGGAGTTTGTACGGGCAAGGAGATCGCCTACTTCGTGAAGATCTACCCTAGTGTGGCAAGTCCTTTGTGGGCGATGGCCATGGTGGGATAGACAAGGTTGCTTCTTCATGGACCCTTCGTGGGTGGAGCCCTCTGTGGACTCGCGCAACCGTTACCCTTCGTGGGTTGAAGTCTCCATCAACGTGGATGTACGATAGCACCACCTATCGGAACAACGCCAAAAATCTCCGTGTCTCCAATTGCGTTTGCACACTCCAATCCCATCCCTTTACATTCTTGCAACTTGCATGATTTACTTTTAGCTGCTCATATACTCTTGTCATGCTTGCTTGATATGTATTGTGAATGTTCAAACTTGTGCCAAAACTCCACTTCAACTTAAAGAAATTAAAGACTGCAACTTTTCTTGCTAAGAGTCTATTCACCCCCTCTAGACACCTCTTCTCGATCCTACACTAGATGGCTTCATCTCTCTCTCTCGTGATTCTCGACTCAATGGTCTCTTGGAGATGCATATGATGTAACTCTTTTGCGGTGTGTTTGTTGGGATCGATGAACTTCGAGTTTATGATCAGATCTATGTTTTTATATCCAGGAAAGTATTTGAGTTTCTATGATCTCTTTTATGCATGATCTCTTATAGCCTCATATTTCTTCTCCGATATTTGGGTTTTGTTTGGCCTACTTGATCTATTTATCTTGCAATGGGAAGAGGTGCCCGGTAGTGGGTTCGATCTTACGGTGCTTGATCCCAGTGACAGAAAGCGAACCGACACATATGTATCGTTGCTACTAAGGATAAAAAGACGAGATCTATATCTACCGCCATATAGATAAACGGATCTTGTCTACATCATGTCATCGTTATTCCATGAACTTAACACACTAGATGCATGCTGGATAGCAGTCGATGTGTGGAGTAATAGCAGTAGATGCAGGCAGGAGTCGGTCTACTAATCTTGGACGTGATGTCTATGTAATGATCATTGCCTGGATATCGTCATAATTATTTGAAGTTCTATCAATTTCCCAACAGTAACTTGTTCACCCACCGTTTGCTATTTTTCTTGAGAGAAGCCACTAGTGAAACCCACAGCCCCCTCTTATTTCTCATATATTTGCCTTGCGGTCTACTTTTTCCTTGCTTTTATTTTTAGATCTATTAAACCAAAAATACAAAAATACTTGCTGCACTTTATTTTATTTGCGGTCTATTTATCCAATCTATTACAACCTTTTTACCGTCATGCACCAATTTCTGGCGCCGTTACCCGAAAGGGATTGACAACCCCTTTAACACGCCGGGTTGCGAGGTGTTGTTATTTGTGTGCAGGGGCTGTTTATGTTGTGTTTGTTGGTTATCCTACTGGTTCGATAACCTTGGTTTCATAACTGAGGGAAATACCTACCACCGTTGTGCTGCATCATCCCTCCCTCTCCGGGGAAATACGGACGTAGTTCCAGCTGCCCTCAAGGAGAATTTCTGGCGCCGTTGACGGGGAGGATCTTCAATATAACCAGGTTCCTAATCACAAATCTCATCTCCTTAAAGTTTACATTATTCGCCATTTGCCTCTCGTTTTCCTCTCCCCCACTTCACAAAAATTTGCCGTTTTATTCGCCTCTCTTTTTCCGTTCGCCGTTTTCTCGCCATGTCTGATCTCAAAAGAGCTAAGGGTTTTCTCCCTAGTCTTAATGCTTTGGATAGCCCCTCTGTCCTCTCTAAGCTCATAAGCAATGATGCTATTGAAGGATCTACCGGGGTTGTTAAGGAAAATTTTAACCATTGTGATGAAGATGATCCCAGAATTTTTCGTTATTTACTTGATGAATCTTTGAAAGATGCTTGGGATAGGTTGTTGAGAATTCGAGCTAGCTATGTGCCCCAATATCAGATAGAGATATACTTGAAAAGTTTATATGAAGGTTTACCTTCTTCCTTCAAGCAAGTTTTAGATTCTATATTTGAAAACAGTTTTTTTAAGGAGATCCCGTTGATACTTTTGAGAAGATGAAAGCCATATTTGGGCACCCCAAAGGAGAAAGTGTTGAATCAACTACTCTTATGTGCTTTTATCAAAATGAAATAATTAAAGAGATGAAGGCTAGTTTAGATACGAATTTTCGCAACGTGCTTAATCTTTCTTCTTCTATCAATGGCCATGTGCTTTCACAAAATAGAAAATTAAATGCCATTGATAGAAAATTTCCCCTTTTTCTTTTCAAGGGACAAGGATGACAAAACTTAGATCCTTGTTTTATGCCTAGCTAAGGGCATAAAACTATAGCGCTTGTTGGGAGAAAACCCAATGAATAAATTTTATTTTTTCTTTTTGCTTCCTGTTCTTGTGTGTTTGCACAATTATGCTACTGTTATGATTGTGTTTTTTATGTTTTAATTAGTGTTTGTGCCAAATAAAGCCTTTAGGATCTTCTTGGGCAATAGTTGTTTGATCTTGCTGAAAAGAACAGAAAGTTTGCGTTCACAAAATTAATTTTCATTTTTTTACCAGAGAGCAATAAAATACCCATTCCAATTGTAGTAGATCAATATGAAAATTTCTCAGGCCGTCCTAATTTTTCAAAAAAATTGGAGTTACCAAAGTATTCAAAATAGTTAGATTGCTACAGACTGTTCTATTTTGACGGATTCTGTTTTCTTTGTGTTGTGTGCTTATTTTGATGGCTCTATGGTTTTCTTTGAGGAGTTTTTGCCATACAAAAGTTGGAATACATTAGATATAATACAAAAACAAAATATGAATTGGTTTGATACAACACTTATAGTAGTGGTTTATTATTCTTATACTCACGGATCTCATGAAGGTTTTTGTTGAGTTTTGTGTGATTAAAGTTTTCAAGTTTTGGGATGGATGAAGGAAGGATGTAAGAGCCTAAGCTTGGGGATGCCCCGGCATCCCAAGCTATTATCCAAGAATGAGCAACCAACTAAGACTGGGGATTCCCCCGAGTGGCATCCCCGCTTTCTTCCAACAACTATCGGTATTTTACTCGAGACTATATTTTTATTCGTCACATGATATGTGGTTTGCTTGGAGTGTCTTGTATGATATGTGTCTTTGCTTGTTTTATTTTGTGTTTTAAGTTATCAATCCTTGCTGGACACACATTTTTGAGAGATCCAAAATTATATCATGACTTTTTAGAATTGCTCTCTATGCTTCACTTAAATATTTTATGAGCTAGGACTTGCTCTAGTGCTTCACTTATATCTTTTTTAGCACGGTGTGCTTTGTTATTTTTGAAGAAATGCTCTCTTGCTTCACTTAGTTTTGTTTCAGAGTAGTAAAATTTTGAAGAAATTCTCTCTTGCTTCACTTAAATTATTTTGAGAGAAAGAAAATTTGTTATGCTCATGATATTCACTTATATTTGGTTGAGCTTATGAAAAGCAATTCATGAAAATTAGTGCCAAAGTGATAGATATCCAAGAAGGATAGAGTAAAGAAAATGTCATGAAGATCATTGGATAAAATAAACTTGATTCTTAGTAATAGTTTTGAGATATGATGATGTGATATGTGAGTTATGTTGATGAGTAATTGTGCTCTAGTAAGAATATTGGTGTTAAGGTTTGTGATTCCCTTTGCATGCACGAAAGTCAATAATCATGCAATGAAAATTATATCCTAGTTGTGGTGCATTATTCGGTGTTAATTATGCTTAATGCTTTCTTATGAGATTATTCGTTTCTTGGTTGGTCGCTTCCCAATCCTTTGCTAGCCTTCATTTTGCACTAAGTATGACCTCTACTTGTGCATCCAAAATCCTTTAAACCAGTTTTACCACATGAGTCCACTATATCTACCTATATGCGGTATTATTTTGCCGTTCTAAGAAAATTTGCCTGTGCCATCTCTAATTTTTAAAATAAACTTCTCTTTTCTGTGTTTGTTCCGCTCGCGGAACGGTGAGGGGTGGCTAATATTTTCCATGCTAGATGTGTTATTCTCAAGATGAGTGTTTATTCACTTGTCATTGCACGAGAGTAAGGCAACGGTATTAGGGATTCCCAGTCCCGAAATGCAAAAACAAAAATTAATTTACTTTATGTTGTCAAATAATAAATTCCTTGGGAAGTGTTGGTATGGAGGGCACCCGTGGATACGGTTAGCCATGGAAAGTGAAAGTTATGGTGGAAAAAGGAATAAACTTTATTTTCTATTTGGGAACCGCCTATGGCATATCTAGCATGGAAAGTGTTCGGAACTCTAAGTTGTTTTCGTTGGTGGGATGGATACACCTCCCAAAATGTTTTTATCTCAAATTTTTCGCTTTGAGCTCTGGCACCTCTAAAAAATCCCTACTTCCCTCTGTGAAGGGACTTTCTTTTACTTTATGCAATTTTTAGTTTGAAATCTGAGTCTCCATCTTCCCTCATAAAAGCACCAACTAGGAGGCAATATGATCGTGCTCAAGTATTGGGTGTAGTTAATATTCGAGTGTGTTTCATGAATGGATCAATGTTTGAGCATGATGGGCTAGGGATAACTTGTTTTAGCATTGATATTTTGAAAGACATGGTTGCTTGTTGATATGCTTGAGTATCTAAATTATTATATCAAAACTAGACTATTGCTTTGAATCACATAAAAGTCCAAATGTCCATGCTATAAAGAAAAGAATATGATATGACTTGATGAACAAACACTCCACATCAAAAATTCCGTTTTGATCACTTACCTACTCGAGGACGAGTAGGAGTTAAGCTTGGGGATGCTGATACGTCTCCAACGTATCTACAATTTTTGATTGTTCCATGCTGTTTTATTATCAATCTTGGATGCTTTATAATAATTTTATAATCATTTTATATCATTTTTTGGTACTAACCTATTGACATAGTGCCAAGTGCCAGCTGCTGTTTTTTCCATGTTTTTTACATCGCAAAAAATCAATACCAAACGGAGTCCAAATGCCACGAAACTTTACGTAGATTTTTTATGGGTCAGAAGGAAGGCAATGGGCCCTGGTTGCACCTGGGTGGTGCCACGAGGGGGGCACAACCCACCAGGGCACCCCGAGCGGGGCACAACCCACCAGGGCGTGCCCTGGTGGATTGTGCCCACCTCGGGTGCCCCCCGAACCGCCTCTTTACTCTATAAATACCCCAAAAATACCAGAACCCCAGGGGAGTCGATGAAATATTCATCCAGCCGCCGCAGAGTCCAGAAACACCAGTTCCAATCTAAACACCATCTCGAATGGGGTTCACCACCTCCATTGGTGCCTCTCCGATGATGCATGAATAGTTCTTTATAGACCTTCGGGTCTGTAGTTAGTAGCTAGATAGCTTCATCTCTCTCTTGATTCTCAAAACAATGGTCTCTTGGAGATCCATATGATGTAACTCTTTTGCGGTGTGTTTGTTGGGATCAATGAACTTCGAGGTTATGATCAGATCTATGTTTTTATATCCATGAAAGTATTTGAGTTTCTTTGATCTCTTTTATGCATGATCTCTTATAGCCTCGTATTTCTTCTCCGATATTTGGGTTTTATTTGGCCAACTTGATCTATTTATCTTGCAATGGGAAGAGGTGCCCGGTAGTGGGTTCGATCTTACGGTGCTTGATCCCAGTGACAGAAAGGGAACTGACACGTATGTATCGTTGCTACAAAGGATAAAAAGATGAGATCTATATCTACCGCCATATAGATAAACGGATCTTGTCTACATCATGTCATCGTTCTTATTGCATTACTCCGTTTTTCCATGAACTTAATAAACTAGATGCATGCTGGATAGCGGTCGATGTGTGGAGTAATAGTACTAGATGCAGGCAGGAGTCTGTCTACTAATCTTGGACGTGATGCCTATTTAATGATCATTGCTTGGTGTGGGAACCCGAAAATTATTTCCAGACCCTCCTGTGTATATTTGTCAATCCAGGATCAACTTGACAACACAGCGAAATGGTATCATTGCAGAACATTAAAATAAGTATAAGTTTAATAACTCTTGCCACAAGGCATACATAGTGAAATGTCTCATGACATTTATTACAACCAGAAACACAATGGAATATATAAATACGTAGCGACTCCATCTCAACCACAGGCAGTCGATGTAGTCAACGCGTCCTCACTCCTCAGGATCATCATAATAGTCGTAGTCGACGCCCTCGTCTTCATAGATCTCTGTTGTTCAACAAATGTATTGCCATGAGTACATTACGTACTCAACATGCCTCCCACGGGGAAGGACCTAATAGCTACATGTGGCTTCAAAGGAAGGCTGTATGGCTCAATTTGCATAAAGCTAATTTTGTTTGACAAATAAAGTAGTTGGATAAAAGTTGTTTTACATGAAAACATGTTTTATCTCCAGAACAACTTTCATCAAGTGAGGATCCTCGATCAACTCACATCCTTCATAGGTTTCAAGAATAGGGACAAAGTGGGAATAAGCAAGACAGGTCCTGTATGTCAAGAAAGATCATGTGTTATCCATGACCGTGGACACGGCTATTCGAATAGTTTTACACTCTGCAAAGGTTGTACAATTTACCCACACGACACAATCCCGACTTGTTGCCACTAGCCGTCGCTAGCGTAGTACACCATCTGGTATACCGGCAGGGAGATTGTGACGAGGTCTTTGGACTAGATCCCCAAAAATGTGACATGCCCACCGGGTCTGGCACACGGTACTGAGAGTACATCCTCAAATCGGTCCCCCCATCTGTGCCGAGGATACTTCTCGCAAGGCAGCTATCCCATCTGCGGTACGGCGACATCGACACCTAAGGCTGACTAGCTTACTTGACCAAGCTAGTGCCCGTATAGCATGTGGTTGTACAGTTATCACAATCTTCAAATCCAAGACTTATTAGGCCTCATGCGGCACGGATGACTGATTGCCCCCTTCAACTCGTGAAGGGCAGCCAATCGCTCCTTCAATCCTAGATTCAGCTGTTGCCCGCACCAGTATTAAGATGGTACGTTTCACCCAGAGTAGAAGAGGATAGAGAGGGTCAACAAGGGCCAACAAGCCTAGCTCAGCATTAAGTTTCAACTGTCAATGACTCAGAGGTCATTCAACAAGGTACCTATAGGGTGATAAGCATGGCTAAGCATTTCTATTCTACCGGAATTATATACTTCTACTCAGGTGTCAAGTAAATAGGCGACAAGCGAATCAGGGTAATGTGTCAATCGACACGCTTGCTACAAGAATTAAAATAGCATGCACATATCAACAATAAAACACAATGCAATTTTGTAGACCATAGGATAAGTATGATCAAAGAAGGAGGCATGCCTTTGTTGTCGAGTCCCCCGTTTCCTTCTTCCTCGTAGTGCTCCTCTCCCGTACCGTCGCCTCCTACTCATATAACGGCGAAGCACAATAAATAACAAGCAATAAAATCCAAATAACATCCAATTGAAATAACAATATAGCAAGGATTGGTAGAAAGATGTGGATGGATATGGAGATTTCGAAGGAGGTAGATCGATTGATGATGAGTAGAGGGATTGAATGGATTGGTTGGGTGTAGGTTTATCCGGACTAAGTAAAACTCGGCCATCATGTCTAACGTTCTAAACAACAATATGCTAACTGAACTTTGATAGTGCCCAATACAAATACTTTGGCTAACTATAAAGAAAAGACAAAATAATGACTGACGTGACATAAACACAAAACAATAACTATCCTATGCATTTGAACGACACGACTCGACATAGCATGGCAATACAAATTTACCCACAAATCAATATTTAGATAAAATCTACTATTTATAATGGTTAAAACATCAACTATAGAATTTAACAACAAGCATCTTAAAAGTCAACCAAGCTACTTCCTAAACAAACTAGTTAAGTTATAAAACATCAAACAATAGCACAACCTAAAGAAATGCTAAAACATAATAGTCACAAATCATGTAGCACTAATTAAAATAATCTAGATATATATGAAGCAAAAGGATCAACAATAATCTAGTCATAGCATGATCAACTCTTGTAACAAAAATCATGCACATGATATGACTCACAACACCACCTAGACTCAATCAAACTAATTTAAATAATAATTCTACAAACATTCCGAAACTAAACTGGAACATAAATATTGCTACGCATGACAATATTATCTAGAAAGTATGCATGCATATACTATGTCTATGAAAAAATAAAAGTAAAAATTATCGCACTTCACTAACATGCATCAAAATAATAATTGTAAAACTAGTTTTAGAAATTCTATGACCAATTCTAATATATCCTAGAATCACTCAACAATATTTAGGACAAACCCTAAGCATGCTACGGACATGACAATAAGACATAAACAATTTTGCATGGTTACTTACATAAAACATCATACGCACTTGACAAAAAAACACAATTAAACATCTACTCAAACAAAACAATTAACTCACTCCTAGCATCATCGAAATGGCTTATGGGTTTAACATTGGTTTAGGGTCACCGAGTAGTCGTTGGAGATGGAACCGGTGGTGTTGAGCGCGCGAGAGCTGGTGCGCGTCGTCATCATCGTCCGAACTCCGGTGATGAAGAGATGGTGGGGAGTGATGCTCCTAGTGACGAGAAAGCACCGGGACACGGAAGGACATAGCGGACGATCGACGAGTGACGTCGACGTCAGTCCCGAATAGAGCAGTGGCACGGCTCCATTGCGCGCGCGGCCAATGATTGCCAACGACTGGGAAATGATGTCTAGGAGGTAGGCTTTGGCAAGGGGATTCTGTTGGTGGAAGGAATTGGACTAGGATGCTCACCTTAGGCGACGGTAGTCGAAGAACAGCAGAGATGGGGCTGTATTGCGGGGTGGATTACGAGTGATTGGAAAGGAATTGGAGGATGTGATGATGGGGCTTTTATGGAGGTGCTCCTGGCGCACGTCGTGACGCGAAGGGTCTGCCGAATGGTAGCCGGAGGAGGGAGATCAGGAGGTGAATGCCATTGTTGGGCCAATAACTTCGTCAGTTACTTGCATCAGATTAAACGCATCATGAGTGGAGCTATTAGATTGAACGGACTCGTCATTGAGTGGGGAGTAATTCTTGTGTTGATGACGAATGGAAACGGTGAAGGGGTTAATGGGATTTGAAGGAAAAAAGAAGAGGCAGCCATGGAGTTTCTTCTCTGTAACATGTACGTGCACGCATGCGGAAGGGAGATGACGCTTCGTTCCCTAGCCGGCTGGGCCTCGCGGCTGCTGCTGCTAGCGGGGCCTAGTGGTTGCTGTTGCTGACTGGAATGGGCCTTCGCTGCCCCTCACGCTGGGTGGCTTGGCCATGTTCGTTGACTGGCTGGGCAGATTTTGGGTTAGAAAGAGAGAAAAAAATGGAGAAAGAACGGTCCAGTGCATACTTGAATGGGAGTGATTAGCTTTGGTGCATATGTGAGATACCAACGATGTGCTAGGCTATGATACATGTATTGGTTCAAGGACCAAAAAATTAAAGGAGAGAGAAGAAAATAAAATCAATATTATATAATATTGATTTCTTTTACTAGAATTGCTACAAGAGGAACCGAAACAAATACACTAAAAAGTCTGCAAGAATCCAAGAAATCAAAGTAACAAAAAAAAGTAAGAAGAACTTAAATGAAATATTACAAATGAATAAATCGACTCAGGATATTACGGAAAAAAATTTCCACCTGACATGTGATAAATTAATTCCAAAAAACTTGGTATTCATTTGAGCAATCTCCAAAATATATAATTAAATATTACGTTGCAACATCCCTTGGCTTAGAAAAAAGTTGAACTCTCGAAAAATCAGGATGTTACAACTCTACCCCCCTTACAAGGAATCTCGACCCCGAGATTCAGAGCTAAGAGAAAAGATTTGGGAACTCCTCCCTGAGGTCGTCTTCTCGCTCCCAAGTTGCTTCCTTCTCGGAGTGATTGCTCCACTGCACCTTGCAAAGTTTGATCACCTTTCTCCTTGTGGTTCGTAGCTGCTCATCAAGGATCTTGATAGGATACTCTTCATATGTCAGGTCATCCTTGACTTCTATGTTGTCCAGTGAAGTCTTTTGCACCTCTTCCTCGGGTTTCTTCAAACACTTCTTCAACTGTGACACATGGAAAACATTGTGCACATTTGACAACTTCTCTGGGAGTGCCAACTGATAGGCTACCTCTCCACATCGAGCGGTAATCCCAAACGGACCAATGTAGCGGGGCGCTAGCTTACCCTTGATTCCAAATCGACGCATTCCACGTAGTGGAGATACCTTTAGGTACATATCATCTCCTATCTTGAATGATATGTCATGACGACGTTTATCTGAATAAGCCTTCTGTCTAGACTGGGCTGCCTTCAACCTTTCTTGAATCATTTTCACTTGCTTGTCCGCCTCTTCCAACGTGTCAGGACCAAACACTTCGTTTTCACCTACTTCATGCCAGTTAAGAGGTGTACGACACTTTTGTCCATATAAAGCCTCAAAAGGAGCCATCTTTATACTTGCTTGATAACTGTTGTTATAAGAAAACTCAGCATAAGGAAGACTCTTATCCCAACTACGCTGATAAGTCAAAGCACAAGCTCGAAGCATGTCTTCAAGAATTTGGTTTACCCATTCCGTTTGTCCATCAGTCTGTGGGTGATACGCTGTACTGAAATCCAACCGAGTTCCTAGAACTTCATGTATTTTCTTCCAAAGCCGCGAGGTAAACTGAGTACCTCGATCTGACACTATCCTCTTAGGAACTCCATGTGCACAAATGATTCTTGCGATATACAACTCTGTGAGCTTCTCTCCACCACAGGTAGTCTTTACTGGAATGAAATGAGCTGACTTGGTCAATCTGTCCACTATGATCCAAATAGAATCAAATCCAGAAGATGTCCTTGGAAGGCCTGTGATAAAGTCCATTCCAATCTCTTCCCATTTCCACACTGGAACCTTAAGTGGTTGTAGTAGTCCCGCGGGCTTTTGAGGCTCCGCCTTGACCCTTCGACATACATCACACTGTGAAACATACTCAGCAATTTCTCACTTCATACTAGACCACCAAAAACTACCCCGAAGATCATTATACATCTTTGTACTTCCAGGGTGTATTGAGTATGCTGACTCATGAGCTTCCTTCATGATCGTGTCCTTGATATCCTTTTGGTCTAGCACCAACAAACGGTCTCGAAACCATGTGCTTCCACCCTCGTCCTCTATATAGTCGGGTGCTTCACCCAATTTGATTTTCTCTCGAATCTCTGCAATTCCCTTGTCTTCTTTCTGCGCTTCTCGCACCTGATCTTGGAGAGTAAACTTGACCTCTAACATTTCACCATTTTCAGCAAGGCTCACATACAGATTCATCTTTTGAATTTCCTCATAAAGTTGTGGCGCTTCCTTCTGAATCATCACATTGTTGACATAAACTTTCCTGCTTAGTGCATCAGCTACGACATTGGCTTTACCAGGATGGTAGTTAATGTTCAGATTATAGTCCTTGATCAAATCTAGCCACCTTCTCTGTCTGAGATTCAAATCTGGTTGTGTGAAAATGTACTTCAAACTCTTATGATCTGAGTATATCTCACACCTATTTCCGATAAGGTAGTGCCTCAAAAGTTTTCAAGGCATGCACTACGACAGCTAATTCTAAATCATGTGTGGGATAGTTAAGCTCATGAGGGCATAGCTGTATCGATGAATAAGCTACAACCTTTCCTTGTTGCATAAGCACACATCCCAAACCTTGCTGAGAAGCATCGCAATAAACCTCAAAATCTTGCTGCATATCTGGCAATACCAATACTGGACCAGTTGTCAACCTCCTCTTGAATTCTTGGAAACTCGCTTCACAAGCTTCTGACCACTCAAACTTTTTATCCTTCTTTAACAACTGAGTCATAGGTCTAGCTATTCGGGAAAAATCTTCAATGAACCAACGGTAATACCCGGCTAGTCCAAGGAAACTGCGTATTTCTAACACATTCTTGGGTTGCTTCCAACTGAGTACTGATTCCACTTTTGCTGGATCCATGGCAACTCCTTCGGCTGAGATGACATGTCCTAGAAAGTCCACTTGTTTCAACCAGAATTCGCACTTACTAAATTTGGCATAGAGTTGATGAGCCCTTAACCTCTCCAAAACTACTCGAAGGTGTTTCTCGTGCTCTTCTTCACTCCGGGAATAGATCAGAACATCATCGATGAACACAACAACAAACTTATCCAGGCAATCCATGAATACGCTGTTCATGAGATACATGAAGTAAGCTGGTGCATTTTTGAGTCCAAATGACATTAACAAAAACTCATAGAGACCATATCGAGTGACAAAGGCGGTCTTTGGAACATCTTGCGGGCGAATCTTCAACTGGCGGTATCCTGATCGGAGATCTATTTTGGAAAACACACGTGCTACCTTCAACTGTTCAAACAAGTCATTAATCCTTGGCAGGGGATACTTATTCTTAATAGTTGCTGCATTCAGTGCTCGGTAATCCACACACATGCGCATGCTACCATCTTTCTTTTTCACAAATAGTACAAGTGTGCCCCATGGTGATGTGCTCGGCCTAATATAACCCTTCTCTTCTAACTCCTGAATTTGCTTCTTCAACTCAGCTAATTCATTCACTGTCATCTTATAAGGTCTCTTTGCAATAGGAGCGGTGCCCGGTATTAACTCAATGACAAACTCAATCTCACGGTCTGGTGGCAATCCAGGCATTTCTTCCGGAAAGACATCTGGATATTCCTTCACCACTTGAACATCCTCCAAAGTTAACTCCTTCACTTTGTTCAGCATGCAATCAACCTCGGGTTGAGGTGCAATCCTACTTTGGTATTCCACAGTGGCCCCTTCAGTGCTTGTTAATGTAATAGAGGTCCTAGCACAATCTACAAATGCCTTATGTTTCCTTAACCAATTCATTCCTAAAATGATATCCAAACCTTTGGAGTCTATCAAGATAAGATTTGCTAGGAACTCTACCCCTTCTATAACTATAACCACTTTAGGACACTTCTGCCCAGTCCTTAAAATACCCCCAGGTGATTGCACTACCATTTGCAAGTTCAAACCCTCAGTTCGAAAATGATGTTTTTCAGCAAAACTCCTTGAAATGAACGAATGAGAAGCTCCAGTATCAAAAAGTACTGAACCGTAATATGAGTTGATCGGCAACATACCAAGAACAACATATGGTGACTCTTGAGCCTGCTCGATGGTGACATGATTGACCCTTCCACGTCCTGATGCATGAGGTGCACCCCCTGGTGTATTGAGAATGCATCGGCCATGTCCAGCTGCAGGTGTCTTAGCTGCAGAACCCAAGTTGAACTTCACTGGAGTGGGACCCGTGTTCTTGTTGGGACATGCAATAGCAAAGTGACCCTCTTGCCCACAACTGAAGCATGCCTTTCCAGCTGTATTAGCATGATTACCTCCCACTTCAGCTCGTGGAGTCTTATATGCATTTGGCTGATAGGTGTTGTTGGGCCTTGATGGCTTGACATACTGTGCACGATAGCCAGGATGATGACCAATCTTCTGTTGGGAGCTACCTGCCCCATGGTGATTCTATGGTGCTCTACGCTTGCGGTGCTCCTCTAACTCCCTCCTTTAGTTCTCCTGGAGTATAGCCTTGTTGACAAGTGCTTTAAAGGTAAGGAAATCATGAGATAGCAGCCCGTCCTTCAACCCAGGGTTCAGCCCCTTCAAAAACTTGGCAGTCTTGTCAGCTTCAGTTGGAATATCTACCCTTCCATAACGTGCCAGCTGCGTGAAACGACTCAGATATTCCGACACTGTCATCTTTCCTTGAGTAAGAGCTCGGAACTCATCCCTCTTCAGCTCCATGATGCCCGCAGGAATATGTGTGGTGCAGAAAGCTTCTGCAAACTCATTCCAAGTGATAGTTTGGGCATCCTCATGAGCTTCACAATAATTCTCCCACCAATCTGTAGCCACACCCTTGAGCTGGTGTGCCGCAAACTTGACACGATTTTCCGCGGTGCAATTGGCCAAGTTGAGTGTCTTCCTGATGTCCTTCAACCAATCATCAGCATCAAGTGGGTCTGCTGATCCCTCAAAAGTTGGCGGTTTTGCCCTCATGAACTCAGCAAATCCTGACTGTGGTGGTTGACCCTGATTCTGGTTCGCAACATTGGCGGCAAGCTGCTGAAGTATCTGTGTTTACATCAACATCATCTGTGCCATATTGGGTGGCGGCGGCGGTGATGGCACATCATCTCCTCCAGAGTCAGAGTCGGTATCATGGACATGTCCCTCCTCAAAGTTTTCTTCAAAGACCTGTTCCTCAAAACCTGGTCCATGACCGCGTCCACGTCCACGACCGCGACCACGTCCGCGTGCTCCATGGCCACGACCTCCGCGATTAGCATCCATCCTATTGGCCTCCCGGTGTTAGAATAGAAGAGAGGGAAATATCTAACCCATAAACCCAATATGATAACAAAAGAATAATAAAACCAGCAACTGAACTCCAGAGAAAACTCCAATTAAAACACTCAAGCATGAAAGTACTGGATAACATAGTAGCTATACCACGTATATCGGTATAGTCTACCATGGACATAACAAACATGAAAATAACTAACGTTCACTCACATCATCAAAGATATCGCTCATGGTTCCTATAGTCCATCTACTCGCTGAGATCTCCATCATACTGGTGGGTAGGTGCTGGCGCAAAGCGAAGCCCGGATGGTGGTGATGCGGTCCCCTCTGGCGTAGCAGGAACTCTCTCCTCAGGCTCAGTCTCCTCCTCGGTGTCGTCGAGCTGCTGCTCGCAAGTCGGTGGCACTGGAGGTGCAGGCGGTGCTGAAGGTGCAATGGCGCGACGTGTCAGGCAACGCTTCTTTGCTAGAGCGCTCTTCTTTGTCCGTGTTATCCTGATCCGTGGATGAAGCCTCTGGCGTGGAGGAGGTGTAGGGTCCTCTGGTGGCATCTCCTGCCGGTCACCATTCTCCATGGCGAGCATAGCGTTCGTCGCGATGATACCCTGTTCTACAACTACCTCGGCGGCCTCCCGTGCTTCATGGGCAGCGGCTAAGGAAGTGTTCGCCTCCACCAATCTCTCCTCAAGTATCTCCACACGCTCCTGGTAAAACTCTAAGCGTTGATGGTTCTCCTCCAACATAGTCGTAGTCATAGCAAGGTTTTGCTCAAGTCCAAGGGTAAGTGAAGCCATACGAATGATCGTGGGATCATCCTCCTCCATGTACCCCAAGTTCTGCTGAATTGCTCTGTCCCCAATACGGAAAGTGAAGTACCGGAATGGGGTGTGCCTCAGCTCGTCTTGATGAAGTCCGGCTATCCGATGCATCGCCTGATGAACAACTCCAATGACAGCATCAAAGAAATCTTCTCCATCATATGTGTATCGGTAACTGCTGGTTTGTTCCTCCATCCTCGGATACACCACCAAGTTGACCTTGAAACGTTCCTCGCCCCGATCATGCGATAGGAGTGTCCGGAAACCTTTGGATCCTGGTTGAAGCCCAAGCATGTGAGCATGTCCCGAAACTGTCGACCGAGGTTGCCAAAGTGCTCAATCCGGCATGAGGATGATATCACCATCTACATATTTGAGTAAGATGAGAATTAGTACACAATTTAATAAGAGAAAATAGAAGCAAAATACTAGAAAATTTATAAAATAATATTTTATAAAATAATTCCTAAGGCTTTCCATTTCTAACTAAGGCCACGTTACTAGGTCGGCGTCGGCTCTGATACAACTTCTGTGGGAACCCGGAAATTATTTCCAGACCCTCCTGTGTATATTTGTCAATCCAGGATCAACTTGACAACACAGCGAAATGGTATCATTGCAGGACATTAAAATAAGTATAAGTTTAATAACTCTTGCCACAATGCATACATAGTGAAATGTCTCATGACATTTATTACAACCAGAAACACAGCGGAATATATAAATACGTAGCGACTCCATCTCAACCACAGGCAGTCGATGTAGTCAACGTGTCCTCACTCCTCAGGATCATCATAATAGTCGTAATCAACGCCCTCGTCTTCATAGATCTCTGTTGTTCAACAAAAGTATTGCCATGAGTATATTCCGTACTCAACATGCCTCCCACGGGGAAGGACCTAATAGCTACATGTGGCTTCAAAGGAAGGCTGTATGGCTCAATTTGCATAAAGCTAATTTTGTTTGACAAATAAAGTAGTTGGATAAAAGCTGTTTTACATGAAAACATGTTTTATCTCCAGAACAACTTTCATCAAGTGAGGATCCTCGATCAACTCACATCCTTCATAGGTTTCAAGAATAGGGGCAAAGAGGGAATAAGCAAGACAGGTCATGTACGTCAAGAAAGATTCATGTGTTGTCCATGACCGTGGACACGACTATTCGAATAGTTTTACACTCTGCAGAGGTTGTATACTTTACCCACACGACATAATCCCGACTTGTTGCCACTAGCCGTCGCTAGCGTAGTACACCATCTGGTATACCGGCAGGGAGATTGTGATGAGGTGTTTGGACTAGATCCCCCAAAAATGTGACATACCCACCGGGTCTGGCGCACGGTACTGAGAGTACGTCCTCAAATCGGTCCCCCCATCTGTGCCGAGGATACTCCTCGCAAGGCAGCTATCCCATCTACGGTACGGCGACATCAACACCTAAGGCTGACTAGCTTACTTGACCAAGCCAGTGCCCATATAGCATGTGGTTGTACTGTTATCACAATCTTCAAATCCAAGACTTATTAGGCCTCATGCGGCACGGACGATTGATTGTCCCCTTCAACTTGTGAAGGGCAGCCAATCGCTCCTTCAATCCTTGATTCAGCTATCGCCCGCACCAGTATTCAGATGGTAAGTTTCACCCAGAGTAGAAGAGGATAGAGAGGGTCAACAAGGGCCAGCCGGCCTAGCTCAGCATTAAGTTTCAACTGTCAATGACTCGGAGGTCATTCAACAAGGCACCTACAGGGTGATAAGCATGGCTAAGCATTTCTACTCTACTGGAATTATATACTTCTACTCAGGTGTCAAGTAAATAGGCGACAAGCGGATCAGGGTAATGTGTCAATCGACACGCTTGCTACGAGAATTAAAATAGCATGCACATAGCAACAATAAAACTCAATGCAATTTTGTAACCCATAGGATAAGTATGATCAAAGAAGGAGGCATGCCTTCGTTGTCGAGTCCCCCGTTTCCTTCTTCCTCGTAGTGCTCCTCTCCCGTGCCGTCGCCTCCTACTCGTAGTAACGGCGAAGCACAATAAATAACAAGCAATAAAATCCAAATAACATCCAATTGAAATAACAATATAGCAAGGATTGGTAGAAAGATGTGGATGGATATGGAGATTTCGAAGGAGGTAGATCGATTGATGATGAGTAGAGGGACTGAATGGATTGGTTGGGTATAGGTTTATCCGGACTAAGTAAAACTTGGCCATCATGTCTAACATTCTAAACAACAATATGCTAACTGAACTTTAATAGTGCCCAATACAAATACTTTGGCTAACTATAAAGAAAAGACAAAATAATGACTGACGTGACATAAACACAAAACAATAACTATCCTATGCATTTGAACGACACGACTCGACATAGCATGGCAACACAAATTTACCCACAAATCAATATTTAGATAAAATCTACTATTTATAATGGTTAAAACATCAACTATAGAATTTAACAACAAGCATCTTAAAAGTCAACCAAGCTACTTCCTAAACAAACTAGTTAAGTTACAAAACATCAAACAATAGCACGACCTAAAGAAATGCTAAAACATAATAGTCACAAATCATGTAGCACTAATTAAAATAATCTAGATATATATGAAGCAAAAGGATCAACAATAATCTAGTCATAGCATGATCAACTCTTGTAAAAAAAATCATGCACATGATATGACTCACAACACCACCTAGACTCAATCAAACTAATTTAAATAATAATTCTACAAACGTTCTGAAACTAAACTGGAACATAAATATTGCTACGCATGACAATATTATCTAGAAAGTACGCATGCATATACTATGTCTATGAAAAAAATAAAAGTAAAAATTATCGCACTTCACTAACATGCATCAAAATAATAATTGTAAAACTAGTTCTAGAAATCCTATGACCAATTCTAATATATCCTAGAATCACTCAACAATATTTAGGACAAACCCTAAGCATGCTACGGACATGACAATAAGACCTAAACAATTTTGCATGGTTACTTACATAAAACATCATACGCACTTGATAAAAACACAATTGAACATCTACTCAAACAAAACAATTAACTCGCTCCTAGCATCATCGAAATGGCTTATGGGTTTGACATTGGTTTAGGGTCACCGAGTAGTCGTTGGAGATGGAACCGGTGGTGTTGACCGCGCGAGCGCCGGTGCGCGTCGTCGTCGTCCGAACTCCGGTGATGAAGAGATGGTGGTGAGTGATGCTCCTAGTGACGAGAAAGCACCGGGACACAGATGGACATAACGGACGATCGACGGGTGACGTCGACGTCAGTCCCGAATAGAGCAGCGGCACGGCTCCATTGTGCGCGCAGCCAATGATTGCCAACGACTGGGAAATGATGTCTAGGAGGTAGGCTTTGGCAAGGGGATTCTGTTGGTGGGAGGAATTGGACTAGGATGCTCACCTTAGGCGACGGTAGCGAAGAACAGCAGAGATGGGGCTGTATTGCGGGGTGGATTACGAGTGATTGGAAAGGAATTGGAGGATGGGATGATGGGGCTTTTATAGAGGTGCTCCTGGCGCACGTCGTGACGCGAAGGGTCTGCCGAATGGTAGCCGGAGGAGGGAGAACAGGAGGTGAATGCCATTTTTGGGCCAATAACTTCGTCAGTTACTTGCATGAGATTAAGCGCATCATGAGTGGAGCCATTAGACTGAACGGACTCGTCGTTGAGTGGGGAGTAATTCTTGTGTTGATGACGAATGGAAATGGTGAAGGGATTAATGGGATTTGAAGGAAAAAAGAAGAGGCAACCATGTAGGTTTCTTCTCTGTAATATGTACGTGCACGTGTGCGGGAGGGAGACGACGCTTCGTTCCCTGGCCGGCTGGGCCTCGCGGCTGCTGTTGCTGACTGGAATGGGCCTTCGCTGCCCCTCACGCTGGGTGGCTTGGCCATGTTCGTTGAGTGGCTTGGCAGATTTTGGATTAGAAAGAGAGAAAAAAAATGGAGAAAGAATGGTCCAGTGCATACTTGAATGGGAGTGATTAGCTTTGGTGCATACGTGAGATACCAACAATGTGCTAGGCTATGATACATGTGTTGGTTCAAGGACCAAAAAATGAAAGGAGAGAGAAGAAAACAAAATCAATATAATATAATATTGATTTCTTTTACTAGGATTGCTACAAGAGGAACCGAAACAAAGACAACTAAAAAGTCTTCAAGAATCTAAGAAATCAAAGTAACAAAAAAAAGTAAGAAGAACTTAAATGAAATATTATGAACGAATAAATCGACTCAGGATATTACGGAAAATATTTTCTGCCTGACATGTGCTAAATTAATTCCAAACAACTTGGTATTAATTTGAGCAATCTCCAAAATATATAATTAAAGATTACATTGCAACATCCCTTGGCTTAGAAAAAAATTGAACTCTCGAAAAATCAGGATGTTACACTTGGATATCGCCATAATTATTTGAAGTTCTATCAATTGCCCAACAGAAATTTGTTCACCCACTGTTTGCTATTTTTCTTGAGAGAAGCCACTAGTGAAACATACGGCCCCCGGGTCTTATTTCTCATATATTTGCCTTGCGTTCTACTTTTTCCTTACTTTTATTTTCAGATCTATTACCAAAAATACAAAAATACTTGATGCACTTTATTTTATTTGCGATCTATTTATCCAATCTATTACAACATTTTTACCGTCACGCACCAATTTCTTGCGTCGTTACCCGAAAGGGATTGGCAACCCATTTAACACGTCGGGTTGCAGGGTGTTGTTATTTGTGTGCAGGGGCTCTTTATGTCGTGTTGCTTGGTTCTCCTACTTGTTCGATAACCTTGGTTTTGTAACTAAGGGAAATACCTACCGCCGCTGTGTTGCATCATCCCTCCCTCTCCGGGGAAATACCGACGTAGTTCCAGCTGCCAGCAATTTGTAACGAGCAAGTAACGATAAAAGTAATAAGTATGCAGCAAGGTAGCCTAATCCTTTTGAGGCAAAGGACAGGCCAAAACGGTCTCTTATGATAAGCAAAGCGTTCTTGAGGATACACGGGAATTTCATCTAGTCACTTTCATCATGTTGGTTTGATCTGTGTTTGCTACTTTGATAATTTGATATGTGGGTGGAACGGTGCTTAGGTGTTGTTCTTACTTGAACAAACCTCCTACTTATGATTAACCCTCCCGCAAGCATCCGCAACTACGAGAAAAGTATTAATAATAAGTTCTAACCATAGCATTAAACTTTAGGATCCAATCGGTCCCTTACGGAATAGCGCATAAACTGAGGTTTAAGTTTCTGTCACGCTCGCTGATAACCCACAAGTATAGGGGATCGCAACAGCTTTCGAGGGTAGAGTATTCAACCCAAATTTATTGATTCGACACAAGGGGAGCCAATGAATATTCTCAAGTATTAGTAGCTGAGTTGTCAATTCAACCACACATGGAAACTTAGTATCTGCAGCAAAGTGTTTAGTAGCAAAGTAATATGATAGTGGTGGTAGCAGTAACAAAAGTAAAGACAGCAAAAGTAATGTTTTTGGTATTTTGTAGTGATTGTAACAATAGCAGCATGGAAGTAAATAAGTGTAAACCAGTATATGGAAAACTCGTAGGCACCGGATCAATGATGGATAATTATGCCGGATGCGGTTCATCATGTAACAGTCATAACATAGAGTGACACAGAACTAGCTCCAATTCATCAATGTAATGTAGGCATGTATTCCGTATATAGTCATACGTGCTTATGGAAAAGAACTTGCATGACATCTTTTGTCCTACCCTCCCGTAGCAGCGGGGTCCTATTGGAAACTAAGGGATATCAAGGCCTCCTTTTAATAGAGAACTGGAACAAAGCATTAGCACATAGTGAATACATGAATCCTCAAACTATGGTCATCACCGGGAGTGGTCCTGATTATTGTCACTTCGGGGTTGCCGGATCATAGCACATAGTAGGTGACTATAGACTTGCAAGATAGGATCAAGAACTCACATATATTCATGAAAACATAATAGGTTCAGATCTGAAATCATGGCACTTGGGCCCTAGTGACAAGCATTAAACATAGCAAAGTCATAGCAACATCAATCTCAGAACATAATGGATACTAGGGATCAAACCCTAACAAAACTAACTCGATTACATGATAAACCTCATCCAACCCATCACCGTCCAGCAAGCCTATGATGCAATTACTCACGCACGGCGGTGAGCATCATGAAATTGGTGATGGAGGATGGTTGATGATGACGACGGCGACGAATCCCCCTCTCCGGAGCCCCGAATGGACTCCAGATCAGCCCTCCCGAGAGGTTTTAGGGCTTGGCGGCGGCTCCGTATCGTAAAACGCGATGATTTATTCTCTCTGATTTTTCTCTCTCCGAAAGTGAATATATAGAGTTGGAGTTGGCATCGGAAGGTTTCCAGGGGGCCCACGAGGTAGGGGGTGCACCCTAGGGAGGGCACCCCCCACCCTCGTGAGAAGCGTGTGGGCCCCCTGGTCTTCATCTTTGGCGAGGATTTTTTATTGTTTTTTCTAAGATGTTCCATGGAGTTTCAGGTCATTCCGAGAATATTTGTTTTCTGCACCTAAAACGACACCATGGCAATTATACCGAAAACAGCGCCAGTCCGGGTTAGTTCCATTCAAATCATACAAGTTAGAGTCCAAAACAAGGGCAAAAGTGTTTGGAAAAGTAGATATGACGGAGACGTATCAACTCCCCCAAGCTTAAACCCTTGCTTGTCCTCAAGCAATTCAGTTGACAAACTGAAAGAAAGAAAAACTTTTACAAACTCTGTTTGCTCTTGTTGTAACTATGTCAAGCCAGCATTCAAGTTTTCAGCATAGATCATAACTAACCACATTTGCAATAATTCTCAGGTCTCACAATTACTCACATCAATAGCATAATCAACTAGCAAGCCATAATAATAAATCTCGGATGACACCACTTTCTCAAAACAATCATAATATGATATAACAAGATGGTATCTCGCTAGCCCTTTCTGAGACCGCAAAACATAAATGCAGAGCACCTTTAAAGATCAAGGACTGACTAGACATTGTAATTCCTGGTAAAAGAGATCCAATCATAGTCATACCCAATATAAATTAACAGTGATGAATGCAAATGACGGCTGTGCTCTCCGGCTAGTGCTTTTTAATAAGAGTGTGATGACTCAACATAAAAGTAAATGGATAGGCCCTTCGCAGAGGGAAGCAGGGATTTGTAGAGGTGCCAGAGCTCGGTTTTGAAATAGAGATAAATTGTATTTTGAGCGCTATACTTTCATTGTCAATGTAACAACTAAGAGATGGTGATATCTTCCATGCTAAACACATTATAGGCGGTTCCCAAACAGAATGGTAAAGTTTATACTCCCCATCCACCAAAAAACATCAATCCATGGCTTGCTCGAAACAACGAGTGCCTCCAACATACATCAGGTCCCAGGGGGAGTTTTGTTTGCAATTAATTTTGATTTAGTTTGCATAAAGCATGAGACTGGGCATCCCGGTGACCAGCCATTTTCTCGTGAGTGAGGAGCGGAGTCCACTCCTCTTGAGAATAACCCGCCTAACACGGAAGATAAGGACAACCTTTGTTGATACATGAGCTATTCGAGCATACAAAACAGAATGTTTATTTGAAGGTTTAGAGTTTCACACATACAAATTTACTTGGAACGGCAGGTAGATACCGCATATAGGAAGGTATGGTGGACTCATCTGGAATAACTTTGGGGTTTAAAGGATTGGATGCACAAGCAGTATTCCCGCTTAGTACATGTGAAGGCTAGCAAAAGACTGGTAAGCGACAAACTAGAGAGCGACAACATCCATGTACATGCATTAAAATTAATAAACATTGGATGCAAGCATGAGTAGGATATAATCCACCATGAACATAAATATCGTGAAGGCTATGTTGATTTTGTTTCAACTACATGCGTGAACATGTGCCAAGTCAAGTCACTTAAATCATTCAAAGGAGGATAGCACCCCATCATACCACATCATAATAATCTCAATAGCATGTTGGCATACAAGGTAAATCATTATAACTCATACTAATCAAGCATGGCACAAGCAACTATGATCTCTAATTGTCATTGCAAACATGTTTATTCATAATAAGCTGAATCAAGAACGAGGGACTCATCATATTTACAAAAACAAAAGAGGTCGAGTTCATACCAGCTTTTCTCATCTCAGTCAGTCCATCATATATCATCATAATTGCCTTTCACTTGCATGACCGAACGGTGTGAATAATAATAAGAGTGCACGTCCATTGGACTAAGCTGGAATCTGCGAGCATTCAATAAACAGGAGAAGACAAGGCAATATGGGCTCTTGGTTATATCAACAATAATGCATGTAAGAGCCACTTCAGCAATTTAATTATGGTCTTCTCCTACGGACCCCCAAAGAAAAGAAATAAAACTATTTACACGGGAAAGCTCCCAACAAGCAAAAGAAGAACGTGAAATATTTTTGGGTTTTCTTTTTAATTATTATTACTACAGCAGAAAAATAAACTACTACTAATTTTTTTGGTTTTTCTTAAGGTTTAGCAAACACACAAGAAGAAGGCAGGAAAAAGAAAATAAACTAGCATGGATATTACAGTGAAAAAGTATGAGCACCGATATCTAGCAATGAGTGTGTGTGAATATAAATGTAATTTTGGTGGGAAATACGTACTCCCCCAAGCTTAGGCTTTTGGCCTAAGTTGGTCTATGGCCACGGCTGGCCTGGTGGATATCCATAATAATAGTTGTTGGGGTCGTACTGTGATGAGGAGGAATAGTTGGGATCATACTGATGTGCAGCGGTTATCGCCTGCTGTGCTGCAGCATGGAGTCAAGCTGCCTCCGCTCTCCTCTCGTACTCTTCTGCCTCCTCTCTGGTAATAACTTATCTTCCTTTTGCCTGTGAATC
Source organism: Triticum urartu (assembly GCF_056163025.1). NCBI lineage: Eukaryota > Viridiplantae > Streptophyta > Magnoliopsida > Poales > Poaceae > Triticum > Triticum urartu. Next base: position 191,125,600 of record NC_141874.1, on the reverse strand, counting down.
AAAGAAGGCAGGAGCAGGGAGAGTAATACGGAAAACACGTCGTTTATCAAAAATTAAACGATATAAGAGAGGTGATTCAGGCCTCTCGACAAACTGGTGCGAAGCCATAGAGTCATAATCTAAATATGCAGGAGGCAACTCCATATCACCCTCACGAATGTCTATATCAAGAAAACAAGCTAAGCGGGTTGCATAAATTCCTCCAAAGAAATCTCCATTATGTCTATTATGATGCAACCTACGAGCTACAATGGCTCCCATATGATAAGATTGGTCTCCTGACACTGCACTCCTAAGAATGCTGAGATCAGGGACGCACATGTGACATGCTTCATCCTTAGCATTTATGCATCTACCGATAAAGAGAGCAAAATAATGTATAGCAGGAAAGTGAATGCTCCCTATGGTAGCCTGCGTTATATCTCTAGATTCCCCCACAGTTATACTAGCAAGAAAGTTTCTAAATTCAGATTTAGGGGGATCCCTAACACTACCCCATGATGGAAGTTTGCATGAAAGAGTGAAATCCTCTAAGTCCATGGTATAAGATATGTCATAAAGATCAAACATGACTGAAGGAGAATTATGCGAAGATGAATACTCAAACCTCCTCACAAATGAACTTGTGAGATCATGATACCGGGGGCATTTGTTAGCCTCAAAATCCTCAAGACCGGCATTGCGCAAATATGCTTCGAATTCTTATTTAATTCCCGCACGGTCCATAAAATTTTCCGACGGCCATTCGCAAGGCCGTACTGGAGCGTCTCTTGGTGGATCCTCGTCAGCATCGCGCATAGCAATCCTGGGTCCTTGCTTCTTAGAGGAACCACCTTGGAACATCTTCCTAAGCATATTGTTTTTCACTGAAAAATTCTGAAATTTTTAGTAACTTCAAAATAAAAGTAAACCAAACTCAATAATATTGATAGCAACTACTCCTACAGGTTCCTAGAGCCTATATCAAGCATTAGAACTACTTGGAACCATATAAATTTGGCATGCAAGCTCAAGAACATGGTCACCTATGCAGCACAAATTTGCAAAGAATAAAGAACTAGAACAAAAACTAATTAGACCAATGGAGGAGTCACATACCAAGGAACAATCTCCCCAAGCAGTTTTGCGAGAGGTGCTTTGAGCAAGGAGATCGAAAATCACAGCAAAAGTGGCTGGAACTCGTGCTTGAGTTGGTTTTTCGTGTTTGTGTGAGATAGAGGAAGAAGATGGGTGCTGGGATAAGTGGAGGAGGGCCACCGTGGGCCCACGAGGCAGGGGGGCGCATCCTATAGGGGGGGCGCGCCCACCACCCTCGTGGCCAGGTGGCAGCTCCTCTCGCGGTAATTTTTGCACAGTAAATTCTCAAATATTCCCAAAAAAATCATATTAAATTGGCATGGCATTCTGAGGACTTTAATTTTTGGGATATTTTTATATTGCACGGATAAGTCAGGAAACAGACAGGAAAATACTATTTTTACTTTATTTAATATAAATAATAGAAAGTAAAAGTGGGGTATAGAAGTTTGTGCTTCTAGTTTCATCCATCTCATGCTCATCAAAAAGAATCCACTAACAAGGTTGATCAAGTCTTGTTAACAAACTCATTCCGATAATCATGAAACCGGAGAAATTTCGAATAACACTAAGTTACCTCAACGGGGATATGCACATCCCCAATAATAAGAATATCATATTTCTTCTTGACGGTAGGAAGAGGAAATTCAAAACCTCCAAATATAATCGATGGAATTTTTCCAATAGAGTTGATACTATGAACTTGAGGTTGTTTCCTCGAAAAGTGTACCATATGCTCATTACCATTAACATGAAAAGTGACATTGCCTTTGTTGCAATCAATAATAGCCCCTGCAGTATTAAGAAAAGGTCTTCCAAGAATAATAGACATACTATCATCCTCGGGAATATCAAGAATAACAAAGTCTGTTAAAATAGTAACGTTTGCAACCACAACAGGCACATCCTCATAGATACCGATAGGTATAGCAGTTGATTTATCAGCCATTTGCAAAGATATTTCAGTAGGTGTCAACTTATTCAAGTCAAGTCTACGATATAAAGAGAGAGGCATAACACTAACACCGGCTCCAAGATCACATAAAGCAGTTTTAATATAATTTGTTTTAATGGAGCAAGGTATAGTAGGTACTCCGGGGTCTCCAAGTTTCTTTGGTATTCCACCCTTAAAAGTATAATTAGCAAGCATGGTGGAAATCTCAGCTTCCGGTATCTTTCTTTTATTAGTAATGATATCTTTCATATATTTAGCATAAGGATATGTTTTGAGCACATTAGTTAATCTCATACGCAAGAAGATAGGCCTAATCATTTCAGCAAAGTGCTCAAAATCCTCATCATCCTTTTTCTTGGATGGTTTCGGAGGAAAGGTCATGGGTTTCTGAACCCAAGGTTCCCTTTCTTTACCACGTTTCCTAGCAACAAAGTCTATTTTATCATAACGTTGATTCTTTGATTGTGGGTTATCAAGATCAACAGCAGGTTCAATTTCTACATCATTATCATTACTAGGTTGAGCATCATCATGAACATCATCATTAATATTTTTACTAGGTTCATGTTCATTACCAGATTGTGTTTCAGCATCAGACATAGAAATATCATTTGGATTATCAGGTGGTTCAGCAATAGGTTCACTAGAAGTTTGCACAGTTCTATCATTTTTCTTTTTCTTCTTTTTAGAAGAACTAGTAACATCAATATTATTTCTTTGAGAATCTTTCTCGATTCTCTTAGGGTGGCCTTCAGGATACAAAGGTTCCTGAGTCATTCTACCAGTTCTAGTAGCCACTCTAACAGCATAATCATTTTTCTTACTATTCATTTCATTAAGCACTTCTTTTTGAGCCTTAAGTACTTGTTCTACTTGAGTGGTAACCATAGAAGCATGTTTGTAACAAGTTTAAGTTCACCTTTAATATCAACCATATAACCACCCAAGCGTCTAATCATATAAGCATTTTCTTTTTATTGTCTACCAAAATAAGCATTGAAGTCGTCTTACTTAAACATAAAGTTATCAAACTCATCTAAGCACTGACTAGTAATTTTAGTAGGAGGGACTTCAGCTTTATCATATCTATAGAGAGAATTTACCTTTACTACATGTGTCAGGATATCGGGATCAGGAGGTTCTTCAGTAAATAAATAATTAAGATCATATGTTTCTTCAACAGGCGGTGAATTAAGACCATGTATTTCTTCAATAGGAGGTAAATTCTTAACATCTTCAGCTTTAATACCTTTTTCTTTCATAGATTTCTTTGCCTCTTGCATATCTTCGGGACAGAAATAGAACACCTCTCTTCTTCGGAGTTCGTTTAGGAATAGGCTCAGTAATTGGCTCAGGAGCTGGCTCAAGAGGTGCCCAATTATTTTCATTTGTCAACATATTATTCAATAGAATTTCAGCTTCATCCGGTGTTCTTTCCCTGAAAAGAGAACCAGCACAACTATCTAGGTAATCTCTGGAAGCATCGGTTAGTCCATTATAAAAGATATCAAGTATTTCGGGTTTCTTAAGAGGATGATCAGGCAAATCATTAAGTAACTTGAGAAGCCTCCCCCAAGCTTGTGGGAGACTCTCTTCTTTAATTTGCATGAAGTTGTATATTTCCCTTAAAGCAGCTTGTTTCTTATGAGCAGGGAAATATTTAGCAGAGAAGTAATAAATCATATCCCGGGGACTACGCACACAACCAGGATCAAGAGAATTAAACCATATCTTAGCATCATCCTTTAATGAGAATGAAAATATTTTGAGTATATAGAAGTAACGCGGTCTCTCATCATTAGTAAACATGGCAGCTATATCATTTAACTTAGTAAGATATGCCACAACAGTTTCAGATTCATAGCCATAAAATGGATCAGATTCCAGCAAAGTAACTATATCAGGATCAATAGAGAATTCATAATCCTTATCAGGAACACATATAGGTGAAGTAGCAAAAGCAGGGTCGGGCCTCATTTTATCTCTAAGTGATTCTTTGTTCCATTTAATTAATAACCTCTTAAGCTCATATCTATCTTTGCAAGCAAAAATAGCGGCAGAAGATTCCATATCAAAAATATAACCCTCAGGAATAACAGGCATATTTTCATCATCACTATCATCATCGTATTCAGATTCAATAATTTCTTTTTCTCTAGCCCTAGCAATTTGTTCATCAAGAAACTCACTAAGGGGCACCGTAGTATCAGGCATAGAAGCAGTTTCATCATAAGTATCATGCATAGTAGAAGTGGCATCATCAATAACATGCGACATATCAGAACGAATAGCAGAAGCAGGTGTAGGTGTCGCAAACTTACTCATAACAGAAGGTGGATCAAGTGCAGAGCTAGATGGCAGTTCCTTACCTCCCCTCGTAGTTGAGGGATATATCTTGGTTTTTGGATCTCTCAAGTTCTTCATAGTGTCCAGCAGATATAAATCCCAAGTGACTCAAAGAATATAGCTATGCTCCCCGGCAACTGTGCCAGAAATTTGTCTTGATAACCCACAAGTATAGGGGATCGCAACAGCTTTCGAGGGTAGAGTATTCAACCCAAATTTATTGATTCGACACAAGGGGAGCCAAAGAATATTCTCAAGTATTAGCAGCTGAGTTGTCAATGCAACCACACCTGGAAACTTAGTATCTGCAGCAAAGTGTTTAGTAGCAAAGTAATATGATAGTGGTGGTAGCGGCAACAAAAGTAAACATAGCAAAAGTAATGTTTTTGGTATTTTGTAGTGATTGTAACAGTAGCAGCGGGAAAGTAAATAAGCGTAAACCAGTATATGGAAAACTCGTAGGCACCGGATCAGTGATGGATAATTATGCCGGATGTGGTTCATCATGTAATAGTCATAACATAGGGTGACACAGAACTAGCTCCAATTCATCAATGTAATGTAGGCATGTATTCCATATATAGTCATACGTGCTTATGGAAAAGAACTTGCATGACATCTTTTGTCCTACCCTCCCGTGGCAGGAGGGTCCTATTGGAAACTAAGGGATATTAAGGCCTCCTTTTAATAGAGAACCGGAACAAAGCATTAGCACATAGTGAATACATGAACTCCTCAAACTATGGTCATCACCGGGAGTGGTCCCGATTATTGTCACTTCGGGGTTGCCGGATCATAACACATAGTAGGTGACTATAGACTTGCAAGATAGGATCAAGAACTCACATATATTCATGAAAACATAATAGGTTCAGATCTGAAATCATGGCACTCGGGCCCTAGTGACAAGCATTAAACATAGCAAAGTCATAGCAACATCAATCTTAGAACATAATGGATACTAGGGATCAAACCCTAACAAACTAACTCGATTACATGATAAATCTCATCCAACCCATCACCGTCCAGCAAGCCTATGATGCAATTACTCACGCACGGCGGTGAGCATCATGAAATTGGTGATGGAGGATGGTTGATGATGACGACGGTGACGAATCCCCCTCTCCAGAGCCCCGAACAGACTCCAGATCAGCCCTCCCGAGAGGTTTTAGGGCTTGGCGGCGGCTCCGTATCGTAAAACGTGATGATTTCTTCTCTCTGATTTTTTTTCTCTCCGAAAGCGAATATATAGAGTTGGAGTTGGCGTCGGAGGGTTTCCAGGGGGCCCACAAGGTAGGGGCGCGCCCCCCACCCTCGTGAGAAGGGTGTGGGCCCCCTGGTCTTCATCTTTGGCGAGGATTTTTTATTGTTTTTTCTAAGATGTTCCATGGAGTTTCAGGTCATTCCGAGAATATTTGTTTTCTGCACATAAAACAACACCATGGCAATTCTGCTGAACACAGTGTCGGTCCGGGTTAGTTCCATTCAAATCATACAAGTTAGAGTCCAAAACAAGGGCAAAAGTGTTTGGAAAAGTAGATACAACAGAGACGTATCACTCGCAACCCACCATCTAATTGCTACTCCACAATGCATTTCCTTAGGCCCAAATATGGTGAAATGTCATGTAGTCGACGTTCACATGACACCACTAAGGGAATCATAAGATACATACTATAAAAATATCAAACACAAATCAAGTTCACATGATTACTTGCTGATAACCCACAAGTATAGGGGATCGCAACAGTTTTCGAGGGTAGATTATTCAACCCAAATTTATTGATTCGACACAAGGGGAGCCAAAGAATATTCTCAAGTATTAGCAGCTGAGTTGTCAATTCAACCACACCTGGATAACTTAATATCTACAGCAAAGTATTTAGTAGCAAAGTAATATGATAGTAGTGGTAATGATAAAAAAAGTAATGGTAGAAAAAGTAATATTTTTGGTGTTTTGTAGTTGAGGGAGTCCTGGATTAGGGGGTGTTCGGGTAGCCGGACTATACCTTCAGCCGGACTCCAGGACTATGAAGATACAAGATTGAAGACTTCGTCCCGTGTCCGGATGGGACTTTCCTTGGCGTGGAAGGCAAGCTTGGCGATGCGGATATTCAAGATCTCCTACCATTGTAACCGACTCTGTGTAACCCTAACCCTATCCGGTGTCTATATAAACCGGAGGGTTGTAGTCCGTAGGACATCAACTCCATATACAACAATCATACCATAGGCTAGCTTCTAGGGTTTAGCCTCCTTGATCTCGTGGTAGATCTACTCTTGTACTACCCATATAATCAATATTAATCAAGCAGGAGTAGGGTATTACCTCCATCGAGAGGGCCCGAACCTGGGTAAAAACATCGTGTCCCTTGTCTCCTGTTACCATCCGGCCTTGACGCACAGTTCGGGACCCCCTACCCGAGATCCGCCGGTTTTGACACCGATATTGGTGCTTTCATTGAGAGTTCCTCTGTGTCGTCACCTTTAGGCTCGATGGCTCCTTTGATCATCAACAACGATGCGGTCCAGGGTGAGACTTTTCTCCCCGGACAGATCTTCGTCTTCGGCGGCTTCGCACTGTGGGCCAATTCGCTTGGCCACCTGGAGCAGATCGAAAGCTACGCCCCTGGCCATCAAGTCAGGTTTGGAAGCCTAAATTACATGGCAGACATCCGCGGAGATTTGATCTTCGACGGATTCGAGCCACAACCAAGCGCGCCGCACTATCTCGCGGGGCATGATCTAGCTCTGTCACCGAACAGTATCCCGGAGGCCGCAAACGCACCAGCTCTGACCCTTAATTCGGAGCCAGTTGTGTCAATCGAGGATGAGCGGTTGCACGTCACCTCGGGGGCTGCAATCTCAAAGGCGATCGAGCCGAACGCCGGCCCCACACTCCGCGTGACTCATGACTCCGAGGATCTGGACTCCTCTCCGGACTCCGAACCCCCCGCGCCCCTGCTGATCGAATCCGATTGGGCGCCAATAATGGAGTTCACCGCCGCGGACATCTTTCAGCACTCGCCTTTTGGCGATATCCTGAATTCTCCCAAGTCTCTCTCTTTATCAGGAGAGCCCTGGCCGAACTGCGGTCAGCGAGGATGGGATACGGACGATGAAGAAATTTAAAGCCCACCCACCACCCACTTGGTAGCCACTGTCGACAATTTAAACGACGTGCTCAACTTCGACTCCGGAGACATCGACAGCATGGATGACGATGCAGGAGATATCGATGAACCAACGCCCATAGGGCATTGGACAACCACCTCATCTCACGATGTGTACATGGTGGATACCCCTAAAGGAAGCGACAACGAGGAAAAAGGGGATGGAACGGGAGATCGACCCCCCGAAAAGCAATCAAAGCATTGGCGTAAACGCCAACCCAAGCCCCGCCTCGATAAAAACCTAGCCATAGAGCAGGACGAGTCGATAGACGACAAGCAGGCCTTCGAGCAACCGTCCGAACAGGGCAACACGGATAGAGAAACCGAACATCCCTCCTCCGGCAAAAACGGCATTCCGGACGACCTCACGCCGGATAAACCCATGGAGTAGAAGAATCTCCATGAGAGGCTCGTTGCAACTGCACGCAGCCTGAAAAAGCAGGAGCGGAAGCTAAAAACAGCGGAAGATGCACTCCGGATTAGATGGAGCAAAGTAATCAATACCGCAGATAAATACGGCGATGGTCGCCACACTAAAAGCTATCCGAAAAGAAAGCTACTGCCTGAATTCGACGAAGAGGCCCTAGAGCCCTCGCATTCAAAAAATAAGAAAGCCACATGGTCGGATAGACGACCCCACAAAGCGGCAAGCGGCGCCGCACTTAAATCGACATGCGACCCACCTAAGGATTCGCATCATGGCCCAGTTAGGTCCATTTATGGGCCAAGAAAGCAAGCTCTCGTAAGCAATGCAATAAAGCCATCATCAGAATCCGGCACACCCAAATACAGGGGCGCCGCACACCCCCTATGTTTCACCGACGAGGTCCTGGACTATGAATTTCCAGAGGGATTCAAACCCGTAAACATACAGGCATATGATGGAACAACAGACCCTGGAGTCTGGATCGAGGATTATATCCTCCACATACACATGGCTAGAGGAGATGATCTCCACGCCATAAAATATTTACCCCTTAAGCTTAAAGGGCCAGCCCGGCATTGGCTTAAAAGCCTTCCTGAAAACATAATTGGAAGTTGGGAAGAGCTCGAGGATGCTTTCCGAGCAAATTTTCAAGGGACCTATGTCCGCCCTCCGGATGCAGACGATCTTAGTCACATAACTCAACAGCCCGGAGAACCAGCTCGGCAGTTCTGGAATAGATTCCTCACTAAAAAGAATCAGATAGTCGATTGTCCGGACGCCGAAGCCTTAGTAGCTTTCAGGCATAACGTCCGAGACGAATGGCTCGCCAGACACCTCGGCCAAGAAAAGCCAAGAACAATGGCCGCACTAACAAGCCTCATGACCCACTTTTGTGCAGGAGAGGACAGCTGGTTGGCAAGGTGCAGCCCCAGCAACCCAAGTACATCTGAAACTAGGGATGGAAACGGAAAACCGCGACTCAACAAGGACCGTCGCCGGACTAAGGAAAAAAGTCCGAAGAGCATGGTAGTCAATGCCGGATTAAAAGGTTCACGACAAAATCAGACAAAACCACCCCTCCAGGATAACAGGGACGATCCATCCAACTTAAATAAAATCCTGGACAGGATATGTCAGATACACAGTACTCCCGGGAAGCCTGCTAACCATACCCACCGAGATTGTTGGGTTTTCAAACAATCCGACAGACTCAATGCCGAACACAAGGGGCTCGATACACCAAGCGAAGACAAGGACGAACCCCAAAAGCAGAGCACCAGGAAACAAAAGAACTTCCCACAAGAAGTAAAAACAGTGAACTTCACATAACAAAACGTGCGGCACCCATAAAGGTACGCACCACACGACCTATCCCCAAAGGGTCCCGCCACTGGTTGTTAAAACCAATCATCTTCGATCAGCTAGATTATTCTAGAAATATCAAGAGTGCAGGCTGGACTGCCTTGATACTCGATCCAATAATTGGCGGACTCTAGTTTTCAAATGTCCTTATGGACGGCGGCAGTGGACTAAACCTGATATATCAGGATACAATCCATCACATGGGGATAAACCCAGCAAGAATCCGCCGCAGCAAAACCTCCTTTCAAGGGGTAACACCTGGTCCGGACACCCATTGTATGGGTTTTCTCCGGCTCGAAGTTATATTCGGCTCTGCCGATAACTTCCGCCACGAAACACTGACCTTCCATATCGTCCCGTTCTCAAGTCGCTATCAAGCACTACTGGGACGCGAAGCTTTCGCTCGCTTTAACGCAATACCGCATTATGCATCTCTCACGCTTAAGATGCCTGGTCCACGAGGCATCATCTCTTTGAAGGGGAAGCACTAAAGTGCGCCTCCCCAAGCGGAGGACTGTGCGGCCGCTTTGACAGCCCCACAGTAAAATGGCCTCACCGGCCAAAAAACTTCGAAATAGGTCATTAAAGACCACGAACGCGGATAGACAAGTTCGGGACAAAATCATCATTGATGCAGGCTTGGTGGCCATATACCCCCACTAGGGGCTCCATGCATATACAATAAGAGACAATAAAGCTCAATTTTATATATTTTACTTTATACTTTGTTTATTTTAAACTTTTGTTCGGCACAACCCGTTTTCAACTCAGTTCCTCTCTTTTACAGATGAACGTCCTGCGGCGCCCGTCCAGGATACGGCACAACGGAGACACAGGCGTAGACGTGCAGTAGGGACCCGTCCTAAAGGATTCTTTTTAGATTAAGACCCTGTGTAAACCTTTCTTACTGTCTCTTGTTGCTACACATCGCCTGGTTTTTTCTGATATAACCAAAGGAGGAGGCTGGCGTCTTGGCATGTGGCCACATCAGAATTTTTGCACGTACCTAGACACTAGGGGCTTTTTTAATAAAGAGTGTTGTTTCGCCCGCACTCATAAAGACCGAACACCTTAGGGAGTGTTCAGCGTCGCGAATTTTGGCATTATATGCATCAGCTCCGAATCATGTCTTTGGTCAAATGTTGGGTTGCCCGGCTCCTGAGTTCGGCTACCTTACGTTCCGCTCTATCGGCTAAGGTAGCACCAGGAGAACTACTGCGATTGTGCCCCGAATCGGCCGGGCGAGCACCTCAATAGAGAAAGCCAAAAACTGACTGTCATGATGTAGCATGAGACTGGTCAGCCACTCGATGACCTATCGGAATCTATCGGATTCCTCCGCTTTAACGAAGGGCCGCTTCCCGGTCAGGCACATACGCACCCGAACTTGGGCGAGCGTAGTCACCACCAAGGGGCTACCTAAATAGTCTCACTGTCAAGCTCCTATGGCTAAGTGAAAGTGTTAAAGCATTATAGTCCGGTTGCCTGGCCCGCTGCGCTATCACCTCCTTTGTAGGACCAAGACGTTGGGTTAAGTGTGAAAATGCGTCTTCTGCGAGCACCCCCGCACTATGTGCGTGGGGGCTGAAGCCAACGACTGCCATCTTTCAGATTTTGTATATATATATATATCTTAAAACGGCCACACAGGAGGTGTTCCCAATACTTGAAGGCACAAGTATAAAAAGGCCACTACAGTTTATCAAAATATTACTTTATAATTACATATGCTATCATTACATAGCATCTTTCGAGCACTGCGTCTCTATTACACAAGCGCCTTCAAGGACTTCCTGAAAATAGTGCTCGGAGGGTACTCGGCTTTTGTCCGAATCTCGGTACGCAACAACGGTGGTCTCCATCTCTGCCCAGTATGTCTTGACATGGGCAAGAGCCATCCTTGCGCCCTCTATGCATGCTGACCTCTTCATTGCATTAATACGCGGCACCGCGTCAAGGAATTGCTGCACCAAGCTGAAATAACTCTTCGGCTCCGATCTCCCCGGCCATAGATGACCCATGACGTACTTCATGGTGAGTCCGGACAACCTATTCAGTTCGGCCCATTGAGCCAAATGATCGTCCACTGGCAGTGGACGCTCTGGATTGTGAAACTGCGACCAGAAAAGCTTTTCCACTTCGCGATATTTCTGATCTCGAAAGTGTTCGGTCGCATCAGCAGCACTCGCTGCCAAATCTAGATAGGTATCCTCCACACTCCACATCCGGTCCAACGGAGCAAACTTCGGATCACAAAATTTCCTTCGCAGCATAAAGGGCTTTCCAGCCGCAATCTGTTCAGCCTGACGCAGCTCCTCCTTCGCAGCTCTCATCGCAAAGCGCGCGTCCTTGGCATTGGTAACGGCCTTCTCTAAGTCTGTCTGTTTCGCCTGGTCTTCTTTCTCAAGAAGTCTGCAACGGTCTGCAGCACTCTTTAACTTTTCGGCCATCTCGGCCATCTCTTCCTTGCTTCGGCAATGAGCAGCCTGTTCGGCTCTTAGCTCTTCAAGGGCTTTCTTGGCAGCCGCATCACTTTCTCTGGCTTGTTCTTTAGCTCGGGCAAGTTCTGCCCTAAGACTCTCCATGGCGGCCGCACCATCTGCGTCAAGCACACACATCGTAAGACACTGGCATAAAACTCTTCTTACCTGATGCCGCCCGAGGAATTACATACCTTGAGCCTCATCAAGCCGCTTGTTGACAAGCGCAATGTCGGCATCTGCCATGTCCAGTTGCCGCTTTTGTTTGGCAAAATCATCAGTTCGGCTCGATTTCGGACACCCTGCCGCCTACATTCAAAGGCGACATCTTAGACCTGGGATTATGATCCTCCGCGTGCCGTCATTTCTTGACGATGCGCAGAGTCTCAGGGGCTACTATCTACACAGGGCGCATCTTATTCATGCGCAACTGACAAAAGTGTACATTATCTAATGTACCTCAAAACCCGTCAGTAAACTTTTGAGGGCCTCATGCAATCCGCTCTCTGCGGATGAGATCCTTTCAATCACCGTGCCCATCAATGCACGATGCTCCTCCGAGATAGAAGCTCGCCCCAGTAGAATCTTTAGCTCCTCCGGCCGAGCACCAGACGGTGCCGGACTTGTCCCACGACCTCTTTCGAAGGCCGGATGTAGAGAACCTCGGGGGGGGCACATAGCTATCTTCCGCCCCTGCCGGATTCGGAGAAACCCTCCGCAACGACACCTCAGGGTCGCCCGCCTCGCTAGGCGGCACGGCAGGGGGAGGCGTCCCACTCTCCGTCATCTCCGAAAGGAGATCCCCCGAAGACGAGCTCTGCTGAGAAGGGCTGAGGTCCGAGCTACAAGGTAAAAATTCGGTTAATCTTCTCAGATATAAATCAAGGATTTCCCTCATCCCTCAAAAGGAAAATCTTTCTCTACTTACGGCTCGCTGGAGGGCTGATCCCCTTGAGGGCATAGTCCGGCCGAGGAACTCCCCGGCGTCGGACCCTCTGACGAGGATTTTTTCCCCCGCTTCGAGGCCATGGTTTCCGGGTCTTTAGAGGCGGCTCTCTTCTTCCCCTTAGGACAGGAATTGTCGGTTCCTCCCTTCGGAGCAGCCTCCTTCGAGGAAGCCATAGTTTCCTTGTCCTCCCCCTTGCTTCCCTCCAAAGGCATTATCTCCAGCATCCTGACCAGCAAGGGATCCGGCCTGGTTTCGGGAAGGGGAGTCGGACACCTGATCAGCTTTGCCTTCGCTATCCACTCCTGTTTAAAAGGACGGCTCTTTTAGGGGCAAGTTTATGACAATTATACGGACAGAAGGTCCGGGCACAAGGTTGCTTACTTGAGTATCCGGGCGATTGCAGCTTAGGCCTGCGTCCTCGGTTAAATCCGGACACATCTCTTGTGATCCGAAGAACAGTTTATACATCTCCGCGGGCGTTGCGCCCATGAAATTCTGGAGAGCTCGTGGTCCCTCTGGATTAAACTCCCACAAGCGAAAGGAGCGACATTTGCCGGGTAATATTCGGCGAATCAGCATGGCCTGCGTCACCTTGACCAGGCTGAGATCTACTTCCAAGAGATCCTTAATGCAGCACTGTAACAAGGGCACGTCTTTGGGCAAACCCCAATCTAACCCTCTGTTGACCCATGACGCTAGCCGTGGTGGGGGACCCGAGCGAAAGGCAGGAGGCGCCACCCACTTGGTGCTCCGGGGAGCGGTGATATAAAACCACTCTCGTTGCCACAAGCCTAGCTCCTCTTGAAAAGAGCCCTCGGGCCATGGAGCATCAGCATTTTTGCTTATAACAGCGCCTCCGCACTCTACGTGCCGTCCCTTGATCATCTTCGGCTCCACTTTGAAGGTCTTGAGCCATAATCTGAAGTGAGGGGTAACACGGAGGAACGCTTCACACACGACAATAAACGAGGAGATATGGAGGATGGACTCCGGAGCTAAGTCATGGAATTCCAGCCCATAATAAAACAGTAGTCCCCTCACAAAGGGATCCATTGGGAAGCCCAACCCCCGAAGGAAGTGAGACATGAACACCACGCTCTCACCGGGCTGGGGGCTGGGAGTGACCTGTCCTTGAGCAGGAAACCTGAAAGGGCATTTCCCTACTTTATGTTTTGGATGATGATGACAACCCTTTGTGGTCTAAATGTGTGCTATATGTTTCAGGTTCTCGATGCCTAGGCTTACATCGGATTGCTGTTACCTCTCGAAGGAAAAGATCGAAGACGTGTCCTCTACGGTTTTATTTTCTTTGGTCAAAGAGTACCCGTACTATCAAGAGGGAATCCTCATTAGGAAGCTCTAGGGGAATCAGTTCACGTACACTTTTCTCACCCTCTCTTTGCCTTCCTCAGGTGTGTGTGTGTGAGAGAGAGAGTTTTCCTTGCCTCTTCCCCTCTTTTCTTTTCTACTCACTGTTTCTGCCCAGCGGTTGTACCGCTCTCTGGAGCGGTTGTACCGCTGGGTCTTGTCGCTCACCAGCTGTGCTCGAGCGGTTGTACCGCTGCCTCCGGGCGGTGGTACCACCACCATGCTCTGCAACAGCTGGGGCGGTGGTTCCGTCCATGCACCGCTCAAGTACCGCTCTCGCTTCTGGTTTGATGCGGTTCTTGGGCGGTAGTGGCCCGGTTGGTCCGGTCGTTCCACGATGACCGGTACCACCGGTGGTCCGAGCGGTTCTTCCGCTCAGGACTTAGCCACCCAAGAGCTCAAGGCCATACGGTTGTTCTGGCTAGGCACCGCCCAAGTACCGGTCAAGCTCCTGTTTTGATGTGGTGTTTGTGCGGTGGCCAGGCGGTTAGTCCGGTTATTTTTCTTAGCCGGTACTACCGCCCCCTGGTCCAGTTGTACCGCTTGGTAGGGTTCTGCAGATACACCGTGAGTCCCGGTTGTACCAGGACGAGGACCGGTTGTACCGCTGCAGTGCTAAAATCACAGTAACGGTTGGAAATTGAGGGTGACTATATAAGGGAGCTTCTCCCACCTACCACTCCCACCTTTCACCTCTCTCACTCCACCATTGATGCGCTTCAAGCTCTCTTGCCCGATCTCTCTCTCTAGCCACTCAAACTTGTTGATTTGCTAGGGATTGAAGGAGGAGACCTAGATCTACACTTCCACCAAAGGATATTTGGTTCCCTCATACTTTCTTGTGTGGATTTTGTTACTCTTGGGTGTTTGAGAACCCTAGACGGTTGAGGTCACCTCGGAGCCATATTCCATTGTGGTGAAGCTTCGTGGTTTTGTTGGGAGCCTCCAATTAAGTTGTGGAGAGAGCCCCAACCTTGTTTGTAAAGGTTCGGTAGCCGCCTTCAAGGGCACCAATAGTGGAATCACGGCATCTCGCATTGTGTGAGGACGTGAGGAGAATACGGTGGCCCTAGTGGCTTCTTGGGGAGCATTGTGCCTCCACACCGCTCCAACGGAGACGTACTTCCTCTCAAAGGGAAGGAACTTCGACAACACATCCTCGTCTCCACCGTCTCCACTCTTGGTTATCTCGTGTCTTTATTTAAGCAAGCTTACTTGTTTCATATCTCTTGCTTGCTTGTGTACCTATCCTCGTTGCATCATATAGGTTGCTCACCTAGTTGCATTTCTAGACAACCTATTTTGATGCAAAGGTTAACTTGTTAAAGAAAAACTAAAAAATGTTAGTTTCCTATTCACCCCCCTCTAGTCAACCATATCGATCCTTTCAATTGGTATCAGAGCCTCGTCTCTTTATTAAGGACTTTGCCGTCCAAAGAGTATGGTTGATACTGTAGACGGTGTGGAGGAACACTCCGGTGTGAATCCGATCTCGTCTACGGGAGATGGGGGAACTTCGGTCTCTCGTGAGGAGTTCAATGTGGCCTTGGAGACATTGAAAACCTCCATGACGACCGAAGTCGAAAGCATGTTTACTAAATTTCTTGAGGGGCTTAAACTATCCACCGCACCGTTGAAAGTGGGTGATCCCGCCAACAAGGTGACGGACGCTATCCCCGACAAGGGGGAAGCTAGTAGTGAAAAGGCTCCTTCTTCTAGTGGCAAGAATGGCATCGGCATCTTTGCCCATGTGGAACCACCACTTGTTTATGGTGGACCGGTTCCTTCCACTCATTTGAATCATGTCGGTCCTCCCCCTAAGATTGTGAAGAATGAGGATTTTGATTCTTGGGTTTACCGCTTTAAATGTCATTTAAATCATGTGAACACTAATCTTTGGAGAATCATTGAAGAAGGTTTCTATCCACATGATCCAAAGCAACTTCACTCCTCGAGAAGCCGCGGACAATCAATTCAATGAGAATGCTCTCTTCATCATTCAAGATGCTATTCCACCCGAAGACCTACCTCATCTTCGTCCTTTCGCCTTGGCCAAAGATGCATGGCATTGTGTCGTGTCTCTCTACCGGGGAAGCGCAAGCATTCGACGCTCCAACTATGAAGTGGTACAAGATGAGGCCGATGAGTTTGCAATGAAGGAAGATGAAGAACCTCGTGAGCTCTATCGGAGAGTAACCAAAATCGCGGTCTCACTACGAGATCACGGGAGCAAGGACACGGATGACAATTGGATCAAGTGCAAATTCCTCAAGGCAATGATGCCCTATCACAAGGCCATGTCCTCCGTCATTTGTCAAAGACCGGACTTCCACACTTTGATCTCAAGCAAAGT
This sequence comes from Triticum urartu, assembly GCF_056163025.1. Classification (NCBI taxonomy): domain Eukaryota; kingdom Viridiplantae; phylum Streptophyta; class Magnoliopsida; order Poales; family Poaceae; genus Triticum; species Triticum urartu. The sequence goes on along the minus strand of NC_141874.1, from coordinate 191,109,110 downwards.
GTTGGATGAGTTTGTGGCCATGAACATTTTCGACAAGACCGCCGACAATGCGGTGCTCCGTTCTCAACGGGCAAAGAAGCCTAACCTTGCATTGAAGGCCAAGCTCATAGTGGAAGACGAAGAAGAGGAAGAAGAGGAGAGCAACCCCGAAGATACGAAGTATGCATATCATGAACACATGGCACTTGCTTCAAGGCAATTTTGGAGCAAGAAAAACTCAAGACCAAACTTTAGCAAAAACAATTCGAGTGGTACAAGGGGCAAGCAACGTGTAAGGACTTGCTACAATTGCGGCAACATGAGTCATTTCGTTGCGGAATGCCCGTATGAGAAGAGGGAAGACAATGGTGGCAAACTCATCCGAAAGGACAAGGCCAAGTCGTTCTCCAACAAGAACAACTTCACCAAGAAGACTCATCCCAAGGCCTTGGTTGTGCAAGAAGAGTACAATGAGGACGATGACAATGATGAAGATGATGAGTCGGTTGCCATGGCCTCCATTGCCATTGCAACAACGTCACGGGTGTCTCTCTTCGACTCACCCAACGAGAGCATCACCGCCAAGTGCCTCATGGCTAAAGCCACCAACAAGGTAACCTCCAACATCAAAACTACCATCATTAATCATCCTTCCCCAACGGATAGCATTAATGAATTTGAGGGAGCTAATGTGGAGGCTAAAAAGTTTGAGGCCTTTATGGGCAAACTCAAGGGAAAATCCAAGAAGCACTTTATTGCTCTCTTGGAACAACTTGGTGAGGCCAATGACGTGATCGAGGCTCACGAAGACACCATCTCTAAGACGGAAGGACATAGTCGTGACTATGCCGATGAGATTTCGGATCTTTCCAATGCTCTTGAGGAAGAGCGTGGTCTTCGTTTGGCTCTTGAGGAGTCACACAACGTAGATCATGCTAAGTTAGAGAAAGATTATGATCATGCCCTCGTTGTTTCTCATGTGCTAAATTCCGAGAAGGCCAAACACGGGGTTGATCTTGCTAGACTCAAAGAGGAGTTTGATATACTTGACAAGGCCCACAAGGCCTTGAAGGGTATTCACACTAGTCTCAAAGAGTCTCATGATCAACTCCAAGTGAAGCTAACTAAGGAGAAAGCAACTTTTCCTCATATGGTTTTAATTGATAATGCAAATGCTACTAACCCATGTTGTGAGCATATACATCTTGTTGAGGAAAATGCTAAGTTGAAGGAGCAACTTGAGAGAGGTCTTGCGACGTGCATACAAGGCAAGAAGAACCTCAACGATCTCTTGACCAACCAAAAGGTAGGTGTGGCCAAGGAAGGGGTTGGGTACATCCCCGACTCCAAGAACAAGAAGAAGAATGACAAGACCAAACGGCCGCCTCCTCTCATGCAAACCTTTGTGAGGGAGGGAGAGAGTGCCCCCGAGGAGAAGAAGAAGAATACTGTCAAGAAGGGCAATGTCACCCCTCCCAACAAAGTCGGCGATTTTAATCCTTCTTATGTGTTATGCCGTGCTAGTGATGGGCATGTTTATGCCAAATTTGTTGGTTCTCTTCATGAATACATTGAATGGTCTATTGGGGTTCCTAAGACCCTTGTTACTAACATCAAAGGACCCATTACAAAATGGGTACCTAAAACCAAGCATTGATCTCTTGTAGGTGTTTGCTTCTGGTGGTGGATCATGGTTGCTTGATAGCGGAGCTACAAATCATATGACCGGAAGCAAGGACTTGGTGGTGGACGTGCACAAGGTTCCATCTATGCCCACCAATGTCGAGTGGGGTGACGCCTCATCTTCTAAGGTATTGGGACTTGGCAAGGTGGTCATCTCTCATGATCTCACGATCGAGAAGGTCATGCTTGTTGAGTCCCTTGCATACAATTTGCTTTCCGTTCGTCAAATTGCAATCATGGGCTTTGCCACTTTCTTTGATATCGATACCGTGGCCCTCTTGTGGAGCAAGACTCTTAAAGTAGCCTTTGTTGGGCATGTCGAGAACGGTCTATATGTGATTAACTTTTCGGAGCGACCCACTAAGACCGCGACATGCCTAATGGCTAAAGTTGATGTGGGATGGCTTTGGCATCACCGTTTAGCCCATGTCAATATGAGATCTTTGCAAAGTCTCCTCAAGGGGGACCATGTTCGTGGACTAACAAATGTTAGTTTTGCTAAAGATCGTGCTTGCAGTGCCTGTATCGAAGGAAAGCTACATGAGAAGGCTCACCCTCCCACGACTATCATTTATTAAAAGAAGCCTTTGGAGCTCCTTCACATGGATCTCTTTGGGCCTCCATCCTTCGATAGTCTTGGAGGTAGGAAGTATTGCTTGGTGATTGTGTATGACTACTCACGGTACACGTGGGTGTATTTCTTCAAGAGGAAGAGCGAGACCCAACAAACCGTCATTGACTTTGCAAATGAAGCACAATGTCAACACAATGCAAAGATCTTGACAATAAGAAGTGACAACGGCACCAAGTTCAAGAACTACACCTTGGATGAATTTCTTAGTGATGAGGGAATCAAGCATCAATATTCCGCACAATACACCCCTCAACAAAATGGTGTTGCGGAAAGGAAGAACCGGATGTTGATGGATGCGGCAAGGACCATGATGGCGGAGTTCAAGTCTCCATACAACTTTTGGGCCGAAGCCATCAACACCGCGTGTCATGCATCCAATCGTCTCTACCTCCGCAAGGGCTTGAACAAGACTCCATATGAGATACTCACCGGTAACAAGCCCAACCTCAAGTACTTCCGGGTGTTCGGGTGTAAGTGTTTCATTCTCAAGAAAGGTGTTCGGTTGTCTAAATTTGAGGCTAGAGCTCATGAGGGCATATTTGTTGGTTATGCTACAAACTCTCATGCTTACCGTGTCCTCAATAAATCCACGGGACTTATTGAGGAGACGTGTAATGTGGAGTTTGATGAGAATAACGGCTCCCAAGTGGAGCAAAGTGGCACTTGTGATGTAGGTGATGAAATTCCTCCTCAAGCCATAAGAAGAATGGGTGTTGGTTTTATCCTACCCATTGAGGAAACCCTTGTGGCCGAAGGAGAAGGACAATGCTCCACTCAAGTGGAGCCATCACCAACCCAAGGCCCACACGCTTCCGAAGAACAAAGTGAAGGCCCTCAACCTCATGAACAAGACCAAGTGCAAGATCATACTCAAGACGGTGTTGACACACCAAGTGATGCCCAAGGTCAAGTTCTCTCCCCCGAGCAAGTTCAAGATCAAGAACAAGTTCATGACGGCGCTCAAGATGATCAAGTAACCGCTCCTCAACTCACCACCGAGGAGGAATTAGAGCGTCGTGCTGCCAAGATTGCATCCAAGCTCTCCACCAAGGATCATCTCATGACGAATGTGCTTGGAAGCTTAAGAAAAGGGGTAAGCACTCGTAGACAATTGGCAAATTATTGTGAGCATCACGCGTTTGTCTCTTGTGTGGAACCCCACAAGGCCTATGAGGCGCTAGAAGATCCGGATTGGCTCAATGCCATGCACAAAGAACTCAACAACTTCGAGCGCAACAAAGTGTGGAGATTGGTGCCAAGGCCAACGGGGAACCACAATGTCATTGGAACCAAGTGGATATTCAAGAACAAGCAAGATTCCCATGGGATTATCATTCGCAACAAGGCTCGTTTGGTAGCACAAGGCTACTCCCAAGTCGAGGGTATCGACTACGGTGAAACCTTTGCTCCCGTTGCTCGTCTTGAATCCATTCGCTTGTTAATTGCATATGCTTCTCATCATAATTTTAAGTTACAACAAATGGATGTGAAGAGTGCTTTTCTTAATGGTCCCATTAATGAATTGGTTTACGTCAAGCAACCCCCCGGGTTCGAGGATCCCTACTTTCCCGATCATGTGTATCAACTCGATAAGGCGCTCTATGGCCTTAAACAAGCCCCACGTGCGTGGTATGACCACCTTACCGAGTTGTTACAAGACCGTGGTTTTGAACTTGGGCTAATCGACCCCACTTTTTTTACTAAGAAGGTCAAAGGGGAGTTGTTTGTGTGCCAATTATATGTTGATGATATTATCTTTGGTTCTCCTAACAAAGCTTTCAATGAGGAATTTGCCGCTCTCATGACCTCAAAGTTCGAGATGTCCTCCATGGGAGAGTTGAAGTTCTTTCTAGGGTTCGAAGTGAAGCAAAGAAGAGAAGGAACTTTCACCAATCAATCCAAATACACTCAAGACATGCTCAAGAGATTCAAGCTAAGTGACGTCATGCCGGCTTCCACTCCAATGCCCACCAAGTGCCAACTTGACTTAGATCCCAATGGTAAAGTGGTGGATCAAAAGGTATATCGTTCCATGATTGGATCCTTGCTTTACCTTTGTGCATCTAGACCGGACATCATGTTGAGTGTGGGAATTTGTGCATGGTTTCAAGCCGCACCTAAGGAAAGTCACTATGTGGCGGTCAAACGAATCTTTCGATATTTGGCTCATACCCCAAACTTTGGCCTATGGTACCCCAGAGGATCAAACTTCAAGCTTGTAGGGTACTCGGATTCCGATTGGGCGGGAGACAAAGTGGATAGGAAGTCCACTACCGGAGGGTGCCAATTCCTTGGTTGCTCTTTGGTAAGTTGGTCTTCCAAAAAGCAAAGTTGTGTGTCTCTCTCGTCCACTTAGGCGGAGTATGTTGCCGCCGGTAGTTGTTGTGCTCAACTCCTATGGATGAGGCAAAATTTAAAGGATTACGGTGTCACGTGTGACAAAGTGCCTCTTTGGTGTGACAATGAAAGTGCCATCAAGATCTCTCTCAATCTGGTACAACATTTCAAGACGAAGCATATTGAGATCCGGTATCACTTCATCCGGGATCACATTAGATGAGGAGAGATCGAGCTCAACTATGTCAACACTCATGACAACCTTGTAGATATTTTCACGAAGCCCTTAGATGAAGCAAGATTTCGTGAGTTAAGGCATGAGCTAAATATCATTGATTCGAGCAATGTGGCTTGAACCCTTGCACACCCTACCACGCTCAACTTGTTGTCTAGTTTAGGTGTAGGCATGGACATAGGGGGGGTGTTGTTCTCTCAATGAACTCTCCCTCCCCCCATTATGCATAAATTTATTGTGTCTTTCACATTAGCCATATTTGATGGTACTTGTGCTTCAAAGACGAGTTTTGGTCATGGACCCAAGGATAATTCTTCGCGGTGCCATACCAATTGACTCAAACATAGGTGGCCTCGGCCACCGTCCTCTCTTCGGGGAGTTGGAGTTAGCCTTGCTGTTCTCATGTTGTTTTCTCTCTTTCTCTCTTTGCTATTTGTGTTAGGTTCTCCTAGGGTGTTGTTTCTCTCCTGTTTTTGTGCCCCTTCTTCCTCCCTTCGGATTGCACTCATTTGATCTTGGCTTGGGCTTAGGTGGTCGGGCGGTACAACCGGTACCACGAGCGGTTCTACCGCTGGTACCGGATTGTGCCGTCCCAAGGGTTTCCGTTCGGTGCCTGGGCGGTTCCACCGCACAATCCCACGGTAACCCACGTCCGTTACTACCGGTTGTTGCCGTGCGGTACTACCGCTGCCTTCCAGGCACCGGAAGTACCGCCTCCATCCACCGGTCTGTACCAGACGAGCGGTACAACCGCTCCCCTAAGCGGTTCTACCGGGGCGTGCGTACGGGCCTATATGTACTCGACGGGGCTGAAGGGTTGTCTTTTTCCCTTCGTCCTCGTTCCTCTTTTTCCTGCCCTAGCAGCCGGCCATCTCTACCCCTGCCCCGGAGTGCGTCTCGCGCTTCGGATCCTTGGCTCTTCGTGGATTCTCTCCGTGGAGGCCTTCCGAACTCTTCCCATGGATGGTGGTAATGCCTCGTGTTCTTTTCCTCTAGATTTTTGTTTAGGGTTATTCCTTGCCTAGGGCTTTACCCATCTTTCCGTGTTTAGTGTTTGATCTATGGCTTAGAAGAGTTCTTTGTTAGCCTCCTGTCTTGTTTGCAGCACTTAGAATTCGGAATATTACTTGTGTGATTCGTATGCCTCGGTTAGATCTATCTTCCCTGGTAGTGCCACTGTCAGCGGTTCTACCGCCCCTACGGGCGGTACAACCGCTGGAGCGGTACTACCGCCCCTACAGGCGGTACAACCGCTGGAGCGGTACTACCGGCGGAATATCCGGTACAACCGGAGTATATCAACCACTAAGCACTGTTCTATCTTCTCTGTTGTTGCAACTTGTTCCTTTTCTGCTAGTGGGTGCAATCCTCTCATCCTTGGTGGGTTTTTGTGTGTTCATTTCGTGTGTGTGTTCAGGTGGCTCTAGTTCTCGCTCTGCTCCTCGCAAGACCAAGAAGAGGGCACGAAGGACCTTGCGCCCAGTTGTATCAGATGATGAAGAAGTTGTGATTCCCACCAAGCCCACTCACCGTGAAAAGTCTGCAGCTGCTAAGCAACGTGTGGTCACGCCGTTGCATCGTTGGAAAGCCAAGGATTAGGAAGCCTACCGCTCAAAGAATCTGTATGAGGTTCCCATTGCTCCCCATTGGACCACTGTTCAGTTCCGGAATGAGATGCAAGTGCGGATTGTTCATGAACTCTTTGAGCACAACAAGAATAGATATGCTAAGCAGTGGACGATTGATTTTGATCATTGGAGGAACAACATGGAGTATTTTGGTGAGGCGTTAGCTCTCTGCGAGGAGTTTGATCTTGTCAAGATCATGTCAGTCAACTGTGACTTTGATGTTCAACTTATCCATCAGTTCTATGCCACGGTTCATTTTGGAGAAGATGATGCGTGCACTCTCACCTTCATGTGTCGCGATGAATTGTTTCACGTTCCCTGGAGGGCTTTCTGCAATGCTATTGGGTACGAGGATACCGGTCTGCAAGGAAGGGGTGGCATTCGCCCTCATGATTTTCCTGAGTCCATGCCTAAGGAGAAGCTTGCCCCTCTGTACATTCGGGGCCGTGGGATTATTGGAGAATCCAAGGATTTGGAGAAGGTCTATGACATCATGCACCGAGTGTTCCACAATGTGCTCTTGCCCAAGATGGGCAATCAAGATGAAATTCATGGCTATCTGGTTGATTTGATGGTTGCTATGAAGACCATGGTGGGGACAGGGGCAACGTTTGATGTGTCAAATTGGCTGTGGCATGAGATGTACAACATGGTCATCTACCGTAAAGTCCCAATCTACGCTCCGTTTGTCATGTGCTTTCCGAACTCTGTGTGGGCTGTTCGTCATCCTGGAGAGCTCCTCACTTCTCCAGACAACCTCACTGTTCATGAGGTCAAGCTCCTTAAGAAGAAGAAGCATGCCGAGCCTCGCTTCCCTGAACATGCTCCTGAGGATGTCTATGCTACTTCTGACAATGAGGACTTTGAGCTGGAGCCAGGGGCCAAGCCTTCGTGGGTGGCCAAACTTATTGCCAAGGTGAAGAAGACCTTTTGTCTCCAGGCTGACATCCAGAAGAAGATGTATGAGGCACATGTCAATGAGAAGCTTGCACGGCGTCGCCAAATTGCAATGATGAAGCACCTCAACATGTAGGTTCAGAGTGGCTCTGAGAAGAGCATCACCCCAGAGGAGTGTTGGATCTCTATCCATAGCTCCAGGACTGATGATGAAGCCCCTCCCCAGCCATCATCCTCGTTTGCAGCAGCTGACAATGACATGGAAGAATCTGATCACGACGACGATGACGACTCTGATGATGAAGATCCAGATGCGACTGAGGAGTCAGAGGAGGACGCCTGAGCTTTGGGTCGCTAGCTTCGCTCTTTTCCTTTTTGGTGTCTTGATGCCAAAGAGGGAGAGGGTTCTATAGGTCTCGGGGATTTGCTTGGGATGTTTTCTCTTGTTCTCGTGTTTTTCTGTTTGTTTGTGGACTTGTTTCATTTCGTGCTGTGTGTGAGACTTGCTAGACTTGCTACTCCATTTATTCGTAGGTCTTTATCATTATTATTGCCTCTAAGTATTATATTTTCTATCCTTTTGAGCTCAGAGTGATGAGTCTATAAAATCTAGGGGGAGTCTAGTCCTGAAAGTGTGCCCATGCTTTCTAACAGCTAGTACTTGTTGGGGCACACATTCAGGGGGAGTTCCGTCTAGATTTCATTGACTTATCTCTTGCAAATTGTGTTGTTGTCATCATCCACCAAAAAGGGGGAGATTGAAAGGGCATTTCCCTACTTTATGTTTTGGATGATGATGACAACCCTTTGTGGTCTAAACGTGTGCTATATGTTTTAGGTTCTCGATGCTTAGGCTTACATCGGATTGTTGTTACCTCTCGAAGGAAAAGATCGAAGACGTGTCCTCTACGGTTTTATTTTGTTTGGTCGTAGAGTACCCGTACTATCAAGAGGGAATCCTCATCAGGAAGCTCTGGGGGAATCAGTTCACGTACACTTTTCTCACCCTCTCTTTGCCTTCCTCAGGTGTGTGTGTGAGAGAGACTTTTCCTTGCCTCTTCCCCTCTTTTCTTTTCTACTCACTGTTTCTGCCCAGCGGTTGTACCGCTCTCTGGAGCGGTTGTACCGCTGGGTCTTGTTGCTCACCAGCTGTGCTCGAGCGGTTGTACCGCTGCCTCCGGGCGGTGGTACCGCCACCATGCTCTGCAACAGCTGGGGCGGTGGTTCCGTCCATGCACCGCTCAAGTACCGCTCTCGCTTCTGGTTTGATGCGGTTCTTGGGCGGTAGTGGCCCGGTTGGTCCGGTCGTTCCACGATGACCGGTACCACCGGTGGTCCGAGCGGTTCTTCCGCTCAGGACTTAGCCACCCAAGAGCTCAAGGCCATACGGTTGTTCCGGCCAGGCACCGCCCAAGTACCGGTCAAGCTCCTGTTTTGATGCGGTGTTTGTGCGGTGGCCAGGCGGTTAGTCCGGTTATTTTTCTTAGCCGGTACTACCGCCCCCTGGTTCGGTTGTACCGCTTGGTAGGGTTCTGCAGATACACCGTGAGTCCCGGTTGTACCGGGACGAGGACCGGTTGTACCGCTGCAGTGCTAAAATCACTGTAACGGTTGGAAATTGAGGGTGACTATATAAGGGAGCTTCTCCCACCTACCACTCCCACCTTTGACCTCTCTCACTCCACCATTGATGCCCTTCAAGCTCTCTTGCCCGATCTCTCTCCCTAGCCACTCAAACTTGTTGAGTTGCTAGGGATTGAAGGAGGAGACCTAGATCTACACTTCCACCAAAGGATATTTGGTTCCCCCATACTTTCTTGTGTGGATTTTGTTACTCTTGGGTGTTTGAGCACCCTAGACGGTTGAGGTCACCTCGGAGCCATATTCCATTGTGGTGAAGCTTCGTGGTTTTGTTGGGAGCCTCCAATTAAGTTGTGGAGAGAGCCCCAACCTTGTTTGTAAAGGTTCGGTAGCCGCCTTCAAGGGCACCAATAGTGGAATCACGACATCTCGCATTGTGTGAGGGCGTGAGGAGAATACGATGGCCCTAGTGGCTTCTTGGGGAGCATTGTGCCTCCACACCGCTCCAACAGAGACGTACTTCCTCTCAAAGGGAAGGAACTTCGACAACACATCCTCGTCTCCACTCTTGGTTATCTCGTGCCTTTATTTAAGCAAGCTTACTTGTTTCATATCTCTTGCTTGCTTGTGTACCTATCCTCGTTGCATCATATAGGTTGCTCACCTAGTTGCATTTCCAGACAACCTATTTTGATGCAAAGGTTAACTTGTTAAAGAAAAACTAAAAATTGTTAGTTGCCTATTCATCCCCCCTCTAGTCAACCATATTGATCCTTTCACAACCTATGCGAAATTTCGCCGGTCAGGAACTTAGCCTCCCTCAACTTTAGTATGTCCTCCTCCGTGACGGAGGAGGGCGTCCATCGGCCTTGAAGGTCAGAACCGGACATCGTCGAAGGTCCGAAGCGCCTGGAATCTGGAGCCTAGGGTGTTGGAACTCGAGGCGACGGGCGAACTCGCTTGAGATTGAAAAAAGAAGTAAGGCCTTGGTCTCTTTATAAGAGGTTGAATACCAAGAGCTCTCCCCGTAACCGTTCGGGACTCGTCTTTAATCGAGGACACGTGCTAACGGGCACGGTTGGGTTACCCACGTCCGTATTGATGAGAATCTTGTAAAAGGGGTACACGATCTCTGCTTTGACAAGACGTGCCAAGGAAACCGCCTCGCAAAACATGCTGAGGTGGAAAAGTAAAAACGATTCGAGTAAAGGACTTCGCCGTAGCAGATTTGATTTGTGTTGATATTATTCTCTCTATGGCAATATGTGGAAACTTATTTTGCAGAGCCGGACACTACTCTTGGTGTTTACAATCTTCTATGAAGGACTTGGAGGAGGAACCCGCCTTGCAATGCCGAAGACAATCTGCGCGCCGGACTCGTCGTCATTGAAGCCTGGTTCAGGGGCTACTGAGGGAGTCCTGGATTAGGGGGTGTTCAGGTAGCCGGACTATACCTTCAGCCGGACTCCAGGACTATGAAGATACAAGATTGAAGACTTCGTCCCGTGTCCGGATGGGACTTTCCTTGGCGTGGAAGGCAAGCTTGGCGATGCGGATATTCAAGATCTCCTACCATTGTAACCGACTCTGTGTAACCCTAACCCTATCCGGTGTCTATATAAACCGGAGGGTTGTAGTCCGTAGGACATCAACTCCATATACAACAATCATACCATAGGCTAGCTTCTAGGGTTTAGCCTCCTTGATCTCGTGGTATATCTACTCTTGTACTACCCATATCATCAATATTAATCAAGCAGGAGTAGGGTATTACCTCCATCGAGAGGGCCCAAACCTGGGTAAAAACATCGTGTCCCTTGTCTCCTGTTACCATCCGGCCTTGACGCACAGTTCGGGACCCCCTACCCGAGATCCGCCGGTTTTGACACCGACAGTAGTGATTGTAACAATAGCAATGGAAAAGTAAATAAGCGAAGAACAATATATGGAAAGCTCGTAGGCAATGGATCGGTGATGGAGAATTATGCCGGATGCGGTTCATCATGTAACAGTCATAACATAGGGTGACACAGAACTAGCTCCAATTCATCAATGTAATGTAGGCATGTATTCCGAATATAGTCATACGTGCTTATGGAAAAAAACTTGCATGGCATCTTTTGTCCTACCCTCCCGTGGCAGCGGGGTCCTAGCAGAAACTAAGGGATATTAAGGCCTCCTTTTAATAGAGTACCACACCAAAGCATTAACACATAGTGAATACATGAACTCCTCAAACTACGGTCATCACCGGGAGTGGTCCTGACTATTGTCACTTCGGGGTTGCCGGATCATAACACATAATAGGTGACTATTTACTTGCAAGATAGGATGAAGAACTCTCATATTTTATTGATGAAAACATAATAGGTTCAGATCTGAAATCATGGCACTCGGGCCCTAGTGACAAGCATTAAGGATACCAAAGTCATAGCAACATCAATCTCAGAACATAGTGGATACTAGGGATCAAACCCTAACAAAACTAACTCGAGTAGATGATAAATCTCATCCAACCCATCACCGTCCAGCAAGCCTACGATGCAATTACTCATGCACGGCGGTGAGCATCATGAAATTGGTGATGGAGGATGGTTGATGATGATGATGGCGACGGATTCCCCTCTCCGGAGCCTCGAACGGACTCCAGATCATCCCTCCCGAGAGAGTTTAGGGCTTGGCGGTGGCTCCATATCGTAAAACGTGATGAATCTTTCTCCCTTATGTTTTCTCCCTGAAAGTGAATATATGGAGTCAAGGTTGAGGTCGGTGGAGCGTCAGGGGGCCCATGAGGCAGGGGAGCGCGCCCAGGGGGTAGGGTGCGCCCCCCACCCTCGTGGACAGGTGGTGGGCCCCTGACGTGGATCTTTCTTCCAGTATTTTTTTTATATATTACAAAATAATTCTCCATTGATTTTAGGTCATTCCGAGAACTTTTATTTCTGCACAAAAATAACACCATGGCAATTCTGCTGAAAAACAGCATCAGTCCGGGTTAGTTCCATTCAAATCATGCAAGTTAGAGTCCAAAACAAGGGCAGAAGTGTTTGGAAAAGTAGATACGACGGAGACGTATCAACTCCCACAAGCTTAAACCTTTGCTTGTCCTCAAGCAATTCAGTTGATAAACTGAAGGTGATAAAGATAAACTTTTACAAACTCTGTTTGCTCTTGTTGTTGTAAATATGTAAAGCCAGCATTCAAGTTTTCAGCAAAGATTATGAACTAACCATATTCACAATAACATTTAGGTCTCATGTTTACTCATATCAATGGCATAATCAACTAGCGAGCAATAATAATAAATCTCGGATGACAACACTTTCTCAAAACAATCATGATATGATATAACAAGATGGTATCTCGCTAGCCCTTTCTGAGACCACAAAACATAAATGCAGAGCACCTTTAAAGATCAAGGACTGACTAGACATTATAATTCATGGTAAAAGAGATCCAGTCAAGTCATACTCAATGTAAACTAACAGTAGTGGATGCAAATGACAGCGGTGCTCTCCAACTGGTGCTTTTTAATAAGAGGATGATGACTCAACATAAAAGTAAATGGATATGCCCTTCGCAGAGGGAAGCAGGGATTTGTAGAGGTGCCAGAGCTCGGTTTTGAAATAGATATGAATAATATTTTGAGCGGTATACTTTCATTGTCAACATAACAACCGAGAGATGACGATATCTTCCATGCTACACACATTATAGGCGGTTCCCAAACAGAATGGTAAAGTTTATACTCCCCCTCCACCAACAAGCATCAATCATGGCTTGCTCGAAACAACGAGTGCCTCCGACTAACAACAATCCTGGGGGAGTTTTGTTTGCAGTTATTTTGATTTGATTTACATAAAGCATGGGACTGGGCATCCCGGTGACCAGCCATGTTCTCGTGAGTGAGGAGCAGAGTCCACTCCTCTTGAGAATAACCCGCCTAGCATGGAAAATACAGACAACCCTAGTTGATACATGAGCTATTCGAGCATACAAAACAGAATGTTTATTTAAAGGTTTAGAGTTTGGCACATACAAATTTACTTGGAACGGCAGGTAGATACCATATATAGGTAGGTATGGTGGACTCATATGGAACAACTTTGGGGTTTATGGAATTGGATGCACAAGCAGTATTCCCGCTTAGTACAAGTGAAGGCTAGAAAAAGACTGGGAAGCGACCAGCTAGAGAGCGACAATAGTCATGAACATGCATTAAATTTAATCAACACCGAATGCAAGCATGAGTATGATATAATGCACCATGAACATAAATATCGTAGAGGCTATGTTGATTTTGTTTCAACTACATGCGTGAACATGTGCCAAGTCAAGCCACTCAAATCGTTCAAAAGAGGATACCACCCTATCATACCACATCACAACCATTTTAATAGCATGTTGGCACGCAAGTTAAACCATTATAAACTCCTAGCTAATTAAGCATGGCATAAGCAACTATAATCTCTAATTGTCATTGCGAACATGTTTATTCATAATAGGCTGAATCAGGAACGATGAACTAATCATATTTACAAAAACAAGAGAGGTCGAGTTCATACCAGCTTTTCTCATCTCAATAAGTTCATCATATATTCATCATTATTGCCTTTCACTCGCACGACCGAATAGTGTGGATAATAATAATAGTGCACGTGCATTGGACTAAGCTGGAATCTGCAGGCATTCAATTCAAGAAGAAGACAAGGTAATATGGGCTCTTTGTTAGATCAGCAATAATGCATATGAGAGCCACTCAGCATTTTTATCATGGTCTTCTCCTTTCAACCCCCAAAGAACAAGAAAAGGAATAAAACTATTTACACGGGAAAGCTCCCAACAAGCAAAGGAAGAACGAGAAATATTTTGGGGTTTTCTTTTTAATTATTACTACTACAGCATGAAAAGTAAACTAGCTAAAAACTACAACTAATTTTTGGTTTATTCTTAAGGTTTATCAAACACACAAGAAGAAAGCATAAAAAGCAAATAAACTAGCATGGATGATACAATGAAAAAGTATGAGCACCGACAACTAGCATGAGTGTGTGAACATGAATGTAATGTCGGTGAGAAATACGCACTCCCCCAAGCTTAGGCTTTTGGCCTAAGTTGGTCTATGGCCATGGCTGGCCTGGCAGATATCCAAAGTAATAGTTGGGGTCGTACTGAGAAGAAACCCCCTGGTGCCACTGGTTGGCGATCTCTTCCGGATTCCACTGATAAACAGACTGCCAGTGAGGATCAAATTGTTGTTCCGGCTCTGGCTCTGTAGCTGGTGTGGTGTTTCGGTAGGCGTGAATGGCCTCCGGCGGAACAAGGTACTTGCCTGCAGATAAGTCAAACAAGGAAGGAGTAGGCAAAGTAATAGTCTCCAGGTGGTTTTTATCAAATATCAGCTTGTACTTAAGCATCTTTTCCTTATTCTTAACGATAAAATCATGTGCTACCATGCTCTTATAGTCTAGAAAAACATGAGGCAGCAATTTCTCTTCCTTCTCATAATGCCTAATAAGTATGTTAAAGTGTGCAGCGAGGCGCGAGGCGAAGATGCCTCCAAGGACGGGGCCTATAGTACGGTTAAGATTTAACCGCTTTGCAACAATAGCGCCCATACTAAATGTGTCATCAGGAACAAGGCATGGCAAAAAATAACAATATCAGGGGCACTGAGGTTGCCACAGTTTCCGCGACCAATTAAGCATCTACTAGCAAATATTGCGAAGTAACGTAAAACAGGAAAATGTATGCTAGTAATTATTGCATCGGAAACTTTCCTCGTTTCCCCTACATCAATTGTATCAATAAACCCTTCCACGTCATCACAATGTGGTTCCTCTACACTACCCTCAAAAGGGATCAAACAAATCCAACAAAAATCACGAAGTGACATCTCCTTATGCTCATCATATAAATAAAATTCCACCGTAGGTGGTGAGCTCCTAGCATGAAAATGGAAGTTTTGCACAAAGATATTGGTGAGTAAGAGATACTGTTCATGTTGGTCATGAAGGAAGGCGGTGAGGCCTGCATTCTCATCCAATTCATAGAAATCATCATAAACCCCGGTTGCTCTCAAGAAATCATCACAAGGCCATTCACACGGCCGGACCTCCGTGGAGCGAGGGAGATTATACTTGGGCTTCTTGTTCTCTTCACTTTGTTTATCCTTCGAGCTTCGGCTCGATGAGCCCCTCAAAAATCTCTTCATCTTTTTTTGAAATTTTTAGCAACTCAAAATAAAAGTGAACCAAACTCAACAAAATTGATAGCAACTACTCCTACAAGTGCCTAGAGGATATATCATGCATTAAAACTACTTTTGACCACATAAATTTGACATGCAAGCTCAAGAACAGGGTCACCTAAGCAGCAAAAATATGCAATGAATAAAGCACTAGAACAAAAACTAATTGGACCATTGGAGGAGTCACATACCAAGGAACAATCGCCCAAAGCAGTTTTTTGAATGGATCTTTGAGCAAGGAGATCGAAAATGGCAGCAAGATGAGCTTGGGCTCGGGTTTGAGCTGGCTAGTGATGTTTTTGGGATGAAGAAGGAGTGTGTGGTGGCTGGAATAAGTGGAGGGGAGCCACCGTGGGCCCACGAGGCAGGGGGCGCGCCTAGGGGGTGGGCCCGCCCTGGACCCTTGTGGCCAGGTGCTTACTCCCCCTGTTGTGTTCTCAGTGCCAGATATTCTCAAATATTCTAGAAAAAATTATATTTAATTTTAAGGGCATTTGGAGAACTTTTATTTTCGGGGTATTTTTTATTGCATGGATAATTCAGAAAACAGACAGAAAAATACTATTTTTTGTTTATTTAATATAAATAACAGAAAGTAAAAAGAGGGTACAGAGAGTTGTGTTTTCTAAATTCATCCATCTCATGCTCATCAAAAGGAATCCACTAACAAGGTTGATCAGGTCTTCTTAACAAACTCATTCCGAGTAACATGGAACCGGAGAATTTTCGAATAACACTAGGTTACCTCAATGGGGATATGCACATCCCCAACAATAAGAATATCATATTTCTCCTTGACAGTAGGAAGAGGAAATTCAAAACCTCCAATAGTAATTGTTGAAAATTTTCCAATAGAATTGATACTCTGGACTTGACGTTGTTACCTCGGAAAGTGTACCGTATGCTCATTACCATTAACATGAAAAGTGACATTGCCTTTGGTGCAATCAATAACAACCCCTGCAGTATTCAAAAAGGGTCTTCCAAGAATAATAGACATACTATCGTCCTCGGGAATGTCAAGAATAACAAAGTTCGTTAAAATAGTAACGTTTGCAACCACAACAGGCATATCCTCACAAATACCGACAGGTGTAGCAGTTGATTTATCAGCCATTTGCAAGGATATTTCAGTAGGTGTCAACTTATTCAAATCAAGTCTACGATATAAAGAGAGAGGCATAACACTAATACCGGCTCCAAGATCACATAAAGCAGTTTTAACATAGTTTCTTTTAATGGAGCATGGTATAGTTGGTACTCCGGGATCTCCTAGTTTCTTAGGTATTCCACCCTTAAAAGTATAATTAGCAAGAATGGTGGAAATTTCAGCTTCCGGTATCTTTCTTTTATTAGTAACAATATCTTTCATGTACTTAGCATAAGGATTCATTTTAAGCATATCAGTCAAACGCATACGCGGAGATAGGTCTAATCATTTCAGCAAAGCGCTCAAAATCCTCATCATCCTTTTTCTTGGATGGTTTAGGAGGAAAAGGCATGGGTTTCTAAACCCATGGTTCTCTTTCCTTACCGTGATTCCTAGCAACAAAGTCTCTCTTATCATAACGTTGATTCTTTGATTGTGGGTTATCAAGATCAACAACAGGTTCAATCTCTACCTCATTGTCATTGCTAGGTTGAGCATCAACATGAACATCATCATTAACATTATAACTAGGTTCATGTTCATTACCAGATTGTGTTTCAGCATCAGAAATAGAAATATCATTGGGATTCTCAGGTGTGTCATCAACAGTTCACTAGAAGCATGCAAAGTCCTATCATTTTTCTTTTTCTTCCTCTTGGAAGGACTAGGTGCATCAATATTATTTCTCTGAGAATCTTGCTCAATTCTCTTAGGATGGCCCTCAGGATACAAAGGTTCCTCAGTCATTGCCGGGGAGCTGACCCACGAGCACCTATGGGACCGGGTCCCTTTCGGTTCGGCGGGGGCGAGGGTCGCACGAAGAGCGGATCGAGGCGAAGCACACGAGCGGTTTACCCAGATTCGGGCCGCATGGATGCGTAAAACCCTACTCCTGCTTTGTGGATTGTATTGAGTTCTTGCTCGGGAGCGCCGAGTGCTACAGTACACTCCTGCAGCTAACGAGACCGAGCGTGAGTGTGTCCCCCTCCCTACGTTGCGCATGGGCCTCCTTTTATATGCTCAAGGGGTCACCGACAGGTGGCAACGTAGACAAGGGTAAAAATGGAAAGGTGCTGCGGTTGGTACAACTACCTGCTACAGTGTATCATGCCTAACCCTAACTGCAGGGGACAAGGGCATTAAATGCCCGTCTGCGTCGCCTAAATAGTGCAAAAGGGACCGTCAGGGACGCCACCACTCGCCATGATGGCAATCTTGTCAGCGCCGCTTGCCACCGCGCACTGCTGGCTGCACAGCCTCCCGCCACGTACACTTGGAAGGGTCCCAGAGCGACACGTTGGTGGATGTGCTGGAGCACGGACACAGAGTGGTGGCTTGCCGCAGCAAGCGCCTTGCCGCGGTCGTTGTCTTGTCGCGTCCGGGAGCTTGTCGCTCACCGGGCCTTGCCGGGATGCGTGGCGCGTCGTGGCAAGTTCCTTGGGATGCCTTGGTTGGCCTTCCCGGCAAGCTCCTCTTGCCGGGGTCTTGTCTTCTTGGCTTGGATATGCCTTGGTTGGCCTTCCCGGCAAGCTCCTCTTGCCGGGGTCTTGTCTCCTTGAATGGCTCCAGGGGAACCACGGAGGACCTTGGCAGTCACCCGGCAAGCCTTGCCGCGGGATGCTGCGACTGCCCGTGCACAAGTTCGAGATACTAGGGTACCCCTACTCTAGTACACCGACAGGAGCCCCCGGGCCTGGGCCATACACGGTGCCGAGCGCTGTTGAGCCAGGCCCAAAACAGGGCACGGGTACGCGCGGCCTGGGTTACGCCGTATCTCTCTCCGTATCCACCGCGCCCTCCCCGAACGGCACGCGTTGAATGCGGCGTCGTGGGAGAGATCGTGGGTGGTTTCTTTATTCGGAAATGCGGAACGTCCACCCCCTCCCTCCTTATAAGCAGGGGAAACAGGGGCAGTTCGCCCATTCGCTGGTTGCTACTCCAATCTTGGAAATCTCCGCCGCTCCCTCGTCTTCCCAAAGCTGAAAAGAGAGCAGCGCCTCGCCCCCCATCGCCACCAGCACCACCAACGCCGTCGACCTCCTCCACCACTTCCTCCATGGCTCCGAAAGCCGACAAGGGGAAGGTTGTGAAGTTGACCGAGGCGCAGCGGCTTGCGGCGCTGCGAAAGGAGCGGGCAGTCTTCCCCCCCCCAAGCTTGCCGCGAAGGAGCTGAGGGAGAACTACTATCTCTTCTGGTCGACGGAGACGCGAGCGCATCCGCGCATGAAGGTACTTCCAGCCGCCGCTTGGAAAATGGCTCCAAATGGATATCCTTTCTTCGCCTTGTTCTTCTACTGCGGGCTCTGCCCGCCCTTCTCTGAGTTCTTCTGCGATATCATGAACACCTACGGATTCCACCTCCTTGACTTCACCCCCAATGCCGTTCTTACCATGGCAGTTTTCGCACATCTCTGCAAAAACTTTGTCGGAGTCCATCCCAATGTAGCCCTCTTTCGCCACTTCTTTATGCCCCGAGTAGAGAGAGGAGAGCCTTTATCCGGCGGAATCGCCTGGATCTCGAGGGCCAGCAAGAAGGACACTTATCTGGAGGGAGAGTTCCGCGGCAAGTGGGAGGAGTGGAGAGCAGACTGGTGCTGGATTGACGAGGAGAACCCGCAGCCGTTTACCGCCCGGCACCAAGCCCCAGTAGCACGCGGCAGCGATTGGAGTGACGTGGCCCCGGAAGATGATAGGCTTAAGATTGCCATCACTCGGATCCTACGCCTTAGGCTTGCCGGGCTCACTGTAGGCGCTGTTGGCGCAGATTTTCTTCGCCACCGCATTGCCCCCCTGCAGGAACGGGGGAGACCCACCTGGGAATTCAAGAATGCGGCGGATATCATGAGGCTGCGTCCGGGCCTCAACTTCAACTTCACTGTTCTGGAACTCAACGCGATGCTCCAGGAGCTGTTCAAGTACGACCCTCAACATCCTGAAGTGTTCAGGTTGCCGCAGGGTGTCGTACCGCTGTGCAACAACTCCGCGCTCGACCGCATCCGTGCAATGATGCCGGAGTGCGATTCGCATGGAATTGTCCCAACTTGGCAAGAGCCGGCAGACGACGTTGTGCAGCAGTTCTTTGACGGCTTGGTAGAAGTGCCGGTCTGCTCCGATGAAAAGGATAGGCTCACCCGCGACACCACCGATGAGGAGATGACACGCATCGCCACCAGGCTGGAAGAGGCGGCGGCAGCCGCAGCCGCGGGCGAATTTGGATTCACCGTGGAGGAGGCGGATGCAGCAGAGGCGGCAAGCCGTGCCGAGCGAGGGGAGCCCGCCGGCGAGAAAGTGCTTGCCGGGCATAACGCCGAGTTGAGCGAGCCTGCCAAGGATACGAGCGGCTCGCTGGAGAACAACTCCTCTTCCTCCTCATCTTCAGGCAGCTCGCCGCAAGCAGAGCCTCCATCTCCACCAAGAAGGCGTCTTCGCAAGGCCGGGGACGTAGCGGGGCGGCAGGTGAGTGAACAGTCGCCGCGCCGCATGACGCGCTCCACCGCGGTAAGCACTGGTGCCGCGGGAGCACCTCATGCTGCTGCGGCAACTGGAGCGGGGTCGTCTCAGGCCACCACCACTGTTCCCGCCAAGCGGCCCAGGGAAACTACTCCTTTGCCTCCTCGCGCTGGACGTGGGCCGGACTTCGACTTCTCCACGTTCAGCTCCGACGAGGAAGAAGAAGAAGAGTAAGCTTCTCTTATTGTACTTGTAGTTCTTCAATTCTTGCTGTTTTGTCTTGTATCTCATTTGCTTGACTCTGAACTTGTTCCTTTTCAGGACTCTGGCCCAGAGAGCAGCGAAGAGAGCCAAGGTCCCGGTGATTGTCATCGAGGATGAACTCACCGCGACAGCAGGGGGAGCACCCGAGACCACCTTGCCGGACCCGGCAACTGTTCTCCAGAGCAGCCCCCAGCGTAAGTATATGGTTTACTTGCCGCTGGTAGGCGCGCATGGATACTGTTTCTTTGCTGATATCTGACTGTTGGTTTGTGTAGGCACAGAGGAGCCTCGCCAGGAGCGCCCGGAGACCGCCCCCGAAACGCCAAGGGAGAGTCCTCCGGCAAGTGAGAGTTCTCCAGCAAGGAACAGCACCAGCGCTCCCCCGGTGATGGAGACTACGACTGCTGAACCCAGTAGAGGTAATCTTCTCTTCAAAGCTTCCCTTGGGTTCTTCTTCTTCTTGGGTATTTGCTTGACTTTTCTCCCTTTTCCAGCAATCAGACCCATCTACTGCGGAGCCGATGGAGACCGAGGTTGCTGCCGACGGCGCTGATGATCTCGCCGGCGACGAGGCCACCAAGGCTGCCGCCGCAGCAGCTGGCGGGGGTCTGGCGATCGCACTGACGGCCCTGAGACCGCAGGAGCACCAGGCGCTACGTCGACCGCCGACCCGTCCGCCGCTACCGCAGCGCCAGGCTCCGAAGAGCCCCAGCCAGGCATCTACTTGAAGGCCGGCGATGGCGTCTTCATCAACCTCCCCTAGGCGTCAAGCTCCAGGGCGCCGGTCGAGGGAGAGAGCTTCGACGAAGAGGTGCTCGCCTCTGCTGGGCTGACGCTAGTTGACGCGCCGAGCAGCAGCAGCGGCGAGCCTGAGGAGGAGCGGCTGCTGCGGAAGCTGTTGTCGCTCTACCGCGCGCGGCAAGCCAAGCTGGAATCCCGCGAGGCGCTTGTCGTGAAGGCGGGAGCGGACATCGAGAAGCGCGCCGAGGAGCTCCGGGGTCTCAACCAGGAAGCTCTCCGGTCCCTGGCAGAGGAGCGGGAGCAGCTCGCCGAAGAGCAGAAGGCCTTCTTCCTTGAGAAGGCCGAAGCTGAAGAGCAACAACGGCTTGCCGCTGAGAAGCTGTTTGCGCAGGAGGGCGAGCTGGCGCAGCGGAAAGTTAACCTCGACAGCCATGAGGAGGAGCTTGCCGCGCGTGAGCGGGAAATCGGCGGAGCCCTTAAGCAAGCAGAGGATGCTGCCGCAGTTGCCGAGGCCGCCAAGAAGGAGCTGGAGACGAAGGTGGCGCAGCTGGAGGCCGATCTCAAGGCGAGTGGTGAAGAGCTTGCCGCGCTCAAGCTTGAGCGGGAGAAGGACGCCCACAGCAACTTAGAGCTGCAGGCTCGTCTCGCCGAGAAGGGCAAAGAGCTCAGCGCCGCCAAGGACTCCAACGCAGATCTTGAGTTGAAGCTGACCACTTTGACCAAGACACTGGAGAAAGTGGAGCACTGGACGGAGGGTCTCGTGAGTGCTGCCGACAGGGAGCTGGCGCAGCTGGGGGTGGAGGATCTCGGATATCCCTCTGATGAGAACCTCCAACCCAGCGCCAAGCTCACCTTGTTCTTCAAAGGCGTGGCGACGGCCCTCCAGCGGCTCCGGGAGAAGATTCCAAAGCAGCTGGCCGACGAGTCGCGCAAGATCTGCGCGGGAGCTCTCCAAAAGGTGTTGGTGAAGGTGGCCTTCCGCAACCCAGGCCTCAACCTCACCAACGTCCTCAAGACTCTGCCGCCGGATGCTGATCTGGAGGCGCTCAAGACCCTTGTCGCACCCATTGTGGACAAGGTGAGCGGGATCAAGAGGGTTGAGGGCGATCGCGTAGACTAGGCCGCCCGTTTTCTTCTTTTCTTGTTGCTGCTGGTCATGTTATGAAAACAATCTATTAGAGCCGCGACAAGCTACTTTGTAATATAACTCTATTCTGGGTAATGATTGAAATGTTATTCCCTTTACTTGATTCCTCCCTTTGTATGTTTTTGCCCTACGCTTTTAGGGAACTTGCCGGTACAGGCACCTTAGCCGCGAGCGCTGAGTGCGGGACGTCAGCAGCCTGCTGGCGGTGCCGCTACCGACAAGAAACCTTGTCGCAACTAGTCGCAGCTCACTTAAGTTGTTGAGCGGACTCGAAACAAAGCAAGGGCGCAACTAGCTGCGAGTTGGTTCCTCTGCGCACAGGTTTTCCATACAAAGTGCGGTCGTTCAAGGGAGATAACTTAAAAATTTTAAAAATCTAATTGCTCAAACTTTGGCAACTTAGCTTTTCCGTTGTTTGCTTCCTGGTAAGGCGAACCTTTTCTTGAACGACGCCTGGTCCATACCATTATCTTCTCCTTTCCCCCCCGGCAAACTTGTGCGCGAGGGAACCTTCCTTTCCTTGAGAAAAATAAAGAGGAGAAAAAATAAAGATATGGAGCCTTACGGCTCGTTATTGCTTACCGGGGAGTAGGTGCTGCACAAAGTGTCAGATCTCATATGCAAAAAATAGAAAGCATGAAATTGACAAGATGTGCGGAGCACATGAGCTTTACTTATGCACGGGGTCTGCGCCCGGCTTTGTACAAAGGATTACATGCAACAGCGGCAAGACTTGTACAAAAGGTGGTTGCCAGAACAGGTTCCGGCAACCGCGCCTTACGGGTAAAACTTACGAAGATGCTCAATGTTCCAGGAGTTGCTCACTGGAATGGCATCTTCGGTCTCAAGGCGGACAGCGCCAGGCCTAGTGACTCGTTTCACCCGGTAAGGGCCTTCCCACTTTGGCGTCAACTTGTTGGAATTCTTGGCGGACTGAACACGCCGAAGAACAAGGTCGCCTTCCTCGAGACTTCTGGCATTAAATTTGCAGCTATGGTAGCGGCGCAAAGCTTGCTGGTAGCGAGCAGCTCGCACAGCAGCCTGAAGACGGTCTTCCTCAAGGAGCAGCGCGTCATCTTGTCGCAGCTGCTCTTGCTCAAGCTCATCATAAGCGAGCACTCGAGGTGACCCGTATACGAGTTCCGTGGGGAGAACTGCCTCTGCTCCATAGACTAGAGCGAAAGGTGTCTGGCCAGTGGCTCGATTTGGCGTCGTCCTGATCGACCAAAGAACCACCGGCAGCTCCTCGATCTAGTTTCTTCCGCACTTGTGCAGCCTGTCGAAAGTCCTGGTCTTGAGCCCATGCAGCACTTCAGCATTTGCCCTCTCCGCTTGACCGTTGCTTCTCGGGTGAGCAACAGAAGCGAAGCAGACCTTGGCGCCAAGATCTTGGACGTACTGCATGAAGGTGCGGCTCATAAATTGTGTACCGTTGTCGGTGATTATCCTGTTAGGGATCCCGAAGCGGTAAACAATCAACCTGAAGAACTTGACTACTGACTGTGCTGTCACCTTCCTCACTGCTTCCACTTCCGGCCACTTTGTGAACTTGTCGATTGCAACGTACAAGTACGCAAAGCCCCCGATTGCTCGGGGAAAGGGGCCGAGGATATCGAGCCCCCAGACCGAAAATGGCCAGGATAAAGGGATCGTCTGGAGAGCTTGAGCTGGTTGGTGTATCTGCTTGGAATGGAACTGGCACGCTTCACACTTGGTTACTTGTGCAGTTGCATCCTGGAGGGCTGTCGGCCAAAAGAAACCTTGCCGGAATGCTTTGCCGGCAAGTGCTCTTGCGCCAATGTGGTGACCACATATGCCTCCATGTATCTCTGCCAACAGCTTTTGTCCGTCTTCCCGGTGAATACACTTCAATTTCACACCGTTGAGTCTTCTTCTGTACAGTGTCTTGTCGACAAACTGGTACATACTTGACTGCCGGGCTACTCTTTCCGCTTCTTCTTGCTCTTCGGGAAGTTCTCCTGTCTGAAGGAAACGGACAATTTGCTGTGCCCATGCTGGAGCTTGTGGCTCAACAACAAGGACTAAAGGCAAATTTGCTGCTGCGGGAACATCCGCTTCTACGGCGAGAACCTGTGGCTGTGCCGGAGCTTGACGTTCCCCAGCAAGCTTGCCGGAGCAAAACTTGTCGGGAGTTTGTGCTTCAACGGAACAAACCCTAGGGCTTGCCGGAGCAGGCTGCTCCTCAGCGCTCTTGGCGTTGATCCCAGCTGCTGCGGGAACATCCGCTTCTACGGCGAGAACCTGTGGCTCTGCCGGAGCTTGACGTTCCCCGACAAGCTTGCCGGAGCAAAACTTATCGGGAGCCTCTGCTTCAACGGAACAAACCCTAGGGTTTGCCGGAGCAGACTGCTCCTCAGCATTCTTGGTGTTGATCTTGGGGACCTTCTTGGCGGCGGCTTCGGGAAGCTCTGCCAGAAAATAGTCACCAGAAATCAACTTCCTCTTCTTGCTCTGTCCAGTTGATGGCGTTACGGACGGTTGAGTCAGCTTGAGCACAAAGATCCCTGGTTCCACAGGTAACTTAAGTGCTGCACACTTTGATAGGCCATCGGCAATGTCGTTCTGAGCTCTTGGGACATGCTCCATCTGTCCAGTTGATGGCGTTACGGACGGTTGAGTCAGCTTGAGCACAAAGATCCCTGGTTCCACAGGTAACTTAAGTGCTGCACACTTTGATAGGCCATCGGCAATGTCGTTCTGAGCTCTTGGGACATGCTCCATCTGTAGGCCGTCAAAGTGCTCTTCTAGCTTTCTCACTTCGTCGACGTAGGCTTCCATCAATGGACTCTGATAGCTCTTGTTCACTTGGCGGACGACAAGCTGCGAGTGACCCCTGACAATGAGCTTCTTGATCCCAAGGTCTGCCGCGATCCTGAGACCGGCAAGCAAGCCTTCATACTCTGCAGTATTGTTTGTTGCTTGCTCCTTGGGAAAGTGCATCTGGACTACGTACTTGAGGTGCTCTCCGGTGGGTGCGACAAGCAGCACGCCAGCGCCGGCGCCTTGCAGCGAAAAGGCACCATCAAAGTACATCAGCCACTCTTTGCTTGCTTCTTCGACGGGGATGCTCGTCTCTGGAATTTCTTCATCTGGTGTTGGCGTCCATTCTGCTATGAATTCTGCCAATGCTCTGCTTTGGATAGTTGAAGTACTCTCAAACTTGAGGCCAAAGCTTGACAGTTCCAGTGCCCACTCAACAATCCTGCCTGTTGCTTCTGGATTCTGCAGTATCCTCTTCAGCGGAAAGCGAGTGACAACTGTGATCTCATATGCTTGGAAGTAATGGCGCAGCTTTCTCGAGGCCATGAGAAGGCCGAAAAGCAATTTCTGCACGCCAGAGTACCTTGACCTAGCCCCCTGTAGAAGGGAACTGACAAAGTAAACTGGGCGCTGTACCATTTTCTTCTGTATCTCCTCGTGCGTCTGCGCAGATTCATCCTTGTCGGGACCAGAGCTTGTCGGGGAAGCCCCCTGCTTGTTGCTGGATGCGCTTGCCGTGGTTGCTGGCTCGTCATCTGCCTCCCTCTCTGCAACTAACGCAGCACTAACCACTTGATTGGTTGCCGCTATATATAGCAGCAACTTCTCTTGTGGCTTAGGTGCGACAAGTGTTGGAGCGGAGGACCGGTATCTCTTCAAGTCTTGCAGCGCAGCCTCCGCTTCCGGAGTCCATGTCATTGGACCTGCCTTTTTCAATATTTTGAAAAATGGCAGGGCGCGCTCAGCAGACCTAGAGATAAACCTGCTGAGAGCAGCCACGCAACCGGCAAGTCTTTGTACATCCTTGACGCGCTTTGGTGCTTCGATCTGCTCAATGGCCTTGATCTTGTCGGGATTGGCTTCGATTCCCCGCTGAGACACGAAGAACCCGAGAAGCTTGCCAGAGGGGACTCCAAACACACACTTCTCGGGGTTGAGCTTGAGGCTGATCTTGCGCAGATTTGCAAAGGTCTCGTCTAAATCTTGAATCACAGTCGCCTTGTCCTTGCTCTTGACCACTATGTCATCCATGTAGGCTTCCACATTTCTGTGCATTTGTGGCTCCAGAGCGACATGGACTACCCTTGCAAATGTTGAACCAGCATTCTTTAAACCGAAAGGCATCCATATGAAACAGTACGTGCCACATGGAGTGATGAATGCGGTCTTCTCCTCATCCTCTTCTGCCATGAAGATCTGATGGTATCCTGAGTATGCGTCAAGAAATGAAAGCAAGTCACATCTGGCCGTGGAGTCAACAATTTGGTCAATGCGCGGCAAAGGAAATGGATCTTTGGGACAAGCTTTGTTAACATCGGTAAAATCGATACAAAGTCTCCATTTCCCGTTTGCCTTGCGCACGACTACAGGATTGGCCAACCACGTAGGATGGAGCACTCCTCTAACAAGGCCTGCTGCTTCCAACTTCTTGATTTCTTCTGCGATGAATTCTTGGCACTCCACTGCTTGCTTCCTGACCTTCTGCTTGACGGGCCGCGCATGAGGACAAACGGCAAGATGGTGCTCAATTACTTTCCTGGGAACACCGGGGATGTCAGACGGTTGCCATGCAAACACGTCGACGTTCGCCCGCAGGAAAGCAATGAGCGCGCTTTCCTATTTAGGGTCGAGAGTGGCACTGATGGTGAAGGTACCACCAGTGCCGTCCTCCTTGGCGGACACCTTCTTGGTCTCTGGCGGAGCTGCCATTGCCTTCTTACACTTGCCGGTGGAGCTCGATGGTGCGTCCTCGACGGCAGCGCAGCACTCCGAAGAGGTGCGCTTGCCGGAGTGGGCATCAGAACTCTTGCCGGACTTGGTCTTCTTCTTCCCCCCGGGAGCTTCAACGGCAGGTGACTTGCGATCTGCTGCGGCTGTCGCTTCCCGGTAGATCTTGTCGGCGCAGATAAGAGCATCCTTCTTGTCACCAGGGACAGAGATGACGCTTATCGGGCCTGGCATCTTCAGCATGTTGTATGCGTAGTGAGAGGCTGCCATGAACTTGGCGAGTGCTGGACGGCCGAGTATCCCATTGTATGGCAATGGAAAATCGGCAACGTCAAAAGTGACCCTCTCAGTCCTGAAGTTCAACTCGCTGCCAAATGTTACTGGCAACGTGACCTTCCCCTTCGGCTTGCTCCTTCCCGGGTTGATTCCTTGGAATGTGCCGGTCTCTTCAAGCTCGCTGTCAGGGATCTGGAGTTTCTGGAGTACAGCGGAGGAGATCAGGTTCAAGCCGGCCCCGCCGTCAACTAGCATCTTAGTGACCTTGAGGTTGCAGATAGTTGGTGAAACCAACATCAGCAAGCACCCGACCGCAGTTGTGCGATCAGGGTGATCCTCAATATCAAAGATGATAGGCGTGCTGGACCATTTCAGAAGCTTGCGTGACTCGACAGGTGGTTCCGCCGCATTGACTTCCCGCACCCACTGCTTGAGTTGGCGGTGCGAAGTATGCAGAGAAGCACCGCCGTCAATGCACAAGACCTCTGTGGCTTTCTGGAACTCCTGCTCACTGGTCTCGACATCATCCATGTCTTCGTCGTCGTCGTCATCTTCATCCTTGTCGCGGCCGCGGGGAGGTCTGTCTCCTTGCCGCTGCTTGGCCTTGCCGCGGTGTCCTCCCCGGCCGGCGCGCTTCTTGCCGGATTCTCCAGCGCCCCCTTGGGCCCTCTCCTTGTCGCGTCGCTCGTATTCAGCCTTTTGCTGCTGGAAAAGCTGCTCGACCTTCTTGCAGCTCTGGAGGTCATGGCCCTTGGTGCGGTGGATCTTGTAGTACTGCTTGTCGGTGCCGTCCTGCTTGTCGGCGACCGCCACAGCCTGGCAGTTGGTGCATGCGGCAATCTCCTTGCCGGAGCTACCAGCCTTGGCTTTCTTGGCGCCACCTTCATTGCCGGACTGCTCCACGACTAGCACATCTTTGCCTTTCTTCTTCCTGTTGTTCCGCCGCTGGTTTTTCTTTGCCGGGGCAGCATCCTCGCTATCAGATCCTCCTGCTCCTGCATTCTCTCCAGGGAGTTTCCTCCCTTCTTCAGCACATGCACACTTGTCGGCCAGGGCATACAGCTCACTGACGTCTCTGATCTTGCACATCGCCATATCCTCCCGCATCCTGCGGTTACGCACATTCTGATGGAACGCGCTGATGACCGCGGCAGGGTGGACATCTGGGATGTTGTGTTGTACACGGCTGAATCTCTGAATGTACTTGCGCAGGGGCTCTCCTTCCTTCTGGGCGAGCAGATGAAGGTCACTCTCTTGGCCACGAGGCTTGTGGCCGCCTGTAAAGGCGCCGACAAACTGATGGCATAGGTCTGCCCAGGAAGATATGGAGTTGTCCGTCAAGTGCATGAGCCAGGACCTGACGTTGGGCTTGAGCACCAGCGAGAAGTAGTTGGCAAGGATCTTGTCGTCCCGCCCCCCGGCAGCCTGCACCGCGATGGTGTAGATGCTGAGGAACTCCGACGGATGCGACTTGCCGTCGTACTTCTCTGGTATATCTGGCTTGAAATTCTTCGTGCTGGGCCACTGGACTTGCCGCAGCTCACGAGTAAACGCAGGACAACCTACCGCGTACGGCAAGCCGCCTGGTTCCCCTGGCGCATGCATGTCGACAGAGGGCCCAGCGCGCTGGTCCGATTGACGCCGCGCTTCTCTTCGGCGCTCGATGCGAGTACGAGCGTCTTCTTGCTGTCGTTCGTGAAGAACTTGGCGCTGATCGCGACGAGCTCGTGGATCTGATGACGCGGTGGAGTCGCTGTCGAGGTGGATCCGGCGAGTCGGCGATCTTGGCCTTCGGGGCGGAGAGTGCACAGTGGTTGCACCCCCACCGGTCTTGTCGCCACCGGCTCGTGCCTGGCTGACTTGCCATGGCTGCGACGTGCTCGGCTGCCGTTGAGTGTCGCCGTTGGCGAAGCCGATGAGACTCTGAATGGTGGCCCTCCAGTCGTCGATCTTGTCTGCCGTTGGAGGGTAGTCCAGGAGCAATTGAGCTCGCGCCAAAGCTTCTGCTGCAGTGGCGGGTGGCGGTGGCGAACGGTGCGAGGAGTGGGATATGCTCGGACTTCTAACTATGTTGGAAGGAGCAGTATCCCGTCCAGGCGACCGTGCCTCGCTCGTGCCAGCATGTTGGCGTGCATGCTGGTCCTGAGCACTCCGTGATCCACCAGCTCGATCTTGGTCCAGCAAACGCATGGTACCGTGAATACCATGACGCTGCCAGTCCCGCGCCTCCTGAGATGGGCGCGGTGCATGTACGGACGCCGAGGTCTTGGAGTGCGCCCGGTCGTTGTGGGAGCCGGCTACGCCGCCGATGGGCAGCACGGCCTTGTCCTTGGACCTGGCAGCACCATGAGCTCCCTCGTCGACGCCCGTTCTTCCGTTGGCGTCTGCCCCATCAGCCGTTTGCTCCGGCGGTGGTGGGTTCGGCGCGGACGGAGCAGCCACCTCCGAAGCCTTCTTCTTCGGTGGCATGTCGATGAAGATGATGAAGATCTAGCTCGTGTGAACGCCGGATCTGGTTCACACAACCCCGACGCCCCTACCTGGCGCGCCAAAGATGCCGAGGAGCTGACCCACGAGCACCTATGGGACCGGGTCCCTTTCGGTTCGGCGGGGGCGAGGGTCGCACGAAGAGCGGATCGAGGCGAAGCACACGAGCGGTTTACCCAGGTTCGGGCCGCACGGATGCGTAAAACCCTACTCCTACTTTGTGGATTGTATTGAGTTCTTGCTCGGGAGCGCCTAGTGCTACAGTACACTCCTGCAGCTAACGAGACCGAGCGTGAGTGTGTCCCCCTCCCTACGTTGCGCATGGGCCTCCTTTTATATGCTCAAGGGGTCACCGACAGGTGGCAACGTAGACAAGGGTAAAAATGGAAAGGTGCTGCGGTTGGTACAGCTACCTGCTACAGTGTATCATACCTAACCCTGATGGCAGGGGACAAGGGCATTAAATGCCCGTCTGCATCGCCTAAATAGTGCAAAAGGGACCGGCAGGGACGCCACCGCTCGCCACGATGGCAATCTTGTCAGCGCCGCTTGCCACCGCGCACCGCTGGCTGCATAGCCTCCCGCCACGTACGCTTGGAAGGGTCCCAGAGCGACACGTTGGTGGATGTGCTGGAGCGCGGACACAGAGTGGTGGCTTGCCGCGGCAAGCGCCTTGCCGCGGTCGTTGTCTTGTCGCGTCCGGGAGCTTGTCGCTCACCGGGCCTTGCCGGGATGCGTGGGCGCCGCGGCAAGTTCCTTGGGATGCCTTGGTTGGCCTTCCCGGCAAGCTCCTCTTGCCGGGGTCTTGTCTTCTTGGCTTGGATATGCCTTGGTTGGCCTTCCCGGCAAGCTCCTCTTGCCGGGGTCTTGTCTCCTTGAATGGCTCCAGGGGAACCACGGAGGACCTTGGCGGTCACCCGGCAAGCCTTGCCGCGGGATGCTGCGACTGCCCGTGCACAAGTTCGGGATACTAGGGTACCCCTACTCTAGTACACCGATAGTCATTTTACCACCTCTAGTCATAACTCTAACAACAAAATCATTATTTTTACTATTCAATCCATTGAGCAAATCATTCTGAGCTTTAAGTACTTGTTCTACTTGAGTGGTAACCATAGAATCATGTTTGCAAATAAGTTTTAGTTCACTTTTAACATTAGCCACATAATCACTCAAGTGTTCAATCATATAAGCATTATGTTTCAATTGTCTACCAACATAAGCATTAAAATCTTTTTGTTTAACCATAAAGTTATCAAACTCATCTAAGCATTGTCTAGCAAACTTAGTAGGAGGGATTTCAGTTTTATCATATCTATAGAGAGAATTTACCTTTACTACCTGTGTCGGGTTATCAAGACCATGTGTTTCTTCAATAGGTGATGGACTAAAACCATGTATTTCTTCAACAGGCGGTAAATTAAGACCATGTATTTCTTCAATAGGAGGTAAATTCTTAACATCTTTAGCTTTAATACCTTTTTATTTCATAGATTTCTTTGCCTCTTGCATATCTTCAGGACTGAGAAATAGAACACCCGTTTTATTCGGAGTTGGCTTAGGAGTTGGCTCAGGAAGTGTCCAATTATTTTCATTGGTCAACATATTATTCAATAAAATTTCGGCTTCATCTGATGTTCTTTCCCTGAAAACACAATCAGCACAACTATCCAAGTGGTCTCTGGAAGCATCGGTTAGTCCATTATAAAAGATATCAAGTATTTCATTTTTCTTGTGGAAGCATCGGCAAAGCACTAAGTAATTGGAGAAGCCTCCCCCAAGCTTGTGGGAGACTCTCTTCTTCAATCTGCACAAAATTATATATTTTCCCTTGAAGAAGCTTGTTTCTTATGAGCAGGGAAATATTTAGCAAAGAAGTAATAAATCATATCCTGGGGACTATGCACACAACCAGGATCAAGAGAATTAAACCATATCTTAGCATCACCCTTTAATGAGAACAGAAATATCTTAAGGATATAATAGTAGCGAGTTTTCTCATCATTAGTGAACAGGGTGGATATATCATTTAATTTAGTAAGATGTGCCACAACAGTTTCAGATTCATATCCATAGAAAGGATCAGATTCAACCAAAGTAATTATATTAGGGTCGATAGAGAATTCATAATCCTTATCAGTAACAAAGATAGGTGAAGTAGCATAAGCAGGATCATATTTCATTCTAGCATTCAGAGTTTTTTGTTTCATCTTAGCTAATAATTTCTTAAGATCACTCCTATCATTGCAAGCAAGAAAA
Organism: Triticum urartu; assembly: GCF_056163025.1. Classification (NCBI taxonomy): domain Eukaryota; kingdom Viridiplantae; phylum Streptophyta; class Magnoliopsida; order Poales; family Poaceae; genus Triticum; species Triticum urartu. The sequence continues at coordinate 191,077,384 of NC_141874.1, read as the reverse complement.
TCTCTAGCAGTTTCTTCATCGATAACATAGCCCTCACGCACAACAGGTAATTCATATCTAGGGGGAGAATCTTCATCATCACTTTCATCAATATTATCAGTTTCAATAATTTCATTCTCTCTAGCCCTAGCAAGTTGTTCATCAAGAAATTCACCAAATAGCATAGTAGTATCAAGCATAGAAGTAGTTTCATCATAAGTATCATGCATAGCAGAAGTGGCATCATCAATAGCATAATACATATCAGAATTAATAGCAGAAGCAGGTTTAGGTGTCGCAAGTTTATTCAAAACAAAAGGTGAATCAAGTGCAAAGCTAGATGGCAGTTCCTTACCTCCCATCGTAGTTGAGGGATAAATCTTGGTTCTTAGATCTTTCAAGTTCTTCATAATGATAAGCAAATATAAATCCCAAGTGACTCAAAGAATAGAGCTATGCTCCCCGGCAAAGATGCCAGAAAATAGTCTTGATAACCCACAAGTATAGGGGATCGCAACAGTTTTCGAGGGTAGAGTATTCAACCCAAATTTATTGATTCGACACAAGGGGAGCCAAAGAATATTCTCAAGTATTAGCAGCTGAGTTGTCAATTCAACCACACCTGGATAACTTAATATCTGCAGCAAAGTATTTAGTAGCAAACTAATATGATAGTAGTGGTAATGATAGCAAAAGTAACGGTAGCAAAAGTAATATTTTTGGTGTTTTGTAGTGATTGTAACAATAGCAACGGAAAAGTAAACAAGCGAAGAACAATGTATGGAAAGCTCGTAGGCAATGGATCGGTGATGGAGAATTATGCCGGATGCGGTTCATCATGTAACAGTCATAACATAGGGTGACACAGAGCTAGCTCCAATTCATCAATGTAATGTAGGCATGTATTCCGAATATAGTCATACGTGCTTATGGAAAAGAACTTGCATGACATCTTTTGTCCTACCCTCCCGTGGCAGCGGAGTCCTAGCGGAAACTAAGGGATATTAAGGCCTCCTTTTAATAGACTACCGGGCCAAAGCATTAACACATAGTGAATACATAAACTCCTCAAACTACGGTCATCACCGGGAGTGGTCCCGACTATTGTCACTTCGGGGTTGCCGGATCATAACACATAGTAGGTGACTATAGACTTGCAAGATAGGATGAAGAACTCTCATATATTGATGAAAACATAATAGGTTCAGATCTGAAATCATGGCACTCGGGCCCTAGTGACAAGCATTATGCATAGCAAAGTCATAGCAACATCAATCTCAGAACATAGTGGATACTAGGGATCAAACCCTAACAAAACTAACTCGATTACATGATAAATCTCATCCAACCCATCACCGTCCAGCAAGCCTATGATGGAATTACTCACGCACGATGGTGAGCATGATGAAATTGGTGATGGAGGATGGTTGATGATGACGGTGGTGACGGATTCCCCTCTCCGGAGCCCCGAACAGACTCCAGATCAGCCCTCCCGAGAGAGTTTAGGGCTTGGCGGCGGCTCTGTATCGTAAAACGCAATGAATCTTTCTCCCTGATTTTTTTCTCCCTGAAAGTGAATATATGGAGTCAAGGTTGAGGTCGGTGGAGCGTCAAGGGGCCCATGAGGCAGGGGGCGCGCCCAGGGGGGTAGGGCGTGCCCCCCACCCTCGTGGGCAGGTAGTGGGCCCCCCTAACATGGATCTTTCTTCCAGTAATTTTTATATATTCCAAAATATTTCTCTGTTGATTTTCAGGTCATTCCGAGAACTTTTATTTCTGCACAAAAATAATACCATGGCAATTCTGCTGAAAACATCGTCAGTCCGGGTTAGTTCCATTCAAATCATGCAAGTTAGACTCCAAAACAAGGGCAAACATGTTTGGAAAAGTAGATACGAAGGAGGCGTATCACTTGCAACATGATTTCTCCCGTGACATCAAAAACAGAAGTAACTACTCACAAATAATAAACATGCTCATGATCAGAGGAGTATTAAATGGCATAATGGATCTGAACATATAATCTTCCATCGAATAAACCATATAGTAATCAACTATAAGATGTAATCAACACTACTAGTCACCCACAAGCTCCAATCTATAGTTCCGGTAACAAGATTGAATACAAGAGATGATCTAGGGTTTGAGATGAGATGGTGTTGTTGAAGATGTTGATGGAGATTTCCCTCCCCAAGATGGGAGAGTTGTTGGTGATGATGATAACGATGATTTCCCTCTCCGGAGGGAAGTTCCCCCAGCGGAATCGCTCCGCCGGATGGCAAAAGTGCTCCTGCCCAAGTTCCGCCTCGAGACTGCGGCGCTCCATCCCGAAAGCATTCTCCTTATTTTTTTCTAGGTCAAAATGACTTATATACCAAAAGATAGGCACCAGAGGTGGGCCGAGGAGGCCACAACCCACCAGGGCGCGCCTGGCGCGCCCATGTGGGTTGTGCCCACCTGGTGGCCCCCTTCGGTGTTTATTGGCTCCAGTATTTCTTAAATAATCCATAAAAAAATCTCCGTGAAGTTTCAGCTCATTTGGAGTTGTGCAGAATAGGTAGCCTGACGTAGCTTTTTCAGGTCCAGATTTCCAGCTGTCGGAATTCTCCCTCTTTGTGTGTTCCTTGCAAATTATGAGAGAAATGGCATTAGAATTACTCCAAAAAGCATTATTATGGATAAAAACATTATAAATAACAGTAAGAAAACATGATTCAAAATGGACGTATCAACAAACACCGTCTTCGATCTTTTCCTTCCAGAGAGAATAACTAATTGATGCAAGCCTAATTACCGAGAACTTGAAGCACTTAACACAAGATTATTAGACCAACATAGAGTTGTCATCATCATCCAAAACACACAGTAAGGAAATAACCTTACAGGATCCAATGACTATCTTTTGTGACAACACTGGTGCAATTGCCATAGCAAAGGAGCCCAGATTCACAAGAAGACCAAGCACATCAAACGCCGCTTCAACTCCATCCTCGATTACGTCAAGGAGGGAGACATAGAACCTTACAAAGTACATACATATCTGAATGTGGCAGACCTGTTGACTAAACCTCTTCCATGAGCAACACATGCTCAGCACCAGGACTCCATGGGTGTTAGATTCATAACTATGTAAGATTATTGACTCTAGTGCAAGTGGGAGACTATTGGAAATATGCCCTAGAGGCAATAATCAAATGGTTATTATCATATTTCCCATTCATGGTAAATGTTTATTATTCATGCTAGAATTGTATTGACCGGAAACTTAAATACACGTGTGAATACATAAACTACACCGTGTCCCCTAGTCAACCTCTACTAGACTAGCTCATTGATCAAACATGGTTAAGATTTCCTAACCATGGACATGAGTTTTCATTTGATAACGGGATCACATCATTAGGAGAATGATGTGATGGACAAGACACAAACGTAAGCTTAGCATATGATCATATCACTTTAGTTTTTGCTACAACTTTCTTCATGTCAAGTATCTATTCCTAGGACCATGAGATCATGCAACTCCCGGATACCAGAGGAATGCCTTGTGTGCTGAAAAACCACAAGTATAGGGGGTCGCAACAATTTTCGAGGGTAGAGTATTCAACCCAAATTTATTGATTCGACACAAGGGGAGCCAAAGAATATTTGCAAGTATTCGCAGTCGAGTTGTCAATTCAACCACACATGGAGACTAAATATCTGCAGCAGAGTGATCAGTAGCATAGTAATATGGTAGTTTGATAGCAGTGGTAAGAGTAGCAACAGTAACGGTAACAGTAGTAGTAGTAGTTTTGTACAATTGTGACAGTAGCAGCAACAATAGTAACTTAGCAAAGATCAATATGTGAAAAGCTCGTAGGCATTGGATTAGTGATGGATAATTATGTTGGATAACATTCATCATGTAACAATTATAACCTAGGGAGACACATAAGTAGCTCCAATTTGTCAATGTAACGTAGGCATCTATTTCGTATATAGTCATGCGTGCTTGCGATAAGAACGTGCATGACATCTTTTGGCCTACCCTCCCGTGGTAGAGGGGTCCATAAGGAAACTAAGGGATATTAAGTCCCCCTTTTAATAGATAACCGGAACAAATCATTAACACATAGTGAATACATGAACTCCTCAAACTACGGTAATCACCGAAAAGAATCCCAATTATTGTCACTTTGGGGTATACGGATCATAACATGTAAAAGGGGTATGCGGATCATAACATGTAATATGTGCATATAACTTGAAAGATCATATCAAGAACACAAACATATTCATGAAAACATAAAGGGTTCAGATCTGAAATCATGGCACTCCGGCCCTAGTGACAAGCATGCCAGAGCAACATCAATCTTAGGACATAGTGGATACTAGGGATCAAGCCCTAACAAAACTAACTCGATTACATGATAAATCTCATCGAACCCATCACCGTCTAGCAAGCCTACGAAGGAATTACTCACTCCCGGCGGTGAGCATCATGAAATTGGTGATAGAGGAAGGTTGATGATGACAACAGCGTCGAATCCCCCTCTCCGGAGCCCAGAATGGACTCCGGATCAGCCTTCCCGATGAAGAACAGGAGGTGGGGCGGCTCCATATCGTAGAACACAATGATTCATTTTCTCTGATTTTTTTCTTGGCGAATAGGCACTTATGGAGTCGGAGTTAGGGTTGCGGAGGCTGCCAGGGGCCGAAAGCCTACAGGGCGCGCCCCCTGGGCTTGTGGCGCCCTGCTGGACCTCCTTTGGTAATTTCTTCCGCCAATATTTTTTATATATTCTGAAATAATTCTCCGTAAATTTTTAGCTCAATCCGAGAACTTTGTTTGTAACATCCCAAATTTTCAATTTGGAATGTTATACATAGGTCATTCATGCATATTATGTTTTATTGCAGTTTGCTTTACGATCCTCGAAAATTCTAAGCAACTCAAGGACCCATGAGAGAGTTGGGGATTTCACTGTTTTCATATTTGAAATTTCCCAAATATCGAAACAAGGATCATTTTGGTTTTAATTATTTTTCCCCTTCGAAAATATTTCATATTAAAATTATATGAGAGGAGATAATATGACTTCTCCAAAATAAATGAAATATTGGAGGAAAATATTAAAATCAAATAAATAATTTTATTTGGATTTTATTGCCATTTTATTTGATTAGAAAAAATATGCATTTTTCTAATTTTCATTTTAGGTCAAGAAAATGTTCACTAAGTTCTAAATATTCTATTTAGACGGTGAAAATTGTTTTTTGGCATTTTTAGAATTTTTTATTTATTAGGATTTTTCTTGGCGGAATCTGTTTAAAAAAATCCCGGACCGCACTGGGCCGCAGCCCAGCCGGCCCGTTTCCCCGCGCTGCGCCATCGCCGGCACGGACGCCGAGGCAGAGTCTGAGCTGGACTCCACCTCGGGCCGGCCCCCTCCCCAAGCCACGCCCCCTCCTATATATAGTGCCCCCCCCGCCTCTCACCATCGCCGCCGCTGCCAACAGCAGTAGCAGCAGCGCCCGCCAGCCGCCGCCGCTCGCCGCCTCCGGCCGCCGCCCCGCCCGCCGGATCGCGCTGCCCCGCCGCCACCGTTTTTTTTTTGGTTTTTAGGTACAAACCGCGGTTTTCTTTAAAAACCCTAGATCGGTTTATTTTTCTAGTTAGATTGTTTTGGTTTTTCGTTGGTCTATTTATTTAGCGGACGTTCGTCCGTTCGTTCGTTTTAACGAACGCTGTTCGCCGTTTAGGTTCAGACAGTGAACGTTCGTTCATTAGTCTTTTCTTTTTATTTTCTTTTTCGGCCAGGGACCTATCCATGATTATTTTTATCGTAGATTAGCCCCTGATCTTCAAACCCTCGTCGTTTCTTAACCGTTTGTCCAAATCCAGGAAAACCAACGCCAAAATCTTCGTCTCGAACCCCTCTTTCTGGTTAATCAAGTTGAACATGGTTTTGACAATTTAAAATTTTGGTTTCAAGCAAATTTGAATTCTAAGTTCTTTTGACCATAGTTTCAGTTCCATAGCTCCGATTTGATTTATTCTTTGTGCAGATCGAAACTTTTCAGTTGAGTTTTCAGATTTTATTTTCATATTTGAGTTTTACCTGTGCATCTATGGTTGAGTGCTTATGTATGCTATTGTTTGTTTGTGATAGAATTCCTGGAGTGCGAAGCGTGCTACTACAAGTCACTAGGTTTTGCGGATCGTCAGCAAGCCAAGTGACACATTGATCATACTCTTTTCATACTCAATTTTTATGCATTAGTTTCAATCCTCAAACATTGCATGATTAGGATGTGATTAACATGTGGGTATTGGGAAGTAGATGATGAGGTAGAACCTATTGCCTTGTTTATTATCAAACCCTGGGAGTTACTTCTACGTTATGCTTATGTTGCTATGCTATGCACGTAGACGTGGTTTGGTTTGAGAGATCCATGACAGATGTGAGTGTTTAATTAATGGTTAACTTAAGGTGGCTACTTTAATACACATCTAGGTGGATTGTTGGTTTGGGCACCTGGAGAATCCAGTGTTGTCCTAGGATATCCTAGAGTACCCGTCAGATCATCCTATGGTTCGCCACCCAGGCTCAAAGGGATCATAAGATTATTCATGCTGGAAACTTCCGTGTGCAGCCACAAGCTATTATGGGCTCTAGCATAGTTGAGTATGTTGCATGACCTATTTCAGTGGTGGGCTAGCAGATGTAGGGGAAAGTAGGTGTAACTGTCCACCCAGAGTAAAGAGTTAATGTTTATGAAAGACTGTGTCTCGGTCATCCGTTTCTCAAACACCATGTAGTGTGAGAAATCCGACGGAGGAGATCGAGTCTTGTGGGGGAAAGTGCGCAAACCTCTACAGAGTGTACAAAACTAATCATGATTAGCCGTGTCCCTGGTTATGGACATCTTGAGTATCTGGTTCTTGAATTATCATGTGGATCTCATCACTCTAAATTAATTTGTTGGCTTGATAATTACTTTTAATTGGGATTGAGTTGGAGGAACCTTCTCAATGTTGTTCAACTACAATGATAGTTAAATAAAACATATTCCTTTGTTGTAGGAAAAAATTGGCTTTTCGCAAAACATTATAACTGTAGAGCCTCCACCAGCCATATATGCATGTAGTGATAGCCTTTATCTTGTCCATTGCTCTACTGTGTTATATTGCCAGCATATTCCATGTGCTGACCCATTTTCGGGCTGCAACATATCATGTTGTAGACTTTTCAGACAAAGAGTAAGGTGCGCTAGGTCGTTGTCGTGCACTCAGCTATGCCATTGGAGTTGATGGACTCACTTTATCTTCCAAGCCTTCCGTTGTTATCTTATTTAGATGGCCTTAAGCCATATTTATTGTAATAAGTTCTCTTTGGAGACTATCGATGTAATAAGTGTGTGATTGCTACTCTGTTATAAATCCTCGAGTACTGTGTGTGTCATCATACTGATCCAGGGATGACACTTAAGCACGGAGACTTGACCGTCTGAGGTCGGGTCGCTACAAGATGGTATCAGAGCACAAGCTGAATGTAGGACATGACCACTAAGATGAGCCATAGGTCACTCGTCTCTACTCACTTCTGACTCCTCTCCTTTTTCTGCTCTATAGGATGGCTGACACAAGGAATAAGTTTGCACAACCGAATGAAGACAGCCCCTTTGGAAGACACTTGAAGGAAGTCACTAGGTACCTGAACATAGGAATACCAAGCTTCACCTGGACCTACACTGCCACTTTACCAGAAGAGGAGCGTTGGAAGATTTGAGTTCAAGTTCCAGGTAAGACATTCACGCCAGTCACTGATCCCATAGAGTTTTCCTTTGATGCACCAACCTGGAGTCTAGGCAAGAGCATGGCAGCCCACATTGCTATGGGACGCATCGGAGAAGTCTACAAACAGGAGCTGAAGGACACTATCTACCAAATATATATGGGCGCCGAGATGAGCAATGGGAGATGATCAACACCAGGAGGGACAAGTCCATTGCAGCTTTCATCTAGGAGTTAAACCAACACATTCGTCGACAGGAGAACCAGTTGTATGCAAGCATGATAGATCTAAAGAAGTTGATGGCTAGGAACATGGAGCTAGAAGAGGAACTCAAGTCTACACGCGACAGATATGAGGAAGAAATCACAATAGTAGTGGAGAAGAATGATGTAACGCCCCGAGACCGATGTGCCAGGTGTCGTCCAGTTATTCGTTGTTGTTTCCTTGTCATTGCTTGCGTGTCATGCATTGCATATCATGTCATCATGTGCATTTCTTTTGCATACATGTCCGTCTCATGCATCCGAGCATTTTCCCCGTTGTCCGTTTTACATTCCGGCGCTCCGTTCTCCTCCGGTGGTCATTTCTACCTTCTTCTCGTGTGTGGGGATTAAACATTTCTGGATTGGACCGAGACTTGCCAAGCAGCCTTGATTTACTACCGGTAGACCGCCTGTCAAGTTTCGTACCATTTGGACTTCGTTTGATACTCCAACGGTTAATCGAGGGACCGAGAAGGCCTCGTGTGTGTTGCAGCCCAACACCCTTCCATTTTGGCCCAAAACCCACCTAAACCCTCTCCATCTTCTAGAGCGTTCGATCACGATCGCGTGGCCGAAAACCACACCTCATTTGGACTCTCCTAGCTCCCTCTACCTATAAATATGTCCTCCCCCTCCGAAATTTGCGGATGAACCCTAGCCCTCTTCCACCTCCAGCCACCGGACGTGTCCATCCTGGACCGGACGTGTCCAGCCGCCGCCCTCTGACGAATCCGCCGCTGCCACTTGTCCTCCCCGCGCCTCCCAGCCACCCGGCCCGCCAGGCCCATCGCGGGCCCGCGCGAGCCCACAGCCGCCGCCGCCTACCTCTCGCGCCCGAGCCGCGGCTCCTTCCACCGGCCACCGGCGGAAGACGCGCGACACCGCCGCCAGCTTGCTTCGCCGCCGCCTGCCTTCACTCCGCGCGCCACCCGAGGCACCTCGCCGCCCATCGCCCCTCGCCGTTGCACCCGCTGCCGGCCACAGCGCCACCCGCGCCGGTCGCCGCACCCTCCGGCCTCCTCCACCCTCCTCCTCGCCGGCCGGATCCGCAACTCCGGCGTGGATTCCGACGAACCTCGTACAGCGTGCATGAACCCTAGATCTGAGATCTGAGAGAGGTTGACTTTTTCCCTAAGTCCCCGAAATTTCCATGTTTCAAATGCCCCTGTTCATCATGCCGTAACTCCGCATCCGTAGCTCCGTTTTGCGCGTGCAGCATATCAAAATGTTCGTCTCAGAGAGTACATCATTTCATATCACTGCATCATTTTCATTTGAGTTCATCTTGATGCCCGAAATGCTGTTAGAAGAATGCTATTTGAGATAATTGTCAGATCTGCTGGTCCAAATAGCTATTTGTCATTTTTGCCATGTTTATTGTGTGCATGATATGCCCCTGAGCTCTACATGTGTTTTGTTATATGTTTTGCCATCTATCGAGAGGTGCAACCCATGTATTTTTATGATGTGTGTGGTGACTAGCACAAGCTTGCAAAGTGGAGCATTCGTTAATGCTGATTTCAGGGACTTAGCCATTCCACTAAGTCCTTGACCTGTTTATCTCAATATGCCATATGTTCATGTTGTTTCCTAGTGATCTGTGCCTCTTTTGAGGATGATCAGTAAGGATGATTTGTTAATCTTGTAGTGCTCTATCCATCCATGTCTTTGTTTGCAATTATGGAGCACCCTAGCTTGAGTCAATCGAGCTCTACTTTTGCTATTTCGTGAATCTGGGCAGATTGTCTACTTGTTAGCGATTTTTCCAAGGATGTTGTAGTTGATCCGTGCATGCTATGTTATTGTTCTTGCCATGTTTAGCTTGTATTTTGTGTATTCTTGATGGGTGGATGCTTAGATTGTCATGACTTGCTCTGTAGTGAGTGCATTGAGCTCGTAAACATGCCTACTTGATATCTGGTTTGCATGCTCTAGTTTTTCACTAAGTCTGTGATCTGTTTAAGTTTTTGCCATGTTCACATGCTTGCAAATGTATTTTCTGATCCCTTTTGGCTCAAGGTCACTAAGGGACTTTTGTTAAGCTCTTTGAGTAGCTCCATTCCATGCTTTACTTTGCCATGTTCAGGTCCTGTAGCATATAGTTTTCATGCTCCAAAGTGTGCTACCTGATCTGAAATTCCAGACAAGTGTTAATTTCACTAAGTCTGAAATCTGTTTACCAAATGCACTTTTGCCATGCTTGTTTAAACCTGTTAATGGATGAATTGGCCCTAGCTCAGTGTTCATCTTTTGTTAAGCATCATGAGTGAATCCCTGCCATGTATTTTGTTGCCATGTTTGTGTGCTGTAGCATGTTCATCTTCATGCATTTAGATGGCTACTTGTTGTATTTCGCAGACCGGTACCATATTTGAATTGCTTGCCATTTCCAAACCATAACTCCGATTCCGGCATTCTTTATATTGTTTTCAAGAGATTTCATATCATCTTTCCAGTGGCACACTTGGTTTTCCAAGTTGAGGCCAGATCCTATCATTCCTTGTCAAATCATACATATGCATCGCATACCGCATCCCGCATATCATACCATGTTCATGTGTTGGTTGTTTACTATGTTGTGTGCTTCTTTTCCGGTGTTTGCTTCTTCGGGTTGGTTCCAATAACGTCGCGTTTGTAAGGACCCGTTCGTCTACGTCCGTTTGTCTTCTTCACGGACTCGTTCTTCTTCCTTGCGGGATTTCAGGCAAGATGACCATACCCTCGAAATCACTTCTATCTTTGCTTTGCTAGATGCTCGCTCTGTTGCTATGCCTATGCTGTGATACCTACCACTTGCTTCATGCCTCCTATATTGTTGAACCAAGCCTCTAACCCACCTTGTCCTAGCAAACCATCGATTGGCTATGTTACCGCTTTGCTCAGCCCCTCTTATAGCGTTGTTAGTTGCAGGTGAAGATTGAAGTTTGTTCCTTGTTGGAACATGGAGATGTTGTTCCTTGTTGGAACATGTTTACTTGTTGGGTTATCACAATATATCTTATTTAATTAATGCATCTATATACTTGGTAAAGGGTGGAAGGCTCGGCCTTATGCCTGGTGTTTTGTTCCATTCTTGCCGCCCTAGTTTCCGTCATATCGGTGTTATGTTCCCGGATTTTGCGTTCCTTACGCGGTTGGGTTATAATGGGAACCCTTGACAGTTCGCTTTGAATAAAACTCCTCCAGCAAGGCCCAACCTTGGTTTTACCATTCGCCACCTAGCCTTTTTCCCTTGGGAGTCGCGCATCCCGAGGGTCATCTTTATTTTAACCCCCCCGGGCCAGTGCTTGTCTAAGTGTTGGTACGAACTAGAGTCCTTTGCAGCGCCACCTCGGGGAAACTTGAGGGCTGGTTTTAGTTGTACGGAGCGCTCATCCGATGTTCCCCTGAGAACGAGATATGTGCAGCTCCTATCAGGATGTCGGCGCATCGGGCGGTCTTGCTGGACTTGTTTTACCATTGTCGAGGATGTCGTGAAGAACCTGGATACCGAGTCTGATCGGAATGTCTCGGGAGGAGGTCTATTCCTTCGTTGACAGTGAGAGCTTGTGATGGGCTAAGTTGGGACACCCTTGCAGGGATTTGAACTTTCGAAATCCATGCCCGCGGTTATGGGCAGATGGGAATTTGTTAACGTCCGGTTGTAGAAAACCTGAAGTTGACCTTAATTAAAATGTATCAACCGCGTGTGTAACCGTGATGGTCTCTTTCCGGCGGAGTCCGGGAAGTGAACACGGTGTTGGAGTTATGCTTGACGTAGGTTGTTTCAGGATCACTTCTTGATCATACTTTTATCGACCGTGCTTTGCCTTCTCTTCTCGCTCTCATTTGCGTATGTTAGCCACCATATATGCTAGCCGCTTGTTGCAGCTCCACCTCATACCTTTACCTTACCCATAAGCTTAAATAGTCTTGATCGTGAGGGTGTGAGATTGCTGAGTCCCCATGGCTCACAAATACTTCCAAAACCAGCTTGCAGGTGCTGATGAGACCGTGCAGGTGACGCAACCAAGCTCGGGAGGAGCTCGATGAAGATCTTGTCCTTTGTGTTGTTTCTTTCTAGTTGATCAGTAGTGGAGCCCAGTTGGGGTCGTTCGGGGACCTTGTCGCATTTGGGGTTCTTCTTTTATTTTGGGTTCCGTAGTCGGACCTTGATTGTATCTGGATGATGTAATGCTTTATTTATGTAATTGTGTGAAGTGGCGATTGTAAGCCAACTATGTATCTTTTCCCTTATGTATTACATGGGTTGTGTGAAGATTACCTCACTTGCGACATTGCTTTCAATGCGGTTATGCCTCTAAGTCGTGCTTCGACATGTGAGAGATATAGCTGCATCGAGGGCGTTACAAATGACGACCTGACGAGGAAGCTCGGAGTATTCATGGGAGACCCCACGCTAGGAGGAGATGACGATCAATCCAAGGACATTCGTTCTGAAGACTACATCATCATCGACGACACCGACTTCGACCCCGACAGCAGTGATGATGATTATGAAGACAAAGCTGGAGCAGATATCATGGAGTCTTCCACCGATCAAAATTTCTATTAGACCACCATATGATCAGTAGTATTCCCCCATGTAAATAGTATAGTCCGAGCACTGTAACGGTAGTTAGATCGATTGTATGCCCTTGCTTGAAGTTGATTTGGTGTGATATGATTGTGTTTGACTCATGTGCATATGGGTGGTGTTTTCTCACTAGACCTCTTTCTATTCTGATCTCTCCCCTCTAAAACCATCAGATGCCTCCGAGACGTGATCCCGGATTTATCTTCCCACCGGAGCTCACTTAGTTGATCCAACAGCAGGATACACTGATGCAGTTTCTAGTCAAGAACCAAGGCAACAACAACAACAATAACAATAACAATAACCCACTGCTACCACCTCCATTTGACAACTTAGCCCGTTTTTTGAGGTTGCAGGCGCCGGTGTTTTCCAGTAGCACCGAGCTGATAGTTGCTAATGATTGGCTACGCAGGATTGGAAGGGAGTTGACCACCGCAGGTTGCACAGATGCGGAGAAGGTGTGTTTTGCCGCACATCAATTGGATGGACCTGCAGCATTATGGTGGAGAATTACACAGCCACTTTTCCTATAGCCAATGTCACTTGGGAACAGTTTCAGCAAGCTTTCTACACAACCCATGTTTCAACTGGAGCTATGAGCATGAAGAAGTGTGAGTTTCATAACTTACGCCAGGGCAACCGTACTGTGGGGTAGTACGTGGATGAGTTTAGCAAGTTGGCCCGCTATGCCCGAGATGATGTGGCCACAGTTGCCGCGAAACAGGAGAAGTTTATGGAAGGGTTGACTGATGAGATGAGTATGCAGTTGATGGTGGCAACATTTAACAACTACCAGGAATTGGTATATAAGGCTCTTATGATTGAAGGGAAGCAGCAGCAGATTGAGAGCCGCAAAAGGAAGTATGGACAAGGGAAGTACAATTCAGGAGCTCAGCAGAAGCCTCATTTTACCCCGAACTCGGGAGGATATACCCATAACCATGGAGGCCATACCCACAATGGATAAGTTCGCATAACCAAAGTGGCCCCAAGAATGTAAATGGGAATGGAGCATGCAGCAACCAAAACTGCTCCAATCCAGCCACACCCGCCAAGAGGGACCTAAGTCACATTACTTGTTTCAAGTGCGGGAAGACTGGACACTATGCCACTAAGTGCCCTGAAGCAAAGAATGGAAATGGCAATGGAAGCTTTGGGAAGAAGCCCAACCCTTTCAACAGGGGACAACTGAACCACGTTAACGTGGAGGAGGTTGAAGAGCAGCCAAGCGCAGTTATCGGTAAGTTTTTGGTTAAGTCATTTACCGCTCTCGTTCTTTTTCATACTGGTGCATCGCATTCATACATTTCAAGGGGATTTGTGGATAAGTATAAGTTGCCCACCAAAGCTCTTATAGGACACCTATGTTAGTATGCTCGCCAGGAGCAGAGCATATGGCAAGCCAAGGATGTTTTCAGGTGCCATTAACCATAGGTAGGCATGTTTTCCCCTTAGACCTGATAATTCTGGAATCACAAGGATTGGATGTGATACTAGGAATGGATTGGCTATCGATGTATGGAGGAAACATTGATTGCGCCAGTAAGTCAATTCTACTCACCACACCGGAGGGAAAAAGAATTAAGTATGTATCCAAGCATACACCAAAGAGGACCCACATAAATTCTCTCACGGGAGTTGTTCAGGAAGAAGTGCCTGTAGTGAAGGATTACCTAGATGTATTTCCAGAGGAACTACCTGGCATGCCGCCGGATCGAGACATTGAGTTTTTGATAGAGCTGTTGCCAGGCACCGGACCAATATCGAAGAGACCATACCGGATGCCCGCAAATGATCTGGAGGAGATTAAGAAACAGATTAAGGCGTTATTGGAGAAAGGTTGCATCCGACGAAGCTCGTCACCATGGGGAGCCCCAATGCTCTTGGTTGAGAAGAAGGATAAATCTCTGAGAATGGTGGTTGACTATCGTGCATTGAATGAAGTGACGATCAAGAAGAAGTACCCACTGCCAATGATCAATGATTTGTTTGACCAGCTGCAAGGAGCTAAAGTATTTTCCAAGATCGATCTACGGCCAGGATACCACTAGCTGAAGATCCGAGAACAGGATATACCTAAGACAGCTTTCACCACAAGGTACGGGCTATACGAGTACACGGTTATGTCATTTGGATTGACTAATGCCCCTGCCTATTTCATGAGTATGACGAATAAGGTGTTCATGGAGTTCTTGGATAAGTTTGCCGTGGTGTTCATTGATGACATTTTGGTATACTCGAAGAATGAAGAGGAACACAAGGAGCATTTGCGTTTAGTTCTCGAGAAGCTCAGGGAACATCAGTTGTATGCCAAGTTCAGCAAATGTGAGTTTTGGTTGAAGGAAGTTGGATTCCTTGGACATGTTATATCACGAGAAGGTATAGAAGTAGACCCCACCAAGGTTAATTCAGTCACAAATTGGCTATCACCCACCACAGTTGGAGAAATCCGCAGTTTTCTTGGACTCGCAGGATATTATCGGAGATTTATCGAGAATTTCTATAAGATTGCGAAGCCCATGACGGAGTTGTTGAAGAAGGACACCAAGCTCAAATGGACAGAAGAATGTGAGGCTAGTTTTCAGGAGTTGGAGAAACTTTTGACTACAGCCCCAGTGTTGATTCTGCCAGATATACGCAAGTATTTCCAAGTGTATTGCGAGGCATCTTGCTTAGGACTTGGAGGTGTACTTATGCAAGATGGAAGAGTTGTTTCGTATGCCTCCCGTCAGCTTCGACCGCATGAGTTGAATTATGTCACGCATGATTTGGAGTTAGCAGCCGTAGTACATGCACTCAACACCTGGAGACATTTTCTTATTGGAAACCGTTGTGATGTGTACACGGATCATAAGAGTTTGAAGTACAATTTTACTCAGAAGGAGCTGAATCTCAGGCAGAGGATATGGTTGGAGCTCATAAAGGACTATGATTTGAAGCTGCATTATCATCCAGGAAAGGCTAATGTCATAGCAGACGCTTTGAGCCGGAAGAGTTATGTTAATACTCTCTTAAGAGGAGGGTTACCAAAGGAGTTAGCCGAGGATCTCAGGGAACTTCATTTGGAGATAGTTCCTAGAGGTTTTATTGCAGCGTTGGAGATTCAGTCAACATTATTGGGAAAATTCGAGATGCTCGGAAGGATGACAGAGAAATTGCCGAGATAAAGGAGAAAATGAGCAAGGGAAAAGCCAAAGGTTTTCGTGAGGATGAGCACGACACCTTGTGGTTTGAGGACCGTGTTTATGTACCCAATAATGCAGAGATCAGGAAGTTGATACTACATGAAGCTCATGACTCGCCATACTCGATACACCCCGGAAACACCAAGATATATTTGGATTTGAAGGCGCGTTTCTAGTGGACAGGAATGAAGAAGGATATTGCCGAGTATGTAGCGGTATGTGATGTATGTCAGAGAGTGAGCGCAGAACATCAGAAGCCAACAGGATTATTGCAGCCTATGCCGATACCCGAATGGAAGTGGGATAAGTTTGGCATGGATTTTATCACCGGATTACCCAGGACCCGATCGGGATATGATTCTATTTGGGTACTAGTGGATCATTTGACCAAAGTGGCTCACTTTATCCAAGTTAAAACCACCTATACGAGTGCGAAGTTGGCCAAGATATATATGACCAGAATCGTATGTCTGCATGGATTTCCGAGGACCATCGTATCAGATAGAGGAACAAAGTTCACTTCAAAGTTTTGGCATCAGCTGCACCAGACTTTGGGGACCAGACTAGAGTTTAGTACAACCTTTCATCCGCACACAAATGGACAGACCGAGAGAGTCAATCAGATTCTGGAAGACATGTTGAGAGCTTGTGCGCTAGATTATGGATCTAGTTGGGATGACAATTTGCCTTATGCGGAGTTCTCATACAACAATAGCTACCAGGCCAATTTGAAGATGGCACCTTTCGAAGCTTTATATGGACGAAGGTGCAGGACACCGTTGAGGTGGGATGAAGTTGGAGACCGTCAGTTGTTTGGACCAGATTTAATCAAAGAGTCAGAAGAGAAGGTTAAGCTAATTCGAGATAGACTGAAGGTAGCTCCGTCCAGGCAGAAGAGTTATGCAGACTCGAAACGCAAGGAGGTAGTCTATGAAGTCGGAGACAGAGCATATCTTCGTGTGTCACCTCTGCGAGGATTTAAACATTTTGGAGTCAAGGGAAAGTTATCCCCGAGATTTGTAGGACCATATCGAGTTTTGGAACGTATGGGAGAAGTAGCCTACAATTTGGAGTTACCCGAAGGATTGTCAGGAGTTCATGATGTGTTTCAAGTTTCCTAGTTGAAGAAATGCCATGCAGAAATGGCCGATATCCCTCTGAGAGATACAGTGCCCCTGGAAGCAATTCAATTGGATAGTGATCTGACCTATGAGGATAAACCAGTCAAGATTCTTGAGGTTTCCAGCCGAGTTACACGAAGCAAGGTTATCAAGTTTTTCAAAGTTCAGTGGAGCCACCATACCGAGGATGAAGCCACCTGGGAATGAGAGGATGATCTACGGAAAGACCACCCACACCTATTTTCTAGCCAACCCGAATCTCGAGGACGAGATTCATTTTAAAGGGGGTTGTTTTGTAACATCTCAAATTATCAATTTGGAATGTTATACATAGGTCATCCATGCATATCATATTTTATTGCAGTTTGATTTGCGATCCTCGAAAATTCTAAGCAACTCAAGGACCCACGGAGAGAGTTGGGGATTTCACCATTTTCATATTTGAATTTTCTCAAATATCGAAACAAGGATCATTTTGGTTTTAATTATTTTTCTCCTCCAAAAATATTTCATATTAAAATTATATGAGAGGAGATAATATGACGTATTGGAGGAAGAATATTAAAATCAAATAAATAATTTTATTTGGATTTTATTGCCATTTTATTTGAATCAGAAAAAAAAATATGCATTTAAAAAAATCATTTTAGGTAATGAAAATGTTCACTGAGTTCTAAATATTCTATTTAGACGGTGAAAGTTGTTTTTGGCATTTTTAGAAATTTTTTTATTTATTAGAATTTTTCTCGGCGAAATCTGTTTGAAAAAAATTCCCGGACCGCGCTGGGCTGCAGCCCAGCCGGCCTATTTCCCAGTGCCGCCTCCCCCACGCCGCGCCGTCGCCGGCATGGACGCCGAGGCAGAGCCTGAGCCGGACTCCACCTCACGCCTCGCCCCGCCGCCGCGCGCACGCCGCCCCGCCCGCCGGATCTCCCTGCCCTGCCGCCGCCGTTGACCTCGAGCCGCCGCCCTTTTTTGGTTTTTAGGTAAAAACCATGGTTTTCTTAAAAAACCCTAGATCTGTTTGTTTTTTAGTTAGATTGGTTTGGTTTCTCGCCGGTTTATTTATTTAGCGGATGTTCGTCCGTTCATTCGGTTTTACGAACGCTGTTCGCCGTTTAGGTTCAGACATCGAACTTTAGTTCGTTAGTCTTTTATTTTTATTTTCTTTTTTGGCCAGGGACCTATCCACGATTATTTTTATCGTAGATTAGCCCCTGATCTTCAAACCCTCGTTGTTTCTTAACCGTTGTCCAAATCCAGTGAATCCAACGCCAAAATCTTCGTCTCGAACCCCTCTTTTTCTTTAATCAACTTGAAAATGGTTTTGACAATTTAAAATTTTGGTTTCAAGCAGATTTGAATTTGAAGTTCTTTTGACCATAGTTTCAGTTTCATAGCTCCGATTCGATTGATTCTTTTTGCAGATCGAATCTTTTCAGTTGAGTTTTCAGATTCGATCTTCTTATTTGAGTTTTACCCGGCTTATATGCTTGAGTAATTATGTATGCTATTGTTTGTTTGTGATAGAATTCCCGTAGTGCGAAGCGTGCTACTACGAGTCACTAGGTTTTGCGGATCGTCGGCAAGGCAAGTAACACATTGATCATACTCTTTTCATACCCGGTTTTTATGCATTAGTTTCAATCCTCAAACATTGCATGATTAGGATGATTAACATGTGGGTATTGGGAAGTAGATGATGAGGTAGAACCTATTGCCCTGTTTATTATCAAACCCTGGGAGTTACTTCTACGTTATGCTTATGTTGCTATGCTATGCATGTAGATGTGGTTTGGTTTGAGAGATCCATGACAGATGTGAGTGTTTAATTAATGGTTAACTGAAGGTGGCTACTTTAATACACATCTGAGTGGATTTTTGGTTTGGGCACCTGGAGAATACAATGTTGTCCTAGGATATCCCGGACTACCCGTGAGATCATCCTATGGTTCGCCACCCAGGCTCAAAGGGATCATAAGATTATTCATGCTAGAGACTTCTGTGTGTAGCCACAAGCTATTATGGGCTCTAGCATAGTTGAGTATGTTGCATGACCTCTTTCAGTGGTGGGCTAGCAGATGTAGGGGAAAGTAGGTGTAACTGTCCACCCAGAGTAAAGAGTTAATGTTTCTGAAAGACTGTGTCTCGGTCATCTGTTTCGCAAACACCATGTAGCGCGAGAAATCCGACGGAGGAGATCGAGTCTTGTGGGGAAAAGTGCGCAAACCTCTGCAGAGTGTACAAAACTAATCATGATTAGTCATGTCCCCGGTTATGGACATCTTGAGTATCTGGTTCTTGAATTATCATGTGGATCTCATCACTCTAAATTAATTTGTTGGGTTAATAATTACTTCTAATTGGGGATTGAGTTGGAGGAACCTTCTCAATGTTGTTCAACTACCATGATAGTTAAATAAAACATATTCCTTTGTTGTAGGAAAAAATGACTTTTCACAAAACATTATAACTGTAGAGCCTCCACCAGCCATATATGCATGTAGTGATAGCCTTTCTCTTGTTCATTGCTCTACTGTGTTATATTGCCAGCATATTCCATGTGCTGACCCGTTTTCGGGATGCAACATATTATGTTGCAGACTTTTCAGACGAAGAGTAAGGTGTGCTAGGTCGTTGTCGTGCACTCATCCATGCCGTTGGAGTTGATGGACTCACTTTATCTTCCAAGCCTTCCGATGTTATCTTATTTAGATGGCCTTAAGCCGTATTTATTGTAATAAGTTCTCTTTGGAGACTATCGATGTAATAAGTGTGTGATTGCTACTCTGTTATAAATCCTCGAGTACTGTGTCTGTCAGCATACCGATCCAGGGATGACACTTAAGCACAGAGGCTTGACCGTTTGAGGTCGGGTCGCTACATTATTTATGGACAACAACTACATCATGGCAATTCTGCTGAAAACAGCGTCAGTCTGGGTTAGTTCCATTCAAATCATGCAAATTAGAGTCCAAAACAAGAGCAAAAGTGCTTGGAAAAGTAGATATGTTCGGGACATATCATGTACTATCAAACATCACTTCATAACTGGGTGATCATAAAGGTGCTCTACAGGTATCTCTGAGGTGTCTGTTGGGTTGGCATGGATCGAGACCGATATTTGTCACTCCGTATGATGGAGAGATATCTCTGGGCCCTCTCGGTAATACAACATCATTAAGAGCTTGCAAGCAATATGGATAATGAGTTAGTCATGGGATCTTCTATTATAGAATGAGTAGAGAGACTTGTTGGCAGCGAGATTGAACTAGGTATGGAGATACAGACAATTGAATCTCGGGCAAAGTAACATATCGCTAGACAAAAGGAATTGCATATGGGATTAATTGAATCCTTGACATCATGGTTCAACCAATAAAGATATTTGTGGAATATGTAGGAACCAGTATGGGCATCCAGGTCCCACTATTGGTTATTGACCGGAGAGATGTCTCACTCATGTCTACATGATTCTCAAACCCCTAGGGTCCGCATGCTTAAGTTCGATGATGCTAGAGTAGAATTGGGATATGTGCATTGGTAACTGAATGTTGTTTGGAGTCCGAGATGAGATCCCAGATGTCAAGAGGAGCTCTAGAATGTTATGGAGGTAAAGATTTATATATGGGAAGTCCCGTTTTGGTCGCCGAAAAAAATTTAGGCATTACCGACAGTGTATCAGGAGTGCCAAAAGGGGCCTGGGGGTCCACCGAGGGATCCACCTGCCCCCCGGGGCCCACATGGGCTATAGGGGGAGCGCCTTGGCCTATATGGGCCAGGGGCACCAGCCCCAATCGGCCAATGTGCCAAGGAGAGGTGGAGGAGGAAGAGTCCTAAGGGGGAAGGCACCCCCTAGGTGCCTTGGGAGGGAGGACTCCTCCCTTGGCCGCCTCCCCTCCTTGGAGGAGGGGCTAGGGTTGTTCCCTAGCCCTCCCCCTTGACTCCTATATATAGTGAGGGAGAGGTTGGACTGAACACACCAATTCCCATGCCCCGGCGGCAGCCCTACCTCTCTCATAACTTCGTTTTCTCCTCAAATTGGTTCCGGCAGCGTTTGGCAAAGCCCTGCCAGCACTGCACCACCACCATATCCACCACACCGTCGTGCTGTTTGAAATCCCATCTACTTCTCCTCTCTTTCTTGCTGGGTCAAGAAGGAGGAGACGTCACTGAGTTGCATGTGTGCTGAACATGGAGGTGTCGTACATTCGGTACTTCATCGGATTGGATCGCGATTGGATTGTGAAGAGTACGACTACATCAACCGCGTTATATATGCTTCCGCTTTCAGTCTACAAGGGTATGTAGACACACTCCCCTCACATTGATGTGCATATCCTAGATTAGATATTGGGTGTTCATAGGAATATTTTATATTTTCATGCTTCGTACCCCATCAGAAAGATGGATCTTTAAGAATGTGTGTTGATTGTAGACATATTAACCACATTATCGTCAGGTATGGGCACCCCATACCTTGGCTTGGTGATATGGTTGATGAACTTAGTGGCGCCACCATCTTTTCTAAAATTGACTTGCGAAGTGGCTACCACGAAATTAGAATGAGAGAGGGTGATGAATGGAAAACTTCTTTCAAAACAAAATTTGTTTTTGTATGAGTGGTTAGTTATGCCACTTGGATTGATAAATGCACCTAATACCTTCATGAGATTAATGTTTCATGTGCTTAGAATGTTCATTGGCAAGTTTGTTGTTGTTTACTTTGATGACATCCTGATGTGCTTGATGTCCTAAGAGAGGAGAGATTATATGCTAACAAGGAAAAATGCACATTTTGCACGGACAAAGTTGTGTTTATTGGATTTGTTATTTCAGCTCAAGGTGTGGAGGTAGATGAGGAAAAGGTCAAAGCCATCTGTGAGTGGATGCCTCCACAAAATTTAAGTCAACTATGAAGCTTCCTTAGGCTTGTTGTTTTCTACCGTCGGTTTGTGAAGGACTTCAACACCATTGCTGCCCCCATGAATGAGCTAACAAAGAAAGATGTGCAGTTCCCTTCAAGTGGGTAAATGCACAGGAGAAGGCCATCCAAGAGCTGAAAGAAAAATTAACATCTGCACCACTGCTTGCACTACCCAACTTTGGTAAGACTTTTGAAATTGAATGTGATGCAAGTCGTGTTGGTATTGCAGGAGTACTAATGCAAGAAGGTAGGCCTATTGCAAATTTTAGTGAGAAGCTAAGTGGTCCAATTCTAGATTATTCAGTTTATGACAAGGAATTATATGCACTTCTGAGATCGTTGGAAACATGGAAACATTATTTGTGGCCTAAAGAATTTGTGATACATCCTGACCATGAATCTTTAAAGAACCTTTGGGGTCAACTAAAACTAAAACGTAGACATGAAAAATGGAGTGAATTCATAGAATCTTTTCCCTATATTGTCAAGTAAAGAAAGGAAAAGATAATGTTGTTGTCGATGCTTTGTCTAGACGCCATATTTTACTGTCACAACTTGATACTAAAATTCTTGGGTTGCAAAGCATCGAAGAATTGTATGTCAATGACCCATATTTTGCTGAACCACACTCAAAGTGTAGTGAGGGAAAAGGTTGGGAAAAGTTTCACCTGCATGACAGATTCTTATTTTGAGCTAACAAAATTGTGCATCCCAGGTTGTTCTGTTCGTTTTTGCTTTTGCAGGAGGCTCATGCTAGTCGTCTCATGGGACATTTTGTAGTAAATAAAACAAAGATTGTGTTGATTAACCATTTCTTTGGCCAAGGATGAGATGTGATGTTGAGCGCTATGTGCTACGTTGTGAGATCTATCGCAAAGCTAAGTCACGTTTAAACCTTCATGGACTTGATACGCCTTTATCAATTCCTAGTACACCTTGGGAAGATATTTCTATGGATTTTGTTATTGGATTACCACGCACTCAGAGGGAGAGTGATTTGGGTTTTTGTGGTGGTTGATAGGTTTAGCAAGATGGCTCATTTTATCCCGTGTCGTAAGAGCGATGATGCTTCAGACATTGTTGATTTGTTTTTTAGGGAAGTCATGCGACTACATGGAGTACCACGCACTATTGTTTCAGATCGTGACACCAAGTTTTTGAGCTATTTTTGGAAAACATTGTGGGCAAAGCTTCTCATTTTCACTACATGCACCCACAAATGGAAGGACAAACTGAAGTTGTCAACCGCGCACTATCCATGATGCTAAGATCGGTTTTAAAGAACAATTTGAAGATGTGGGAAGAGTGTCTCCCCGACATGGAGTTTGCATACAGCAGGGTGGTACATTCAACTACTGAATTTTGTCTTTTGAAATTGTTTATGGTTTCAGACATACTGCTCCCATAAATCTTTTTCCTTTACCATTGAAGGAGCGAATTAATCTTGATGCAAGTAAGCGTGATGATGTCATGAAGAAAATTCATGAGAAGACCAAGGAAAATATTGAGAAGATGACTGAACAATACGTAAAACAAGCAAATAAGGGAAGAAAGAAGGTGTTGTTCGACGAAGGTGATCTTGTGTGGGTACACCTGTGGAAGGATCATTTCTCGGATCAACACAAATGCAAGTTGCAGCCATGCGGAGATGGTCCATTCAAAGTGTGTGCCAAGATCAATGACAATGCCTACAAGATTGACCTTTCGATGAATTATGGTGTTAGTACAACTTTTAGTGTGTCCAACCTCTCTCCATACTTTTAACCATCAGAGTCGAGGATGACTCCTTTTCAAGAGGGGGGTGATGATGAGGACACCACAACCATCGACAAGTATCCAACAATTATATGTCCAATCACAAGAAGTCGCGCCAAACTAATAAGTGACCACGTGAATGCTAACTTAAGTTTACCTTGTAACCTTGGTGACACAACTATGATTTCATACCCATTGTTGTTGGTTGAACTTAGGTATCACATGTAAGAAATCCAACAACCTATGAGCTCTTTAAGCAACCGGTTTGGAGAAAACAAGTTTCAAGTGAAGCCGATGCTGTCAGTTTTTTCCTTTGATATTTTGTTGTGTCGAACCCATTTGGAGGAGAGACGGGGCCATAGGGGTATATCATCAGAAGCTACATCAAATTTACTTTCCAATGCAAAAAACCTGACATCATTTGGAGTTGTGAGTCGAAAGTTCTAGTCATTCTAGTGGAAGGTGTCCACGCTGTCAAGGCTTCACGAATTTCTGAGGAGCTTTCCAACAACTTACAAAGTTGACTGCTTATTCCCCAAAGAATCCATGCAAACTATTGGAAGGTGTCCACGCTGTCAAGGCTTCACGAATTTCTGAGGAGCTTTCCAACAACTTACAAAGTTGACTGCTTATTCCCCAAAGAATCCATGCAAACTATTTACTTTTGAATCCTTTTCACACCTAGCTAAGGGGGGTTGTCCCTACTATAAAACCCCATCTCCCCCATCCTTTTAGAAACCTTTCGTCAAACCATTCTGCTACAAGCTTATGCAGCAAGACTGCTCGAGATCCGAGAGATATTTACTACCTTTGCTCTTGTGAGTTCATCCGGATTTGCGAGAAGGAGCCTCCGGTTCCCCCTAATTCATGCTATACAGTTTCTGCCGTTTTATGTGGGTTAGTCCCAGTTTGGGGTTCTACGATTGTTCGGACAGCGGGTTGGAGTTTCTTGTAGCTCCAGTTAGCCATCCCCAATGTACGGGTTGCATCCAACCTTAGCAGGTGTGAAGCTAGTTATCCCGACTGCTTGGAGCTAGTTATTGTCCCCGATTCGATCCTACGACGCGAAGATCGGGCCACCCTCGGGCGTGAACCTGTTCATCAGGTTTGCACCTATCAGGCTCCTGAAAAAATGACACGTTCCCACCACGGGCATGCCATGGTAGTCATGCACGACCGCCCCCATTGCCACTGAAACCATCGGGCTTTGCCATTGCGGCAATATTCAACTTGATCTAGCCTAGGTCAAGGGGAGGCCATAGATCCAACACTTGTACCGAGTTTGTAGCCACCGAAGGAGCATGAGCTTCACCCCAAACCGCAAGCGACTACCATACATGGTCAACTTGCATGCTAGGATCTTCAATAAGTTTCCCAGACCGCGTTGCATTGCGACCAATCTACTCGAATAGCTGGTATCCCTAGATATTAAGAATGGAGAAGATTTTCAGTGAGTTATGGCACGTATTTTATTCTTATCTTCTAGAGAAATGTTTTACCGTTTAAGCGCAACCCATAGTATAGTTCTTTTATACCCGTTAATTTCATTATTCAAAGAAATTCCTTTTCAGTGAAATAAGAACCATGTAATGCTTTTAATCTGGTCACCTGGACAACTTAATTGGTTAATGTTATGCCTAGTATCTTTTGACATATGTAATGTGGGGACGAAGATTAGTGACTCTTGCTAGGGATTCTGGAGGCAACATGCCTCTGATTGTATGCAATTCACTATTTTGCTTTTGGGTTCTTGCTATTGTGTTTTAAGTTGTCTCCTAATACTTTCAAGGCTTTCTTACTTTCAATTTTAGATGATATCTTTCATACAACTGAGTAGTCTTGGTTATACCTCGTTAAGTTTCGATGGCTCCCCCATCCACCCCCTCCACCACCTCTCTGGCGACTCCTAGGGCGACTCCACCAGCGATCCATGGCGCTCCAACCTTGTGAATCCCTCCAGCCAAGATGGTGCCCCCTCTCCTGGATCTTTCTCCGGGAGTGGAAATTGCCAACAAGGTTAGAGCCAGATTCTCCACTTCTGTTCATTGCCTCGATCCCAACCACGCTTTCCATCTGGTGGTCTCTTTTAGCCATTCTTCCTTCCTCCTAAATGTTGAACACGTTGGCTTAGCCCTAGAGGCTTGCATTGGGGGGTCTCCATCCCACCTCAATGTTTCTCTCATCCGTGGACAAGTTTTTAAATTCTCTGTTATATCAAAGGCGGTTGGATTTATGATCTATCGCTTAAGATCTTTTCGATGCCCCAGTTTTTCATGTCATTTTTGTTGGGGAACGTAGTAATTTCAAAAAAATCCCTACGCACACGCAAGATCATGGTGATGCATAGCAATGAGAGGGGAGAGTGTGATCTACGTACCCTTGTAGACCGACAGCGGAAGCGTTAGCACAACGCGGTTGATGTAGTCATACGTCTTCACGGCCCGACCTATCAAGCACCGAAACTACGGCACCTCCGAGTTTTGGCACACGTTCAGCTCGATGACGATCCCCAGACTCCGATCCAGCAAAGTGTCAGGGAAGAGTTCCGTCAGCACGACGGCGTGGTGACGATCTTGATGCACTACTATCGCAGGGCTTCGCCTAAGCACCGCTACAATATTATCGAGGATTATCGTGGAAGGGGGCACCGCACACGGCTAAGAGTATGATCATGTGGATCAACTTGTGTGTCTAGGGGTGCCCCCTGCCCCCGTATATAAAGGAGCAAGGGGAGGAGGCCGGCCGGCCCTATAGGCGCGCCAAGGAGGAGTCCTCCTCCTAATAGGAGTAGGACTCCTACTAGGAGGGGGAAGGAAGTGGGGAAGGAGAAGGAAAGGGGGCGCTGCCCCCCCTCTCCAAGTCCAATTCGGACCAGAGGGAGGAGGCGCGTGGCCCACCCTTGCTGCCCCTCTCTCTCTCCACTAAGGCCCATATGGCCCATTACTTCTCCCGGTAGGGTTCCGGTAACCCTCCGGCTCTCCGGTTTTCTCCGAAATCACCCAGAACACTTTCGGTGTCCGAATATAGCCGTCCAATATATCAATCTTTATGTCTCGACCATTTTGAGACTCCTCGTTATGTCTGTGATCACATCTGGGACTCCGAACTAACTTCGGTACATCAAAACTCATAAACTCATAATATAACTGTCATCGAAACCTTAAGCGTGCGGACCCTACGGGTTCGAGAACAATGTAGACATGACCGAGACACGTCTCCGGTCAATAACCAATAGTGAAACCTGGATGCTCATATTGGCTCCTACATATTCTACGAAGATCTTTATCGGTCAGACCGCATAACAACATACGTTGTTCCCTTGGTCATCGGTATGTTACTTGCCCGAGATTCGATCGTCGGTATCTCAATACCTAGTTCAATCTCGTTACCGACAAGTCTCTTTACTCGTTTCGTAATACATCATCTCGCAACTAACTCATTAGTTGCAATGCTTGCAAGGCTTATGTGATGTGCATTACCGAGAGGGCCCAGAGATACCTCTCCGACAATCGGAGTGACAAATCCTAATCTCGAAATACGCCAACCCAACATGTACCTTTGGAGACACCTATAGAGCTCCTTTATAATCACCCAGTTACGTTGTGACGTTTGGTAGCACACAAAGTGTTCCTCCGGCAAACGGGAGTTGCATAATCTCATAGTCATAGGAACATGTATAATTCATGAAGAAGGCAATAGCAACATACTAAACGACCGGGTGCTAAGCTAATGGAATGGGTCATGTCAATCACATCATTCTCCTAATAATGTGATCCCGTTAATCAAATGACAACACATGTCTATGGTTAGGAAACATAACCATCTTTGATTAATGAGCTAGTCAAGTAGAGGCATATTAGTGACGTTTGGTTTGTCTATTTATTCACACAAGTATTATGTTTCCGGATAATACAATTCTAGCATGAATAATAAACATTTATCATGATATAAGGAAATAAAAAAATAACATTATTATTGCCTCTAGGGCATATTTCCTTCAGTCTCCCACTTGCACTAGAGTCAATAATCTAGATTACACAGTAATGATTCTAACACCCATGGAGCTTTGGTGCTGATCATGTTTTGCTCGTGGAAGAGGCTTAGTCAACGGGTCTGCAATATTCATATCCATATGTATCTTGCAAATCTCTATGTCTCCCACCTGGACTAGATCTTGGATGGAATTGAAGCGTCTCTTGATGTGCTTGGTTCTCTTGTGAAATCTGGATTCCTTTGCCAAGGCAATTGCACCAATATTGTCACAAAAGATTTTCATTGGACCCGATGCACTAGGTATGACACCTAGATCGGATATGAACTCCTTCATCCAGACTCCTTCGTTTGCTGCTTCCGAAGTAGCTATGTACTCCGCTTCACATGTAGATCCCGCCACAACGCTTTATTTAGAACTGCACCAACTGACAGCTCCACCGTTTAATGTAAACATGTATCCGGTTTGCGATTTAGAATCGTCCGGATCAGTGTCAAAGCTTGCATCACCGTAACCATTTACGATGAGCTCTTTGTCACCTCCATATATGAGAAACATATCCTTAGTCCTTTTCAGGTATTTCAGGATGTTCTTGACCGCTGTCCAGTGATCCACTCCTGGATTACTTTGGTACCTGCCTGCTAGACTTATAGCAAGACACACATCAGGTCTGGTACACAGCATTGCATACATGATAGATCCTATGGCTGAAGCATAGGGAACATCTTTCATTTTTTTCTCTATCTTCTGCATTGGTCGGGCATTGAGTCTTACTCAATTTCACACCTTGTAACACAGGCAAGAATCCTTTCTTTGCTTGATCCATTTTGAACTTTTTCAAAACTTTGTCAAGGTATGTGCTTTGTGAAAGTCCAATTAAGCGTCTTGATCTATCTCTATAGATCTTAATGCCCAATATGTAAGCAGCTTCACCGAGGTCTTTCATTGAAAAACTCTTATTCAAGTATCCCTTTATGCTATCCAGAAATTCTATATCATTTCCGATTAGTAATATGTCATCTACATATAATATCAGAAATGCTACAGAGCTCCCACTCACTTTCTTGTAAATACAGGCTTCTCCAAAAGTCTGTACAAAACCAAATGCTTTGATCACACTATCAAAGCGTTTATTCCAACTCCGAGAGGCTTGCACCAGTCCATAAATGGATCGCTGGAGCTTGCACACTTTGTTAGCTCCCTTTGGATCGACAAAACCTTCCAGTTGCATCATATACAACTCTTCTTGCAGAAATCCATTCAGGAATGCAGTTTTGACATCCATCTACCAAATTTCATAATCATAAAATGCGGCAATTGCTAACATGATTCGGACAGACTTAAGCATTGCTACGGGTGAGAAGGTCTCATCGTAGTCAATCCCTTGACCTTGTCGAAAACCTTTTGCGACAAGTCGAGCTTTGTAGACAGTAACATTACCGTCAGCGTCAGTCTTCTTCTTAAAGATCCATTTATTCTCAATTGCTTGCCGATCATTGGGCAAGTCAACCAAAGTCCATACTTTGTTCTCATACATGGATCCCATCTCAGATTTCATGGCTTCAAGCCATTTTGCGGAATCTGGGCTCACCATCGCTTCTCCATAGTTCGTAGGTTCATCATGATCTAGTAGCATGACTTCCAGAACAGGATTACCGTACCACTCTGGTGCGGATCTTACTCTGGTTGATCTACGAGGTTCAGTAGTATCTTGTTCTGAAGCTTCATGATCATTATCATTAGCTTCCTCACTAATTGGTGTAGGTGTCACAGAAACTGGTTTCTGTGATGTACTACTTTCCAATAAGGGAGCAAGTACAGTTACCTCATCAAGTTCTACTTTCCTCCCACTCACTTCTTTCGAGAGAAACTCCTTCTCTAGAAAGTTTCCGAATTTAGCAACAAAAGTTTTGCCTTCGGATCTGTGATAGAAGGTGTATCCAATAGTTTCCTTTGGATATCCTATGAAGACACATTTCTCTGATTTGGGTTCGAGCTTATCAGGTTGAAGCATTTTCACATAAGCATCGCAACCCCAAACTTTCAGAAACGACATCTTTGGTTTCTTGCCAAACCATAGTTCATAAGGCGTCGTCTCAACGGATTTTGATGGTGCCCTATTTAACGTGAATGCGGCCATCTCTAGAGCATAACCCCAAAACGATAGCGGTAAATCAGTAAGAGACATCATAGATCGCACCATATCAAGTAAAGTACGATTACGACGTTCGGACACACCATTACGTTGTGGTGTTCCGGGTGGCGTGAGTTGCGAAACTATTCCGCATTGTTTCAGATGTACACCAAACTCGTAACTCAAATATTCTCCTCCATGATCAGATCGTAGGAATTTTATTTTCTTGTTATGATGATTTTCAACTTCACTCTGAAATTCTTTGAACTTTTCAAATGTTTCAGACTTATGTTTCATTAAGTAGATATACCCATATCTGCTTAAGTCATCTGTGAAGGTGAGAAAATAACGATATCCGCCACGAGCCTCAACATTCATCGGACCACATACATCTGTATGTATGATTTCCAACAAATCTGTTGCTCTCTCCATAGTACCGGAGAACGGTGTTTTTGTCATCCTACCCATAAGGCACGGTTCGCAAGTACCAAGTGATTCATAATCAAGTGGTTCCAAAAGCCCATCAGTATGGAGTTTCTTCATGTGCTTTACACCGATATGACCCAAACGGCAGTGCCACAAATAAGTTGCACTATCATTATCAACTCTGCATCTTTTGGCTTCAACATTATGAATATTTGTGTCACTCCTATCGAGATTTAATAAGAATAGACCACTCTTTAAGGGTGCATGACCATAAAAGATATTACTCATATAAATAGAACAACCATTATTCTCTGATTTAAATGAATAACTGTCTCGCATCAAACAAGATCCAGATATAATGTTCATGCTTAACGCTGGCACCAAATAACAATTATTTAGGTCTAATACTAATCCTGAAGGTAGATGTAGAGTTAGCGTGCCGACCGCGATCACATCGACTTTGGAACCATTTCCCACGCGCATCATCACCTCGTCCTTAGCCAATCTTCGCTTAATCCGTAGTCCCTGTTTCGAGTTGCAAATGTTAGCAACAGAACCAGTATCAAATACCCAGGTGCTACTGTGAGAATTAGTAAGGTACACATCAATAACATGTATATCACATATACCTTTGTTCACCTTGCCATCCTTCTTATCCGCCAAATACTTGGGGCAGTTCCGCTTCCAGTGACCAGTCTGCTTGCAGTAGAAGCACTCTGTTTCAGGCTTAGGTCCAGGTTTGGGTTTCTTCTCTTGAGTAGCAACTTGCTTGCTGTTCTTTTTGAAGTTCCCCTTCTTCTTCCCTTTGCCCTTTTTCTTGAAACTAGTGGTCTTATTGACCATCAACACTTGATGCTCCTTCTTGATTTCTACCTCCGTAGCTTTCAGCATTGCGAAGAGCTCGGGAATAGTCTTATTCATCCCTTGCATATTATAGTTCATCACGAAGCTCTTGTAGCTTGGTG
The DNA here is from genome assembly GCF_056163025.1 of Triticum urartu. Lineage (NCBI taxonomy): Eukaryota > Viridiplantae > Streptophyta > Magnoliopsida > Poales > Poaceae > Triticum > Triticum urartu. Next base: position 191,046,281 of record NC_141874.1, on the reverse strand, counting down.
GCAGTGATTGGAGAATTCTGTCAATGACGCAATCATCTGGAAGATTAACTCCCAATTGAATCAAGTGATTATTATACCCAGACATTTTGAGTATATGCTCACTGACAAAACTGTTCTCCTCCATCTTGCAGCTATAGAACTTATTGGAGACTTCATATCTCTCAATCCGGGCATTTGCTTGAAATATTAACTTCAACTCCTGGAACATCTCATATGCTCCATGACATTCAAAACGTCGTTGAAGTCCCGATTCTAAGCCGTAAAGCATGGCACACTGAACTATCGAGTAGTCATCAGCTTTGCTCTGTCAGACGTTCATAACATCTGGTGTTGCTCCAGCAGCAGGCCTGGCACCCAGCGGTGCTTCCAGGACGTAATTCTTCTGTGCAGCAATGAGGATAATCCTCAAGTTACGGACCCAGTCCGTGTAATTGTTACCATCATCTTTCAACTTTGCTTTCTCAAGGAACGCATTAAAATTCAACGGAACAACAGCACGGGCCATCTATCTACAATCAAACATAAACAAGCAAGATACTATCAGGTACTAAGTTCATGATAAATTTAGGTTCAATTAATCATATTACTAAAGAACTCCCACTTAGATAGACATCCCTCTAATCCTCTAAGTGATTACGTGATCCAAATCAACTAAACCATGTCCGATCATCACGTGAGATGGAGTAGTTTCATCGATGAACATCGCTATGTTGATCATATCTACTATATGATTCACGCTCGACCTTTCGGTCTCCATGTTCCGAGGCCATATCTGTATATGCTTGGCTCGTCAAGTATAACCTGAGTATTCTGCGTGTGCAACTGTTTTGCACCCGTTGTATTTGAACGTAGAGCCTATCACACCAGATCATCACGTGGTGTCTCAGCACGAAGAACTTTCGCAACGGTGCATACTCAGGGAGAACACTTCTTGATAATTAGTGAGAGATCATCTTAAAATGCTACCGTCAATCAAAGCAAGATAAGATGCATAAAAGATAAACATCACATGCAATCAATATAAGTGATATGATATGGCCATCATCATTTTGTGCTTGTGATCTCAATCTTTGAAGCACCGTCGAGATCACCATCGTCACCGGCGCGACACCTTGATCACCATCGTAGCATCGTTGTTGTCTCGCCAATCTTATGCTTCCACGACTATCGCTACCGCTTAGTGATAAAGTAAAGCATTACTGCGCAATTGCATTGCATACAATAAAGCGACAACCATATGGCTCCTGCCAGTTGCCGATAACTTGGTTACAAAACATGATCATCTCATACAACAAAATTTAGCATCATGTCTTGACCATATCACATCACAACATGCCCTGCAAAAATAAGTTAGACGTCCTCTAGTTTGTTGTTGCAAGTTTTACGTGGCTGCTACGGGCTTAAGCAAGAACCAATCTTACCTAGGCATCAAAACCACAACGATAGTTTGTCAAGTTGGTGCTGTTTTAACCTTCGCAAGGACCGGGCGTAGCCACACTCGGTTCAACTAAAGTTGGAGAAACTGTCACCCACTAGCCACCTTTGTGCAAAGCACGTCGGGAGAACCGGTCTCGCGTTAGCGTACGCGTAATGTCGGTCCGGGCCGCTTCATCCAACAATACCGCCGAACCAAAGTATGACATGCTGGTAAGCAGTATGACTTATATCGCCCACAAATCACTTGTGTTCTACTCGTGCATATAACATCAACACATAAAACCTAGGCTCTGATACCACTGTTGGGGAACGTAGTAATTTCAAAAAATTTCCTACGCACACGCAAGATCATGGTGATGCATAGCAACGAGAGGGGAGAGTGTGATCTACGTACCCTTGTAGACCGACAGCGGAAGCGTTAGCACAACGCGGTTGATGTAGTCATACGTCTTCACGGCCCGACCGATCAAGCACCGAAACTACGACACCTCCGAGTTTTAGCACACGTTCAGCTCGATGACGATCCCCGGACTCTGATCCAGCAAAGTGTCGGGGAAGAGTTCCGTCAGCACGACGGCGTGGTGACGATCTTGATGCACTACTGTCGCAGGGCTTCGCCTAAGCACCGCTACAATATTATCGAGGATTATCATGGAAGGGGGCACCGCACACGGCTAAGAATATGATCATGTGGATCAACTTGTGTGTCTAGGGGTGCCCCCTACCCCCGTATATAAAGGAGCAAGGGGAGGAGGCCGGCCGGCCCTATAGGCGCGCCAAGGAGGAGTCCTCCTCCTAGTAGGAGTAGGACTCCTACTAGGAGGGGGAAGGAAGTGGGGAAGGAGAAGGAAAGGGGGGTGCTGCCCCCCCCCCCTCTCCTAGTCCAATTCGGACCAGGGGGGAGGAGGCGCGCGGCCCACCCTTGCTGCCCCTCTCTCTCTCCACTAAGGCCCATATGGCCCATTACTTCTCCCGGTAGGGTTCCGGTAACCCTCCGGCTCTCCGGTTTTCTCCGAAATCACCCGGAACACTTTCGGTGTCCGAATATAGCCGTCCAATATATCAATCTTTATGTCTCGACCATTTCGAGACTCCTCGTTATGTCCGTGATCACATCCGGGACTCCGAACTAACTTCGGTACATCAAAACTCATAAACTCATAATATAACTGTCATCGAAACCTTAAGCGTGCGGACCCTACGGGTTCGAGAACAATGTAGACATGACCGAGACACGTCTCCGGTCAATAACCAATAGCGGAACCTGGATGCTCATATTGGCTCCTACATATTCTACGAAGATCTTTATCGGTCAGACCGCATAACAACATACGTTGTTCCCTTTGTCATCGGTATGTTACTTGCCCGAGATTCGATCGTCGGTATCTCAATACCTAGTTCAATCTCGTTACTGGCAAGTCTCTTTACTCGTTTCGTAATACATCATCTCGCAACTAACTCATTAGTTGCAATGCTTGCAAGGCTTATGTGATGTGCATTACTAAGAGGGCCCAGAGATACCTCTCCGACAATCGGAGTGACAAATCCTAATCTCGAAATACGCCAACCCAACATGTACCTTTGGAGACACCTGTAGAGCTCCTTTATAATCACCCAGTTACGTTGTGACGTTTGGTAGCACACAAAGTGTTCCTCCGGCAAACGGGAGTTGCATAATCTCATAGTCATAGGAACATGTATAAGTCATGAAGAAAGCAATAACAACATACTAAACGATCGGGTGCTAAGCTAATGGAATGGGTCATGTCAATCACATCATTCTCCTAATAATGTGATCCCATTAATCAAATGACAACACATGTCTATGGTTAGGAAACATAACCATCTTTGATTAATGAGCTAGTCAAGTAGAGGCATACTAGTGACGTTTGGTTTGTCTATGTATTCACACAAGTATTATGTTTCCGGATAATACAATTCTAGCATGAATAATAAACATTTATCATGATATAAGGAAATAAAAATAATAACATTATTATTGCCTCTAGGGCATATTTCCTTCAATTTTCACCTTTGGGGTTTTGGTGGACCATCATGGATTAGAGAATACAATATATGGCTTTACGAGCTAGAGCACGAATGGACTACGGTCTCTAGATCCCCTCCAGGTCATCTCACCGGTGCAAATTCTGTTCCCATCGGCGCACGGCGACCACCCAACCCATCATCATGCTCAACTCCGGCTACCATCAACAATACCCCGTCATCATCGGATCACGAGCCAACAGCGAGCGGGATTATCTCCATTCAAAATTCTGTCCCCAGAGACCCAACTTCGAGGCCTCCCGAAACACCACATCCCACCACCACCCCTCTTCTGACTGGAGCCCAGCCCACTTCCATCACCAACCCTCGACCCAATCAAGCCCACCGCACCAAACGAGGCCCACCTGGCCATCAACAGACTCCTCTTTTATCTTTCTGCGGTAAATGCTTATAATCTAGACACCTACGTATCGACTGCAAAAATCAATTTAGATGCCGATCTTGTTATCGTTACGGGCATATATCCCATTTCTGTTTATTATCCAAAAACAAAACCCTCGTCTATCGGGTCAAATCCCACCAAACTCCCCCTCACCCCCACACCCATACCCGATAACCCTCATGACGACTCGTCTCCCCAAAACCCCATCCCTCCCCCTCTATTCGATCGCCAGGCCTGCCAAACCCCCTGTTCTCCATTACACCCCTGCTCTCCTCCGTTGTGCTTCTCCATTGTCGCCCCAACTTCCTCTGCCACCATGGCCACCTACCCATGCGACCCCCTCCCACTCCTTCCCCCGGGCACTGCCATCATCGAAGCCCATGGAAACCGCCGTCGTCGATCCTTCTACTACCTTGGCGGAGAAGCTCTGGTCCAATCAGAGGATTGGGCCATCATCTCCCTCGCCCCGCCTCCGGATCCCAACCAGTTCGACACGGACGCCATGCTCATTCGTCACTATCTTGACCATGAGCGTGGTTTCCGCATTGCTGAAATATCAAGGTGCGGCATGGGAGCCGCTCTCGTCCGCTCCCAGCATGCCTGCGACATCGACACTGCTATCGCCAACAGTCCCTACTTTGTAGGTGACTCGACACTGCGTGTTATCCGTCATGACCGAGGTATAAACTATCGAGACTGCACCTTCTCCCATGATGTTTGGATCATGATGGTCAATTTCCCTCTTGAGGCATGAAGACCAGACAAAGTCTGTGAATCTGTCAGTGGGTTTGCCAAGTTTTTAGTTTGGAATAGAGATTTGTCCAATAGAGCTCGTATATTGGTCAAGATTAGAGTGTCTGATCTTTTGGAAATACCTTTCAGTCATGTCATATGTGAAAGCCTAGATGATTATGGCCATGGGCAGTCTTGGACTAGTGCTGTGTATATTTTGTCATCTGAACTCCTTGGTGCTATGGGTGGCGATGGAGGCCCGATCCCACCTAACGGTGTCTTGCACCCCATGCCTCATGCTCCATTTGGTGGTATATGGCACGATGCCGATTTTGTCCACAATGAAAACCCGCATGCTGCGCCTGCAGCCCACCATGCTCCTGAAGGTGATCAAGAGGACATACCCATGGTTTACACCCCGCCCCAAGACCCAGAGATTGCTCATTAGGATCAGCCGTTTCAACCTGCAATTGAAGCTGCTGATGCATTTTTTGCTCTACATGACATGATGTCAAAAATTATCTCCACTGCACCGGATGTTCATGAGATGCTCGAAGGTGTTGCTGTGGTCAGTACCCGTTTCCAATTGATCAATGTTGATGATGCCCATGGTCCTGTGAAGAAATGCCTGCTGACTGTTGTTACTGAAACCCCACCTGAACCTATGATCTCCACTATCATGATTTCTGAAGAGTTGGATCTCTCTGAAACTTCTGTTGTTGCTCTGTCGCCTAGGCATGAACCTGACATGTCACCTGCCATGCTAGATTTCATGGACAGTAACCCAAATTCTCCGTCTGCTGATCCATCCCATGTGTTGTCTAAGGAACCAACTGCTCCTCCTGCCATCCCCTCCATACATGTGGTCAACAAAAGAAAGAAGTCCAATGCTCCACTTGATGTAAATGATCTGCGCTGCAGCCGCCGCCTTGCTGGTCTAAGTGTGGGCTTCAAGAACGAAGCTGCTGCAAACAAGGCCAAAAACATCAGCAACTGCCAGAAGAATCTGAACACTGAATTTGAGCATGAAGTCAGAGACCCAACTGCTCCTCCACCACCAGAACTTCCACTTGGAACAATCCAAGCTCTTGCAACTAAGCAGTGCATGATCCCTCCTGAGGAGGTTTCTGAAGAGAAGCTGATGGCCAAGGTGGACCATGAATGAAGAACTTCGATGCTCTATTTGGTCTTGTTACAACAAGATCAATGCTGGACTCAGAAAGTGTGTTTACTTTATCTGCTTTTGGGCTATATTATCTGTTTTTATTAAGAACCTGGGTTGTAAGGAGTTAGACTCCATATTATATGTTTGTGAGTGGAACATCATGCACTATTTATATTATGTTTCAAGTGGTCTGAATGGTCAATGGAGTATGTACCTGATGCTTCTTAGCATTATGATTTATCAGTTCACATGGCAGTCATATTTCATCACTTCCTATGATTGTTGCAATGTTTTTTTGGATTTGATTAAGTCTATCCAAGATAATCACTTTCCTACTAATTTGATCAATGAGTAGAAACTGGAACATACTAAATTGGAATGTCAGAGGGATAAATTCCCAGATTAGATGGGATGATATTAGAGCAAAAATTGAAGAAAGCAACTATGGCATTATTTGCTTGCAAGAAACTAAGAGAGATTATTTTGACCAAGCTTACCTCAAAAAAATTTCACCTAGAAGATACAACCAATTTGCATATACTGCCTCTGTTGGCCTATCAGGAGGAATTATTACTATATGGAATGGCAGTCTTTTTTGAGGATATGTTGTCAGCCAAAATACATACCAAATCACTGTGAGGTTATCATGCAATCTATCTGGCAACATTTTTTACATCAGCAATATTTATGGACCCTGCCACAATGATGACAGAACTGAATTTTTTGACTGGCTGAGCAATATAGATGCCTCTCAGATGGATCATTGGATTTTAATGGGTGATTTAAATCTAATAAGGAGCCCACTTGACAGAAATAGACCAGGAGGAGACACCAATAATATGCTTATGTTTAACAGCTTACTCCAACAACAGGATCTTGTGGAAATACCTATCAAGGGTAGGAATTTCACCTGGTCTAACATGCAGGACTCTCCACTACTGGAAAAGCTTGACTGGATTTTTACTTCTGCCAACTGGACCCTGACATTCCCAAATACTTTGGCACACCCACTTGCTAGAGTCACATCAGATCATATTCCTATTCACATTCAGATAGGCAGTGATATTCCAAAATCCTCTATATTCATATTTGAAAATTATTGGTTTGAATTTGATGGGTTCTATGAGACTGTTATTCAATGTTGGAACAGAAATCAACAATTGACAAACTCTGCCAAGGATACTGCTGCCAGGTTCAAATGTCTCAGAATGGGTTTAAAAAAATGGAGCAAAAATCTATCAAAACTTAACACTAATATATCTGCTTGTAACTATGTTCTATCTATGATTGATGGCATTGAGGATCAAAGAAATCTGAGTACTATTGAAGCAAACTTCAGAATTATTATCAAGAATCACATAGCCAAGTTATTGGAAGTCAAAAGAATATATTGGAAATCCAGGTTTAAGATGAGGAGTATACAGCTTGATGATGAAAATACTGAATTTTTTCATGCCATGGCTACACAAAGCTACAGGAAGAATTTCATAACTTCTTTACAAGATGAAGATGGGACTCCTTTCCAAAATCATGATCACAAGGCTGCCATTATTTGGAAATCATACAAAGACAGACTGGGAAAAGCTATCAACCCCCCTATGCTATTCAACCTTGAGGAAATTATTCAGCCTAAAGATCTATCTAAGCTTGAGGCCCCTTTTTTCATGGATGAAATTGACCAAGTTATTAAAGACATCCACTCTGACAGAGCACCAGAATCTGATGGTTTTAATGGCTTATTTCTGAAGAAATGTTGGAATATCATCAAACAATATATTTACACTATGATCTGGGATTTTTTGAAGGAAACATTGATATTCAAAGTATTAATACTGCTTTTATTACTCCCATCCCAAAGATTACAAACCCTATTGACATGAATGATTTCAGACCCATTTCCTTGGTCAGCCTTCCTCTCAAAATCATCACAAAGCTTATGGCCAATAGAGCTCAGAAAATCATTACCTCTGTCATTCATCAGAATCAATATGGTTTCATAAAAGGGAGAAATATCCAGGCCTGCTTGGGATTTGCATTTGAATACATTCATCTATGTCATCAATCTAGGAAACCTATCATCATACTCAAACTTGATTTTGAGAAAGCTTTTGACAAGATTGAATACAATGAAATTATTGCCATGTTGAAAGCTAAGGGATTTGGTCCAAGATGGATAAATTGGGTAACCAATATACTCAATACTGCATCAACATCTGTCCTATTAAATGGTGTTGCGGGGAAAAAATTATATGTAAAAGAGGAGTTAGACAAGGAGATCCTCACTCTCCACTTCTATATATCATTGCTGCTGATCTAATTCAGTCTATTATCAATGCTGCTTGGGCAAATGGTGAAATCACTCTCCCCACAAATCAGGCATATGATCTCGACTACCCTATTATTCAATATGCAGATGATACTCTATTGATCATGCCTGCTGATGAAGAGCAACTCAGCCATCTCAAATACCTGCTTAATCTATTCAGTATGTCCACTGGGCTATTTGTTAATTACAGCAAATCATCCATGATCCCAATAAATATGGATCAACAATCAATCAACAACCTTGCAAACTCTTTTGGTTGTAGAGTTGAAAGCCTTCCATTCACCTATCTTGGGCTACTTATGGGCACCACCAAACCCTCTGTTCATGACCTCATCCCAGTTATATCTAGGATTGATAAGAGATTATCAGGGGTTGCCAGGTTCATGAACTATTCTGGGAGACTCACTTATGTCAACTATGTTGTTGCTTCAATGCCTATATTTGCCATGTGTTCTCTTAAAGTCCATGTTACCATTCTGGACCATGTGGATAAATCAAGCAGAAATTTCCTGGCCAGCTGGGAGATGATATGCAAACCCAAACATCAAGGAGGACTTAGGGTTTTGAATCTTAGAGAACAAAATAAAGCTCTTCTCATAAAGCACTTGTTCAAGTTCTATAACAAAGTGGATGTCCCATGGGTAAAATTAATTTGGGAAGCTCACTACCATAACAATGATGTCCCTCATTACAACAGAAGCAAAGGATCCTTTTGGTGGAAAGATTGCATGAAAATGTATGACCTTTTCAAGGAAATGACTACTTGTGACATCAAATCTGGTTGCACTAATCTGCTATGGGATGACATGTGGAATGGTGATATTAGGAAAACTAAATACCCCGAGCTTCACTCTTTTACCCAAAAGGAAAGCATATCAATCAAAGAAGCCAAGGAACTGGATAACCTTTACAGCCTGTTCCAACTTCCACTTTCTATTCAAGCCCACCAACAATTCCACTTACTATCAGGAGAACTAAACAATATCAGAAACTCAGATGATAAGGACACATGGACCTTCAACTGGGGTAACAATAAGAACATTACAAAGAAGATCTATGGATACCTTATGAATGGTGAAGATGCTGCTGCCACATTTAAATGGATATGGAAATCATGTTGTCTTCCAAGACACAAAATTTTCTGTTGGCTCATGCTAAATGACAGAATAAATACATGTGATCTTTTGACCAGAAAAAGCATGCACCTGGATTCCATTGTATGTGTTCTATGCAACAATGAAGACTATGAAGACATGACTCATCTTCTATTCACTTGTCCATTTAGTCAAGGTTTCTGGTGGAACATTGGATTTGAATGGAATTCGGATATGGAGATCAACAATATGATTATTGATGCTAAACACAGATATAAAATTGACCACTTCATGGAAATCATGATTCTTGGTTGCTGGAGCATATGGAACCAAAGGAATGGGATGATTTTTGAAGGGATACCTTCCTCAATAAATGATTGCAAGATTGACTTTGTCAGATATTTCAAAATGACCATGCCGAGGGCTAAACCCACTCTAAAAGAGGGCATGTCTTCATGATAGACAATATTTAATTTTTCAATAATTTCCTCACTTTCCTCCCCCTAGATTGTACCTACTTGGTTGTCCCCCCAACAACCACTTGATTATGTAATTTGGATACTCTCTTTATAAATGAAAATGACTCACAGTAGGGGACTTACCCTACTGTTCTTTGGTCAAAAAAAGTCTTGGCTATACCTCAACCTAGAAATCAACAAAAAAAAAACTTGATTGCAAGGTACATCCCTGATTACCAATGCCTAGCTATTTTTTGATCTTGACTAATAGAAAGGGTGCAATATGTAGGTCCAGGGAGCTCCAACGCTTTCTCTGAAAAAATATTTTTTTCACGATAACAATAAAGCCTAGGAGCATCCCTGCCCATGGAACAATACTGGAGAGATAGAGTGCTACTGGCTTACATTTTTCAATATTCCTAGCTTTATTTATTTATTTGAAATGGAGGCGAAAGGTTTGCCTCATCTATTTAAGACGGGAACAGAGTGTGTGCTACAAGGGACCATCAAAAGGGCGGAAAATTTATTCTCGCGATATTAAAACCCCTAATCTCTTCACAGACGCGACTACACAAAGCTTTATTCTCATTGCTCTAATAATCGTGGTATTTAAACAATTAAAATGCCTTGTGCGATGATGTTGTGGATTTTGCAACCCATATAATCTCCCATTCTTTGTCGACAAAATATAATCTCCTATTAGAGTGGATGTGATGATAATAATTCTTTTTTTAATCACTGGTTGGTGTCATGAATCATAGCTTATTTTTGTGGATGGATGCATTGGTGTATATTTCCAGCCTTTTAGATTATTTTTCTTATAACATGGAGTTGATTACGATGAATGATGCGCTCCACTGGGAAAAAAAATTAGCGTCCTTTGCCAATTTTCCGTGTGTGTAATTACAAAAGAATCGGTTCCCAGCATTACCTATTTGATGGAAAAAACCTGAATACCAGGGTTAGCCTATATGTTCACTAGATTTTTAGTCCGAGTAAACCTTTTGTATTACGACATTTTAAACATCGCTATTGCCTCTCTTATGTTGGTACATTAATATATTTTGTTCATTTTATTGATATTTTTTTCCTAGGATGAATGTTGATTGTTTTCACAAGATACGGACGTGCACGTACACTAATGTATGAAAATATACGAACTGAAAAACGTTGATCGGGTTGGGTGAGGCATCCTTCTCTCCATTGGGAATTGTACAAGGAAAGAAGTCGAGAACACACGTCAAAGATAGAGAGAGATGCCAACGACCTTGTCGAATTGTCAAGTGATCATGCAAACGTGGGTACATGCACATAGTATACTGATACTGTAAACGTATTGGACTGTAGTAGGTGAAGGAAAGCTAGTGCTGCGAACTGAAGTTACCTTTAGCGATTCTGTGGGACTTGTTTCGGAGCTATGCTGGTTGCTTTGGCGACAGTGACCGGCTGAACTAATTTTCCATTGTGTTGTGCCTTTCTCCAGGAGCTAGCCAATCTTGCTGTACCATGCAAGTGATGTTTCGATGATTAAGCCGCAGGACCTAACTTTGACTGATGTTCTGCCATTTCTCCAGGAGCTAATCCAGAATACCTTGAATTGAACCAGAGGTGGTCGATGGTATTGGAATGCACTGGCTTTGGCTCCACTCCAAAGCTATAGCACTCCAGCTAGCTCAAGCTCCTGCCTTGATCGCTCATCCACCGAATCACCTAACGAAAATTGACCACGTAGAATACCTCAAAGAAATGGGACGGTGGTACACGCTTGCCGCTTCCTACATGTATATATAAACTCAAGTACTTGTTCGAACAAAAGCATTCCATCCTCACCCTGAGCCATACATCTGCTCCTCAAGAGCTCATCAAGATTGACAAGCTAGCTGATCATCAGGGCCTAACTGAAAAGCCTGGCCATGGCGATTTCCTCCCGTTTTCTGGCTCCTTGCTCTGTCCTCATGGCGACTCTGATGCTGCTCATCGTCCAGGCACAAAGCATCACTAGGCACTACGATTTCAATGTACGTATATATGCACGTACGTCCGCATTCATCTATGTCCTACATGCATTTTCTCACATGGATGGGGATCTGTGCAGGTGCAAATGGCGAACGTGACGAGGCTGTGCGCCAGCAAGAGCGTTGTGACGGTGAACGGGGAGTACCCCGGCCCGACGCTGGTGGCGAGGGAGGGCGACCGCGTGCTCGTCCGCGTCACCAACCGCGTAGCGCACAACATGACGCTGCACTGGCACGGCATCCGGCAGCTGCGGAGCGGCTGGGCCGACGGGCCGGCGTACGTTACGCAGTGCCCGATTCAGACGGGCCAGAGCTACGTCTACAACTTCACCGTCGCCGGGCAGCGCGGCACGCTGTGGTGGCACGCGCACATCTCCTGGCTACGCGCCACCGTATACGGCGCCATCGTCATCCTCCCCAAGCTCGGCGTGCCTTACCCGTTCGTTGCGCCGCACAAGGAAGTTCCTCTTCTCTTCGGCGAGTGGTGGAGGGCGGACACAGAGGCGGTGGTCAGCCAGGCGCTCCGGACGGGCGGCGCCCCAAACATCTCAGATGCTTTCACCATCAATGGCCTTCCTGGGCCGCTATACAACTGCTCCGCTAAAGGTACATTGCACTCACTCTATGCTTCCATGCATCTTTTATGTTACACCTTCGGTAATCGTCAAGGATTTATATACTTACCGTGCATCCATGGCATATTGCAGACACGTTCAAACTGAAGGTGAAACCTGGAAAAACATACATGCTGCGCCTCATCAACGCTGCTCTTAACGACGAGCTCTTCTTCTCCGTCGCCAACCACACGCTCACCATCGTCGAGGTCGACGCAGTCTACGTCAAACCATTCACAGTCAAGACCCTGATAATCTCTCCGGGCCAGACCACCAACGTGCTCCTCACAGCCAAGCCGTTCTATCCCAAGGCTAACTTCTACATGTCCGCCGCGCCATACTCCGTCATTAGGCCTGGCACGTTCGACAGCACCACGGTCGCCGGCATCCTCGAGTACCATAACCCTCGCTCCGCTTCCGAGTCAAGCTTCGACAAGGACCTGCCACTCTTCAGGCCAACTCTGCCGAGATTCAACGACACCAGCCTGGTCACCAACTTCACCTCCAAGCTCCGGAGCCTCGCCACACCGCAGTACCCGGCGGCCGTGCCACAGTCGGTGGACAAGCGGTTCTTCTTCACGGTCGGCTTGGGCACACGCCCTTGCCCCGTGAATGCGACGTGCCAAGGGCCTACCAACACCACGCAGTTTGCGGCGGCCATCAACAACATCTCCCTGGTGCTTCCTTCCACAGCGCTCCTTCAGTCGCACTTCACAGGCGTGTCTCGGGGTGTCTATGGGTCGAACTTTCCGACCACGCCCCTCTCGCAATTCAACTACACTGGGGTATCGCCGAACAACACGAACGTGGCCACCGGGACCAAGTTGCTCGTGCTGCCATTCAACGCCACGGTGGAGCTGGTGATGCAGGACACGAGTATCCTTGGCATCGAGAGCCACCCTCTGCACCTTCACGGCTTCAATTTCTTTGTCGTGGGGCAAGGCTTTGGCAACTACGACCCTGTGAATGACCCAACGAGGTTTAACCTCGTCGACCCCGTCGAGCGAAACACCGTTGGCGTGCCAGCTGGTGGATGGGTGGCCATACGTTTTCTCGCCGACAACCCAGGTAAAGCAGAGTTGTATATACTTACTATCTATTCATGAAACTGAATGCGTAGCCTGTGCTCATATTTGTGGTATGCATGTATCTGCAGGTGTATGGTTCATGCATTGCCATTTGGAGGTGCACACAACTTGGGGACTACGAATGGCATGGCTGGTGCAAGACGGGAGCCTACCGAACCAGAAGCTGCTCCCCCCGCCATCCGATCTTCCCAAATGCTAGTCGGAGAGGATCAAATTAAGTTGTTGATTTTTTTCCCTCATTTATCGGTGTGCTAACTTGCAATTGATTTCTCCTTCAGAAGGTTTTTGTGTATTTAGTCAGTGCGCTGGTCTTGTAATTTTTTTGTATCTTTAATATATTTTTATATAGTTTGTAACGACAATGTTTTGACTCTTCTCGAATAAACAATGATGTCAACTGAATGTCCAAATCCTAGCATATGGCATATTGTATAAGTTCTTTCAAAGAACACTTTGGCATGATCATCAAGAAAGCAAAACCTAGCTTGAAGGAAGGAATGCAGAGCTGGCTAGATTACTTGTAGATTCTCTTCACCTTCCCATGTTCATTGTACAGTTGATGTAACACTATCCTTATTATAAAAATCAGAGTTATAGTGGGGGTTTTCCCCACTGTGTTTGCTCAAAAAAAATTCCAAATCCTTAAAACGTTTTTGTTAGTATGTTCACGTTGATTTAAACTTCATTTGGTTGTCTTTTTTGAAATTACTCCATTTATTACTAGAAATAAGTGTTCTTTATTTTTTTTGGAACGAGACAAAAGACTTGTCAAATAAGTGTTCTTTAGTTTTAGTAAAACTATAGCTTCAGTGCTACAAGCAGCATGATTTACTAAACTTACTTGACTAAAAATAAATTGGTCCATTCCTAGATATAAGTCTTTCTAGAGATTTCAATATCGACTACATACGTGAATGTACATTCTAAAATATGTCTATATACATATGTATGTAATTTGTATTGAAATCTCTAAAAGGACTTATATTTAGGAAATGGAATGAGTATCTAAGGCTCATCTGGACGAGATGTTGTTATGTCACATCTAAGTGACATTATCACTTGCGTCGAAACTCACAGGCAATAGTCGGGCCGGTTGTCGCTTAGATGGTATGACACGGATTCATACCATGTTATGGGGTATTGGCAAATCGCCATATTGATACGTCGGACAGCTGCCCTATGTGTGTGGGTGGATGTGAAGATATTATGCATGCTCTCTTCACCTGCCCTAGGGCAGCCGAAGTCTGGAGATGTCTGCACCTTGACGGGTTCGTGGAGGAGGCGTGTGATACAGACAGGGCGGGTTCGGCAGCGCTAGACTATATTTTATGTGCTCCCCAGCGCCAAACGTTAATCCATGAGATCCCAGCTCAGTTACTAATCCTTGTGGGTATCTGGTACATATGGTGGGAGCGTAGACAGCATGTCCACGGGGAGGAAGTGCAGACTCCGGTCCAAGCCGCGCAGTCAATTGCGGCGCTGGCAGCAAACTACCTTAAGGCTACGAAGAAGAACGCGGTAGTAAGATCCTGCAGATGGAGGAAACCGCAAGAGGATTTTGTCAAGTTAAATGTAGACGCATCTTTTCATGCAGATGACCTCCAGGGAGCTGTAGGAGCTGTGCTACGGGACTGCAGAGGTGGTTTCATCGCAGCTTCGAATGAGAGGCTGGAGCATGTTGTTGATGTAGAGACGGCGGAAGCACACGCACTACGGCATGGCATCTTACTAGCACAGCGGATGGGGATCACCAAGCTCATTGTGGAGTCCGACTGCCTTGAGGTGATCAACACCATGAACAATGGTGGTTTTACGGCATCGGGCTCCGCTGCGATCTATTCGGATTGTTTGGTCTTTATCATTGGGTATACTTCGGTGTCTTTTGTTCACTGCCCTAGGAAGACAAATTATGTCACTCATGTTTTAGCTAGGCAAGCGGTGTCGGATCCACCTTCCATGTGGATCGAGGAGCCGCCGGTTTTCATTGTTAAGGGACTAGTGAATGATGTAACTTTGTTTTGATCTAATAAAAGTTTCCCGAAGTTTCAAAAAAAAGTGACATTATCACTTGAAATTATGGTACCCTTGTGTGTTGTTTTGTTGCAGTTTTAAACTCTCTCTTTTTCTGCGGGCCCCTTCAGCCCACACCCCAAATCCTATTCGACGCCCTTAGCGCCAGTTATAGGACAATCTGCAAACCGGCGCACAACTCTCTCGCACGTGGACTCTGCCCATTAACATTTTTTCTTCACATCCACAAAACGCTAGGTTTTCGCGAGCGCGCCAGGTTTTCATGATCGCGGTTTGCATTTTTGATTTTAGGAAGCTTCTAGAGGCCTCCCCATCTCGGTTTCCTTTCTGTTTTTTATTTCTTTTGCTTTTATTTTTCTCTTTTCCCTTCTCCTTTTTATTTTTCCCTTCCCCCTTTTTTGTCTTCTTTTTCTTAAATCACAAAAGGTTATCAAATTCATGAACTTTTTATATATTCATGAACATTTTTTAAAATTCACGAAATTTTCTCGAATCCATGAACTTTTTCTGAAGTTCGAAAAAACTCAGGTTTGTCAACTTTTTCAAACTCGTGAACATTTTTTTAGCCATGATTTATTTCAAATTCACAAACTTTTTTGAGTTCTTGAACATTTATTTGAACTCGTGAGCTTTTTCTGAAATTGTGAGCTTTGTACCTATTTTGCAAAAAAATTAAATCCGTGAACCTTTTCCAAATTCATGAACTTTTTATGGAATCCGCTAACTTTTTTGAACTCGTGTACTTATTATGAAATCCGTGAACTTATTTTGAAGTCGTGAACTTTCTTCAAATCTGCAACTTTTTTTGAACCCGTGAACTTTTTTGAGTTTGTGAACTTTTTTAAGTTTGTAATGTTTTTTTTGAAACTGTGAATTTTTTGACTGCGTGTTTTTTAAATTCATGATTTTTTTTTAATTTTCAATGAACATTTTAAAATTCATGTTTTCCCCATTTTTTTTGTTTTTCCATTTTTAACTCCTTTCAAACTTTCTTTTTTTGAATTGATGAAATTATTCTAGACATCAACGATGAACTGGCGAGATTTCGCTAGCGTGTGACTGGAACAAGCAAGGGAGTGGAACGAGGTACCAGCTTCGCGTTTGCCGAGCCGGCCCACTACTACACTTCACGTGCGAGGGCCAACAGCGCCAATGCAAAAAAATATGGTCATAAATTGCATGAAGAAACTTGATCGCATTACAAAAATTGCTCACGTGTTTATAAAAAAAGAGTTGACATCTTTTTACAATATACAGTTACAGTTTTTGAAAAAAAATACATGATGAAGTTTTTAAAAATAAATTTTCACGATACACGACAGACATTTTCTAAAAATACACGATAAACCTTTCTATAATACAAGCAAAAAAATTAGAACAAGGTGATTTTTTTTGAAAATACACGACGAACATTTATAAAATACACCATGAACGCTTATAAATATGAGATATTTTTTAATGTGGTGAACATTTTTTAAATACATAATGAACATCTTTTAAAATATAGGGAACATTTTTTTAATTCACGAATAACATTTCATTAAAGACGGTGAACTTTTCTGTAAATGTGGGTGTCTGAGCTAGATCCGGCAGATCCTTTTGTAAGGTATCCTAGCTACGCAATTGGGTTAATTGTAGCATGAAGAAGGATTAATCCAGGTTCGGGCTCTCACAATGGACACAATTTTTTAGAAAAGAAAGATGACCCCGGTCTCTGCATCTGAACGATGCATATAACCACTTTATTAATTATTTTCACAAGACCTTACAAAGTGATACAACAGTAAGATTAAAGCCGTCGTCTAAGCAACAAACTGTCACTACACCTATCCAGTTGATGAAGGGGCGCAGATAGCCTGGGCCTAATAACAAACAGACATCGCAGCCAAGCCTAACATCTAAGATCTGAGACCCCAACCTAGCCACTTGCCGGGTATGGGGCACACACTGGTCCGGCGTGCTCTCAGAGGCCGCCGCCGCCAACTGCCACCACTCCATCTTCAGAACTGTACTGATGCATCAACCTTGCTCGGTCTAGCTATCGCCGGCGCCACCACGGCACCTCCTCCCTACGTGCAAACAACTGAGCACGTTGCGGTCGCCACTGATACACCTCAGTGCCATGCTGCCAAGTACCACCAGCCGACACAGCTTGAAGTCCTTGGAAGATATGTTGTGTGTAACACCTGCCGACCAGGCATGACAAAGCATAGCACCTGTCGATCAGGCATGACTTGACATCTCCACCGAAGCTCCGTGCAAGACGAAGCCGCTCCACCTCCTGCCTCTGACTTCCAATGCTGCTCCACAAGTGATGCTCCCAAGAGAGAAATGACACCGCAGTGCCACCATCGTCCGATCTGGAACACCAGATTCTAGGGTTTCCCCCGGAGCAGCACGAGTGGGTCGACAGTAGTTACACGACGATGCCTTCATCAAGGTAACGGCGTAGAACGCCACCATCGCCTGCCGTCGGCTCGGTTTTCACGGGCAACCATGTCTCCCCCAACTTGCAGCCGGGACTAGATGATGGATCTCGAGATCCGATCACCAAGTTTCTGGTCGGCCACCGCCGACGAAGAAGATGACCACCACCACTGGCTACACCGGCCAGAACAGATCTGCCATGGGTGTCGCTAAGCAGTCCACCAGGCCCTCGACGCCGCCGCCGATCTAAAGCCAGTTGACATGCCACCGAAGACCGCATCGCGCCACCGCCCGATCCGGGCCAGCCGCCACAGCAGTCGCCCATGGCCCGAGGCAGGGCCGACCGCCGCCGCCATCGAAGCCAATGCCGTCGCTTCTAGATCGGCCGCACCTCCACGCATGTTGGGGCCCCGCCACCCCTGAGACGCGGGAGGGAGGAAGAGCCCCCGCCACCGCCATCGGCCTTCGGGCGCAAGCCGGCGGCGTCCTCCGGCGGCGACGGGAGGAGGGGAGGAAGATGGGATAGGCCCCGGCGGCGGTTAGGGTTGGGGAGCCACCCGAGTTGCCCGAGCGGGGGGGGGGCGACGCGGGGGCCTGATTCGTTCTTTTAAAATGGGGGAGAATTTCACTTCCCCGGCCTCTGCACCAACTAGGGATGCATACGGCCATTTTAGTATGAGTACCAAGATAAACATGGTCCTCGGAATTTTTTTAAATGGGTATCAAGATATTTTTTGATGAGTGGTTCCACCACACACCAAACTTGATTCTCAATAAATGGAGGAAAACCCATGTGCATCACCTGTCAATTCTAGGAATTGAACTCGAGTCGTTAGGCTGCACAACCGCATGCCCAACCACTGAGCCAAGGCTCTCTTTACCCTACTCTTTCTCATGTACTTATATTGCAGTACATGTGAATACCAAGGGATTGTTGTATGTCTATCGACGAGCCCGGCCCCCGGCTTATATAGCATATTGGGGATCCTAGGGCTACAAATATAGGTCGACATGTCAGTAGAGGAAGAGTCCTCCACGACTTTTGCATCCTTGGCTTGTACGTCAAGTCTTTCGTAGTGTCCTCCTCCTCTCCGCCATGGGAGGGTTGGTAGCTCCAAATGGTATAAGTAGCATATAGTTCCCCACCTATGTTAGGTCATTAGGTACGATTTGGAGATTTGATTTCGTCATTGCTTATCACAACATCGATGTCATTATTAGGTTGTAATGGACAAACGAATGAAGCTAATTGTTCACGCAGCAACACTTATAACTGTGATACAGGCCTGGGCCAAGTTGATCCACAAGAAAGTTGTCCATCGTAGTGATAATCCTGTCACCGATTATGGTGCACTGTTAAACCTAGATAGGAAGAGGATGATGAATCTGAATTACATCTACAACAAGAAGAACGTAAAGGCTATGAACATGGAGTGTATAAATAGTAAGGTTAGCACTGGTGAGAAGTGGTGACCAGAACATACATCACGCACAACCAAACTCTATGTTTTTCACGTTGAGAACCATAAGCGAAAACTGCTGCCAACCAAACGTCAGACATCAAACTGCTTAGTGGTGAAATGCATGCTGCCAAACTATGCGTATAACATGGTTTTTTGTCTGTGTTTACTCAGCCAAACCCAAGTCAATCACATATCCAAATACTCCAAAATCCATGCAATCTACCAAACGCTTCCATGGTGTATACTCAATTTGGTTGTGTGTGGAATGTAAATGGATCGTTGCTGAAAAATCGAGTAAAAGATCAGATGCTATATTGTTGCTGAAAAATCAAATAAAAATACACTATGCATAATTTAGAAGGCAACCTAAACCTTCATATGAAAGAGATAATTGAATTAGTTTATCACATCCTGGAACTTCAATTAATAGCAGCGGATCTAGGAGAGAATCAAAGGGGGGAGAGAAAATACACATATTTGAGGAGACCAAATGAATGTAATATGCTTAATCTATGCTTTTATTTTCATTTTCCTTCATTGGCTCCACCACTGCCAATCAAACACTAAAAATAAAACACTACTCGTCTTAAAACAAGGGAATGGAATCATTTCATGCCATGGGAACTCAAACAATTTTATTTTACTCGGTTCTTTGACCAACAATGCCATCACTCATTGAGTAATGCAGTGACTGCAAACTTGTTACGTCAAGGAAACCAAAGCCATTAGTATGTGGCTTACATGCTACAGCTGTACTCGAGGGGAACAACTACGCGGCGAGTTAGAGCATCTCCAGCCGAACTTGACATATCCGGCCTTTTATATGTCTATGGACGCATCCGGACAGTTCGTCATATTTCTCTTCCGGCATTCACATATCTCAAATCCAGACTTTCAAATCCAACAAATTCATGCACGTCAGCTATACAAGTCAATAACACACGTAAATAACAAATGTTGGTACCGAACATAAATAGTGTTTACATAAAATTTATTTGAAGTGCACAACTCAAACATTAGTATCGATGTCAAAACCGGCGGATCTTGGGTAGGGGGTCCCGAACTGTGCGTCTAAGGCGGATGGTAACAGGAGGCAGGGAACACGATGTTTTACCCAGGTTCGGGCCCTCTTGATGGAGGTAAAACCCTATGTCCTGCTTGATTTATTCTTGATGATATGAGTATTACAAGAGTTGATCTACCACGAGATCAGAGAGGCTAAACCCTAGAAGCTAGCATATGGTATGATTGTATGTTGTCCTACGGACTAAAACCCTCTGGTTTATATAGACACCGGAGGGGGCTAGGGTTACACAAGGTCGGTTACAAAGGAGGAGATATACATATCTGTATTGCCTAGCTTGCCTTCCACGCCAAGTAAAGTCCCATCCAGACACGAGACAAAGTCTTGAATCTTGTATCTTCATAGTCCAACAGTCCGGCCAAAGGATATAGTCCGGCTGTCCGGAGACCCCCTAATCCAGGACTCCCACAGTAGCCCCTGAATCAGGCTTCAATGACGATGAGTCCGGCGCGCGGTGTTGTCTTCGGCAATGCAAGGCGGGTTCCTCCTTTGAATACACCACAGAAGAATTTGAATACAAGGATAGTGTCCCACCCTGCAAAATAAGTTCCACATACCACTGTAGAGAGAATAATATTTCCACAAATCTAATCTGCTGACATGTTTCGGCAACATGACATCATGCCGTGGCCCGGTGATTATTCAAACCGTTTCCTTTAACTAGCCCCGCACATAACGCGAGGCAGTTTCTTGACACGTCTTGTCAAAGCAGAGATCGTGTCCCCCTTATTACGGGATTCTCATCAATACGGGTGTGGGTAACCCAACCGTGCCTAGGACTCCTAGATTTTAGGCAAGTCCCAAATGGCCACGAGGAGGACGCTTGATATTCACCCTCTTTATAAAGGGACAAGGCTTTTACTTTTTTCCTCCCGTGCTCAATCGAATCCTTCCCCCGCCTCGAGTTCTAACACCCAAAGCCCAGGTCAGGTGCTTCGGACCTTCAATCATGTCCGGATCCAGCCTCCAGGGCCGGTGGATGCCCTCCTCCGTCACGGAAGAGGATATCAAGAAGTTGAGGGAGGCAAGATACCTGACCGCCGAAGTTTCACATCGGCTGCCTGCCCGAGGGCAGGTCGTCCCTACTCCTGAACCCAATGAAGACCTCGTGTTCATCTCCCACTTCCTCCGAGGACTAGGCCTCACTCTGGATCCCTTCGTTAGGGGTTTGATGTTCTATTAAGGGCTTGATTTCCACGATCTAGCCCCGGATTCCTTTCTCCACATCTCAGCATTTATTGTTGTATGTGAGGCCTTCCTTCGCATTACCCCTCACTTCGGCCTGTGGCTCAAGACCTTTGATGTGAAGCCGAAGACGGTTGAGGGGCAGCATGCAGCGTGCGGAGGTGCGTTAATAAGCAAGATCGCTAGAGTTCCGTGGCCAAAGGGTTCCTTTCCAGAGGTGTCCGGATTATGGCAGCGGGAGTGGTTCTACGTCACCGCTCCCAGAAGTGCCAAGTGGGTAGCTTCCCCCGCCTTTTGCTCGGGCCCTTCACCACAACTGATATCATGGATCAGCAGGAGGCTGAGCTGGGGTCCAGCCAAGGATGTGCCCATACTGCAGAGCCGCATCGGAGATCTCTTCGAGGGAGATTTTAGTTTGGTTATGGTAGTGCAAGTCATGCTGGTTCGTCGAGTCCAGCCTTGCAAACGCCGGCCCCTCCGCTTGTGGGAATTCAACCCAGAAGGACCGCACGCTATTCAGAATTTCCTCGGCCTGACGCACAAGGAGATGTACAAGTCGTTCTTTGGACCCCAAATAGAGTGTCCGGACACCTCCGAGGACGTGGGCCTGAGCAGCAACCGCACCGCGGCCCAAGTAAGTAATCCTCTAGCCGAACACACTGTCTTTCATTCATCATGACGTCATTCTGAAGAATCGCTTTTGACCAGCACTGGATAACAAAGGCGAAGATGATCCGGTGTTTGGCCCCCCTTCCCGAAGGCTTGGACAATCCGGTGCTGGAAAAGATGCTCGAGCCAGCACCTTGCCTGGTGCCCTCAAAGGAAGATGAAGTGAGGAATAAAGAGGGCGAAAGTGGGCCCCCACCGCTACCTATTCCAACCGAGGGAACGAGCGCCTCCGTGAGGGAAGATAACCAAGGGAAGGAATCTGACATTCCCTCGCCTCGGGGGAGGAAGAGGACTACCTCTGATGATCCGGAAACCAAGGTTTCCAAACTCTAGAAGAAAACTCCACCAGAGGGTCCCGCCTCGGAGGGTGCTCTTGCCGCAAAAAGTCCGTGCGGGGATCAGCCCTCTAACGAGCTGTAAGTAATCAAAAAGTACTTAATAGTGAAGATATACTACCTTACTTCTGAGGAAGATAACTGAAGCATCTATCTTGCAGTTCGGATCTGAGCCCTTCTCAGCAGAGCTCGTCTTCGGGGGATCTTCTTCCGGAGATGATGGAGAGCGAAATGCCTCCCCCGGACTCCCTGGCTCAAGAAGCGGGCGACCTTGAAGTGTCATCACAGAGAGTTTCTCCAAATCCGGCAAGGCCAGAAGGTAATCCCATGGTCACCCGAAGCCCTCAGTATCCGGCTCTTGAAGAGAGCAATCAAAAGAGTCCGGCACCACCTGGTATGCGGTCGGACGTACTGAAGGGTCTGCTAGAGCGAGCGACTATCTCAGAAGAGCACCGTACATTAATGTGTACGGTGATTGAAAGGATTTCATCCACCGAAAACGGGTTGCATGAAGCCTTTATGAGTCTACTGACGGGCTTTGAGGTACGTGAAATGATATACATTTGTGATGGTACCGCGCATTTTAGGTATGCCCTGTGTAGATAGTAGCCCCTGAGACTCTGGTTGTCGTCGAGAAAGGCGGCGAACGGAGGATCATAGTCCCAGGTAATAACCAGACCGCCTTTATGTGCAGGTGTCTGAAGCTCCGGTGGC
This sequence comes from Triticum urartu, assembly GCF_056163025.1. Classification (NCBI taxonomy): domain Eukaryota; kingdom Viridiplantae; phylum Streptophyta; class Magnoliopsida; order Poales; family Poaceae; genus Triticum; species Triticum urartu. The sequence goes on along the minus strand of NC_141874.1, from coordinate 191,022,995 downwards.
TAGCCGGACTAATGGGGTTGCCGAACTAAAGCGACAACTGGATGCGGCAGATGCCGACATCAAGCTTGTTAACAAGCGGCTTGACGAGGCACAGGGTAGGTGATATTTATAGTGGATGTCACATAGTAAGAGCAGCGTGATGCCAATATCTTTAATATGTTGTGACTGCAGATGGAGCTGCCACCGTGGAGGCGTTGCGGGCGAAGCTTGCCCGGGCCAAGGAGCAAGCAAGGAGTAGTAATGCGGCCGCTTTGAAGGCGGCCGAAGAGTTGAGAGCCGAGAAGGCCGCTCATAGCGAGAGCAAAGAGAAAATGGCCAAAATGGATGCGAAGTTAAAAGACACTGCCGACCGCTGCCAGTTTCTTGAAAAAGAAAACCGGGCGAAGACTACGGACCTTGAAAAGGCCACAATGGCGACCAAAGACACCCGCTCTGCAATGACAGCGAAGGAGGAACTGCGTGAAGCCGGGGACATTGTGGTTGGGAAGCCCTTTATGCTGCGGAGGAAGTTCGGCGATCCGCGGTATGCCTCTCTGGATCGGCTGTGGAGTTCGGCCGACGCATATATGGACTTAGCGGCGAGCGCTGTCGATGCGGCCGAATACTTCCGAGATCAAACAGATCGTGAAGTGGACAAGCTGTTCTGGTCGCAATTTAACATTCCAGAGCGTCCGCTTCCATTGACTGATCAGCTTGCCGAATGGGCCGAACTCAATAGATTGTCCGGACTCGCCATGAGGTCTGTCGTGGATCATCTGTGGCCGGAAAGGCCAAAGCCGAATAGCTATTTTAGCTTGGTGCAGCAGCTCCTTGGTGCGGTGCCACGCATTAATGCGATGAAGAGGTCGGCGTGCATAGAAGGCTCGCGGATGGCCCTTGCCCGTGTCAAAACATACTGGGCGGAGATGGATGCCACCACTGTCGTGGCGCAGGGTTCGGCCATAGGCCGAGTGGCTGCCGAGCACTATTTTGAAGAAGTTCTTGAGGGCGCTCGTGCGATAGAGGCCCAGTGCTCGAAGGATGTTATGTTTGAGTGATATGTATTCCTATTGTAAAAACAACGTTTTATTGATTTTATCAAGGCTGTATTTATACTTTTGCCCGAAAGTATTGTGATGCCTCCTGTGCGGCTGTTTATGTATACATGTATATAACCTGAAAGACTGCAGTCGTCGGCTTCAGCCCCCACGCATATAATGCGGGGGTGTTCGTAGAATACGCATATTCACACTTAATCCAACGTCTTGGTCCTATTAAGGAGGTGATAGCGCATCGAACTAGGCAACCGGACTATAATGCTTTAACACTTTCACTTAGCCATAGGAGTTTGACAGTGGGGCTACTATATAGCCCCTGGTGGCTCCGCACTCATCCGGATTCGGGGTGCGTACATGCCTGGCCGGGAAACGGCCCTTCGTTAATGCGAAGGAATCCCAAAGATTCCAATAGGTCATCGAGTGGTTGACCAGTCTCACACTATATCATGACAGTCAGTTTTCGGCTTTCTCTACTAAGGTGCTCGTCCGGATGAACCAGGGCAAAATCGCAGTAGTTCTCCTGGTGCCACCTTAGCCGATAGAGCGGAATGTAAGGCATCAAAACACAGGAGCCGGGAAAACCCAACGTTTGACCAAAGACATGATTCGGAGCTGATGCATATAAGGCCAAACTCGCGACGCCGAACACTCTCTAAGGTATTCGGTCTTTATGGTGTAAACCGGGTCTAAACAGTACCCTTTGTAATAAGCCCCTGGTGTCCAGGTACATGCATTATTCTGGCGTGGCCACATGCCAAGACGTCAGCATCATTCTCGGTTGTAATGAGAATCCGAGGGATGTAAATCAACAAGAGACAGTAAAAAAGGCTTACGCAGGGTCTTAATCTACAAAGAATCCTTGGAACGGGTCCTTGCTGCACGTCTGCGCCTGTATCTCCGTTATGCCGTATCCTGGACGGGTGTAGCACGATGGTCATCTGAAAAAGAGAGGAACTTAATTGAAAAGTTGCCGTGCAAAAGTTAAGTTATACTAAATAAACAATATATAGTTGAAAATGAGTAAAGGTGAGCCTTATTGTCATTTTTGCGCGCGCGTTGAGCCCCTTCTATTGTAATAGGGGTATAGCCATCAAACCTGTATTAATTACATATAGCTGAGCCGGACTCGTCTAGCCGTGTCCGTGGTCTTAACGACCTGTCAAATGCTTGAGTTGGTGAGGCCGTTTAGTGTGCGGTGGCCAAGGCGGCCGCACCGTCTTCGACGCGCAAGGAGCGCTCAATATTTCCATTTACTGTAATGATGCCGCGTGGACCGGGCATCTTGAGCTTGAGGGAAGCGTAATGCGGTATTGCGTTAAACCGAGCGAAAGCTTCGTGTCCGAGTAGTGCTTGATAGCCACTTTGGAACGGAGCGACGTGGAAAGTTAAATTTTCGCTGCGGAAATTATCAGGGAAGCCGAATATAACCTCTAGTAGCAGGGAGCCCCTGCAGTAAGCCTCCGGGCATGGCGTTACTCCTTTAAAGGTAGCATTGCTGCGACAAATTTTTGTTGGGTCTATCCCCATTTTGCGGACTGTGTCCTGATATATCAGATTTAAACTGCTGCCGCCGTCCATTAGGACTCGGGTGAAGTGGTATCCGTCAATTATTGGATCTAATACCAAGGCAGCCCATCCTGCACGCCGGATACTTGCCGAGTAATCCCGATGGTCGAAGGTGATCGGTTGGGACGACCAGTGGCGGAGCTCCGCGGTGATAGGCCCTGGGGCATGTTCCTCTAAAGGTGCCGCTTTGTTTCTCCCTTTTATCACGTGTAATACGTTGACTATTTTGACTTCTGGTGGGATTTCTTCTGTTCCCCTGTGCTTTGCTTGCGAGGCTCGTCCTCGTCTTCACTTGGTGTATCCTACCCCTTGTGTTCGGCGTTGAGCTTGTCGGACTGTTTGAAGACCCAACATTCTCTGTGGGTATGATTTGCAGGTTTATACGAAGTGCTATGGATCTGACACCAGAATTTTATTTGGGCTGGACAATTCGTCTCTGTTGCCTTTGGAGGGCGGCTTCTGATGCCCTGGCCGAGAGCTTCTAAATCCGGCGTTTACCGCCGTGCTCTTCGGGCTGTCTTATTTATTCCGGCGCTTATTCTTGCTGCGTCGTGATTTCCCGTTTCCATCCCTGACTTCGGATGTACTTGGGTCGCTGGTGCTGCATCGGGCTAACTAGTTGTCCTTGCCCGCGCAAAAACGGGTCATGAGGCTTGTTAATGCTGCCATTATTCTCGGCTTTTCTTGACCGAGGTGTGTGGCAAGCCATTCGTCTCGAACGCTATGCTTGAAGGCTGCTAAGGCTTCGGCGTTCGGACAGTCAACTATTTGGTTCTTTTTAGTGAGGAACCTGTTCCGAAGTTTTCGGGCTGACTCACCGGGCTGTTGAGTTATATGACTTAAATCGTCTGCATCCGGTGGTCGGACATATGTCCCTTGAAAATTTGCCCGAAAGGCGTCTTCGAGCTCTTCCCACCTTCCGATGGAGTTTTCGGGGAGGCTTTTAAGCCAGTGCCGAGCTGGCCCTTTGAGCTTGAGGGGTAATTACTTGATGGCGTGGAGATCGTCTCCTCGAGCCATATGGATGTGGAGGATGCAGTCCTCAATCCAGACCCCAGGGTCTGTTGTTCCGTCGTATGCCTCTATGTTTACGGGTTTGAATCCCTCTAAAAATTCATGGTCCAGCACCTCGTCGGTGAAACATAGAGGGTGTGCGGCACCCCTGTATTTGGGCGTACCGTGGTGTTCGGATGTTTGTTGTGTTGCATTGTATGTTGGAGCGCGCCTGCGTGGTCCATAGATGGATCTGGTTGCGCCGTCCTTTTGATGCGAGCCCTTACGCGGATCGCGTACTGGTTTATGTGCGGCGTCGTTTGCCGCTTTATGTTGGCTATGAGGTCGTCTATCCGACCGGATGACCGTTTTATTTTTTAATTATGGAATATCTAAGGCCTCCTCATCAAATTCAGGTAGCAACTTTCGCTTCGGATAGCTCTTGGTGTGGCGATTACTGCCGTACTTCGCTGCAGTGTTGAGTACTTCACTCCATTTGATTTTGAGTGTGTCTTGTGCAGCCTTGAGCCTTTGCTTCTGTTTTTTCAAACTCCTCGCCGTGGCAACAAGCCTTTGGTGGGCATTATGTTGCTCCTGATGCCTGTCCGGTGTGATGTCGTCCGGACTGTTATCTTCGACGGAGTCGGGTTGTTCGGTTTGATTCCCCGTGTTGCCCTGGTCTGGCGATGGTGCACCCTACTCTATCGCTGGGTCTATATGATTGTTATTTCTGCCGAGGCGGGATTTGGAGCGGCGTTTACGCCGCCGCTTTGACTGCTTCTCGAGGGAACAACCCTTCGCTACGTCCTTCCGTTCCTCGTCGTTGTTTTCTTTGGGTGTGTCCACCACGTATACGTCATGTGACGAAGTGGGCATCCAGTGCCCTGTGGGCAGTGGTTCCTCTTCGCCTCCCGCATCGTCGTCCATACCGTCGATGTCTTCGGAGTCGAAGTCGAGCATGTCGATTAAGTCATCGACAGTGGCTACTAAGTGGGTGGTGGGTGGGCGGCAAATTTCTTCATCATCCGCATCCCAATCCTGCCGGACGTAGTTCGGACAGGACTCTCCTGACGAGGAGAGAGACCTTAATGAGTTCAGTATGTCGCCAAAGGGCGAGTGCTGAAAAATATCCGCGGAGGTAAACTCCATGATCGGTGCCCAATCGGATTCGACAGGAACGGGCGCAGGCGGTTTGGAGTCCGTGGCCGGAGAAGGATCCGGCAGTTTAGCAACACGGCTCTCGTGAAGGGTAAGGTCGATATTCGGTTCGATCGCCGCAAAGGATACGACCTCCGTGACGGGGTCTATCCACCCGTCCATGGATGGCGCAACTGGCTCCGAATTGAGGGTCGGAGCGGCTGCCGGTGCAATTTCTTGAACACCGTCCGATGGTAGAGCTAGATCGTACTCATCGTGACCGTGTGGCGCACAAGGCAGGGGCTTGAATCCGTCGAAGAGCAAGTCTCCGCGTATATTGGCCGTGTAGTTTAAGCTTCCAAACCTGACCTGGTGGCCAGGGGCGTAACTTTCGATCTGCTCCAGATAGCCAAGCGAGTTGGCCCGCAGTGCGAAGCCGCCGGACACAAAGATCTGTTCGGGGAGAAAAATCTCACCCTGAACTGCATCGCTATCGATGATCGTAGGAGCCATCAAGCCTAACGGCGACGACACAGAGGAACTCTCAATGAAAGCACCAATGTCGGTGTCAAAACCGGCGGATCTCGGGTAGGGGGTCCTGAACTGTGCGTCTAAGGCGGATGGTAACAGGAGGCAGGGAACACGATGTTTTACCCAGGTTCGGGCCCTCTTGATAGAGGTAAAACCCTACGTCCTGCTTGATTTATTCTTGATGATATGAGTATTACAAGAGTTGATCTACCACGAGATCGGAGAGGCTAAACCCTAGAAGCTAGCCTATGGTATGATTGTATGTTGTCCTACGGACTAAAACCCTCCGGTTTATATAGACACCGGAGGGGGCTAGGGTTACACAAGGTCGGTTACAAAGGAGGAGATATACATATCCGTATTGCCGAGCTTGCCTTTCACGCCAAGTAGAGTCCCATCCGGACACGAGACGAAGTCTTCAATCTTGTATCTTCATAGTCCAACAGTCCAGCTAAAGGATATAGTCCGGCTGTCCGGAGACCCCCTAATCCAGGACTCCCACAATCAGCTCTTTGGTTTTCATTGCGGGTCCACGTATGCTCCACAAGATCATTAAGTAGCTGCGTGTGCACCTGATGATCTCGAAGATTCCGATGCATCTGCAGAAAGTTCGTAAGCTGAAATGCATCTTGATCTTCCGGAATTTCAACTTGTTCTCAGGGTGCTTCAAAATCATTGGTTAGGGCTACACCATCATCCTCATCCTCAACAATCATATTATGCAAAATAACACAACATGCCATGACCTGCCACAAAGTGTCTGATTCACACATCATCGCAGCGCCGCGAACAATTCCCCAACGACCTTGAAGCACTATGAATGCCCTCCCCGCATCCTTCCTAGCCGCTTCCTGCATTGTTGCACATTGGCTCTATTTATTTCCATGCGGTTCGGATATAGTCTTTACAAACATCGCCCACTGAGGATAGATGCCATCGGCAAGATAGTTTCCCATGTTGTAGTCTCAGTCGTTGACAGCGTAGTTGCACGGTGGTGATTCCTCATTGCAAAGCCTCTTGAACACCGGAGATCGTTGAAGTATGTTGATGTCGTTCTGAGAACCCGACATTCCAAATAAAGCATGCCAAATCCATAAGTCATGTGATGCCATCGCTTCTAGTATGATGGTGGCCTCTTTGGTGTGACCTTGATACATTCCCTGCAAAGCTTTGGGGCAGTTTTTCCATTGCCAATGCATGCGATCAATTGATCCGAGCATTTCTGAAAACCCTCCGGCCTCTCCAATAGCCAACAACTTCTCCGTGTCTTGCGTATTTGGTTCCCTGAGATACTCAGATCCAAACACCTCCACCACGGCGCGGGCAAACTTGACAGTAGTCTTCAGACATGTGCTCTCCCCCATCCTGACCAACTCACCAACGGCATCTGCAGTAGTATCAATTGTCAGCATCCTCAGAGTAGCCGTGCACTTTTGCTTGGCAGAGAAAAAGAGTTGTCCGCAACAATCTCTTGTGAGCTTGAAATAGTCATCGCGTGCCTCCACTCCCTCCATAATGTGCAAAAATGTTTGAATCCGAGGAATTGAAGAACTCATCTAGAATCATTTGATCAAGCTCTGTCGGTCCATACTCCTCGTTCGGCGAAGCATTGGAATCAACCCTTTCCCCTAATAAAATCACAAAATATCCGGTCAGACAATGTGTCGAACACATCAAGCGCAAGGCGAAGACAGAGAGTTGCCGGATGTACCGTGGTGGCGTCCGGGCCGGCGACGACGTCCCCCGCGGCAAGGACGGGAGAGAGCACTGCTCTGACGGAGCTGGCGGCGCAGAGGCTAGGAACGGCAGTGGAGCGGGCGCGGCGGCGGAGGTGCAAGAGGAATGGTGCAAAGGAGGAAGAATGGAGAAAAGAGCAAATGGATCCAGCGGCTAGGGGGTGGATTTGCTGCAATTTGAGATGAGGACGGGCTGTCGGATCTGACATGGCAGGCGCGCCGAAGCGCCCCATACCCACTCCTTATTTGGATTGGATATAAGAGGTGCCGATCAGTCTGCATGTTTAAGACCCGTTTGAGATGTCCGGCTAGGTTGAAACCGGACGGCCTGCCCGGTCATTTGAGAGTGTTTGAGGCGCTAGGCGGTATGTAGATGCTCTCTAGACGGTCAAAGCTCAAGGTATATAGAACCGTAGACGGATCTATACGTGGGAAGGGCGCGCGATGCCGGACAAACGACACCTTTTCGCTCCCCAAATCCGGCACCCGGTGGGCGGCCCGCCCGCGTGCCGGGTGGCCTTTCTCACGCCGGTCGTCGGCCGCGCACGGAGACGTACGGGGCCTTCGCGCCGCGGCGTAGGGGGGAATGGAAATGGAAGCGCGGCCGGCCGCTTTCTTGGTCGGCCAGGACTCGGAAACGGAGGCTGCGGAGCAGAAACGACGAAGGAAGTCAAAGCACCCGCCGCCCCAAGCCCGACACGGTTACTCTCACGAGCCGTGTCTACTCGCATCGAAAGCGACTTGCACCGTCGCCCGCACCGCACCGGGGAGCTGGCCAGGGCCAGCCATGAGCCCGTGAGCGAGACCTTTGAGACGAGGCGTACGGGCCTGTTCTTCTTCCCCGCTCGATCGACCTCGCGCGCGCAGGTCAAAGCTAGCTAGCGCACTGTGCGCGCACAGCGACGTGCGGGCTCCGCCGGCTCTACGCATGCCATGCCAGGCGGGGCCGCACTCGCCTGCTTCCGGGCCGTGCCGCGGGCTGGCAGCCGAGCTGTGCATGTGGTCCTCTTGGTCCTGGCACTTTTGCTGCAGACTTGCGGCCAGCACAAGTGTCCGGCCCCCTACTCACTTCAGTCAGGCCACTGTGCACGGCATGGTCGTGGAGGCCGTGCGTGTACCGCTTGCACAGTGTGTGCCGTGCTTCCAGTCGCGTGGTGGTTTCATGCATGAGGTTTGCAATTTTGCACGAGGATGGCCTGCCGCTCCGCCGGTTTCCAACAGCGGGATGGTATCGGTCCAGGGCTGCCCGAGGTAATCATGCAGCAAGGTGTGTACACGTCGACCGAATTTCAAAGCGATGACCGCGCTGAAGCTTCTATTCACGTGCCGATAGTAATGGTCCCCTGCGGTATCAAAATGTAGGCACTATCAGGACTCAGCATACTCCGGATCCGTATCATCGAGCGTCAAAAAATTGTTTGACTTGTTTGGCCTACACACCAGCTGGCGCATGCGCACGTAAGCGCTACGTACGTCCACACGAAAAAGATGGCTAACTATGGGGAGTACTCCAACGTCGCATGGTGGCGGATCGATCCGAGCCGGGGCCGTCCATCGGTGTCGACCCGCCGGGGAGAAGTCAATGATTGGGGACGCGACACCGACGGCTGCCGCGGCCGTACGTCGAGGTGGCGACCCACGCGTCCCCGCCGAGGCGCACTGGACGGCCGCGATGCGCGAGGGAGTCGGCCACGAAATCTAAAAACACGCCCGATCGACGTCGACGTCCGCGCACGTACGCATCAGTAGCGCCGAAATACGGCCGCGCCTTCGTCTCCGCTGGGGTCGACACATGCACACTGCTTCTGCATGAACGCTCGTGTAGTTTGTTCTCTCGCGCCATATTCTTCTCCTCCCTTTCGAAACGTGACTGTCTCGTCGATCAGATATGCACAGTCTGGTCCAACTCTTCAGTCTTCACATGCATGCCGGTTTACCTCGTCTTGTACTCACATGCGCCAAGGTACTACGACCGTCGCCTCGCGATCATCGCTAGCTTGGTTAATGGCAACGTTTTCTTACTACCAAATTAGATGTGGATCTACCAAATCCTACGAAAATTTGACAACAAATACATATTCCTGCCTATATACGTCAGGCGGCTGATATTTTCTTCTTCAATTTGAATCAAACGCTCTAAGCCGCTGGATAAAAATGAACAGCTAAATGATTATCTTCTAGCTCCAACCATTTTCTCCCCTCGACCGATCCAATAGCGCACATTCTCTTTCCCCGCCAGTCATCCCATGCCTCTTCTTAACATCCTATTCGAACCCTCTGGCTCGAACAGTCCAACTTTGTCTAATCCAACCATTAGCCGTGTCGCTACGAGAAAGCCCCACGCCTAAACCTGTCAAACCCTTTGAATCGCCTCCGCCAATGACGTTGTGGCCAGCCATGTCATTATCGGTCTGGCTTACTCCCGGCTCAGCCTCGAAGATCCACAACGCTTGTCCTTCTTCGTTCTTTGGAAATCGACTGACGCCACACAAAAAATTAAGCAATTGATGAATAGCAAATGCACATATTTAGACGGCCCTAACATGTGCTAGATTTCTTCACAAAGCAAAACACTAGAATTAGGGCACACCCAGTTTGGAGGAAACAAAAACGTAGAATTAGGAATAGTACATCAATGGAATAGGATGAAGTTGCCAACCGGGAGAATTGCATTGCCTCGTCCTTGTGCAAAGAGCTCTGATTAGATGTGTAGTTTTCTCCACGAGCAAATGAAAGGAACAGTGTTCTGAAGGAAATGTTATTCTTATTTCCTACAAAGCGGATGCATCTACGCGAGACTTCCCTCTGAAATCTTCGTTCCTATTGTCTTCATGTGAAAAACCTCCAAACCAAATGAGCCCTAACTACTCACGCGACATACGCTCGTACTCATGTTAAATCCTTCTTTCAAGCAAGGTGTGCACTGGTTATCTTGTGATTTCGATGACGCCAACATATAAGACCTAGCTACATATAGAGGTAGATATATGGAGGTTGATCTCGCTAGCTGTCTTGCACGCCCACATACTTGTCGCCAAGATATGTTCAACCGTGAATTGCTTCTAGCTAGTACAAGCAACATGATCATGGCCTAGGTCGATGCTAGAGGAGCACACATTCCCATGTTATGAGAATGATATATACATCCAAAGATGCATCATTTGCGAAACAAACAAAAACACTCAAGGGAACAACGTCTGATCTTGCCATGACAAGTGGGCCAACATTTTAGGGAATAATAAACACCCTTTACTAAAGGCCCACAAACTGATTATTGCATTTCAACCAACAATCCCTCTGACCTAAGCACAAAGTCTTCTTTTGGCTACTTCAACATAATATGACGAATAAAAAGAATCTTCTCCACGTGAAATGTTTTATCTTTAAAATTACAATTGTGAAACTTGAAACTATTCGTCACCTTTTGTTGGGGATGCCCAAAGTGCAAAACGGCCAGAATTACATGTGCATGGACATAGGATTTTCCAATAATTCAGTATGCAGATGACACTATTCTTGTTCTCCCTGTTTGCCAGATTTAGATTATGCAAGTGAGCAATCTTCTAAGGCATTATGCTGCACAAACTGGATTAAAAAATAAACTTCCACAAATCCATCCTGATTCCAATCAATGTGACAGATTTTGGAATGCAAGATTAGTAGCTTCCCATTCACTTATTTAGGACTACCTTTCAGTGCGAGCAGACTAAGAATTGAGGATTTTACACCTATTTGTCAAAAGATTGAGAGAAGACTGACAGGCTGCTCAAGCATGTTAAATCTTGATGGAAGAATGGTACTGTCAATCTGTTTTTGCTGCACTTCCCATCTTCGATATGAGCACCCTGCCCCTTCCTGCTGCAATCATAAATCAGATCAACAAGCTTCTGAAGCACTTCTTCTGGCGAAAATATGGGCAGGAAAATTCAGGTCCAGCTCTGATCTCTTGGGATAAAGTTACCAGGTCAAAGCTAAAGGGTGGCCTGTCGTGCGCCTTGGCATTCTTGATGTGAGCATGCATAACAAAGCTCTTATGATGAAGAACCTGCAAAATTCCTGAACAGAGAGCCTCTTCCTTGGTTCAATCTTCTTTGTGAGAAATACTATAATAAGCAGCTTCCTATGTCTAGACTAGAAGGTTCTAGTTGGTGGAAAAATCATCAGAAATTGCTACCCATCTATAAACAGAATGCCTCTTATCGGTTGGGGAATGGAAAATCAACTCTGCTTTGGCAAGATACTTGGCAAGACCAACCCATGTGGCAGAGATCCACTCATTTGCACTCTTTTGCAATCAATGAACACCAAACTGTATTTGAATGGATTGAAGCCCAATACCCCTCTCAGCTCTTTCACACCCCTTTAACAGCTCAAGCTCATGCTCAGTACATGGAGCTAAAACTTTTGATTGATCAACAACAAAATATTCATAAACAAGGGCCAATGGAAATGCAAAGGGCAGGCTGCCAAGTACTCCTCTATCACCATGTATCACAATCTTTACTAGCAAGAAGAGGTCCATGAAATATTCAAGTGGATATGGAAATGTTCTAGCAGGCTTAGACACAAGATTTTCATCTGGCTCTTGCTACATGATAGGGTTAATGCCAGGAATTTACTATAAAGAAAATCTTTCCATCTAGATTGTTATGATTGTGTATTCTGCAATGAGATCATAGAGGAGACCTCTTGAGGGAGTCCTGGATTAGGGGGTATCCGGACAGCCGGACTATATCGTCTGGCCGGACTGTTGGACTATGAAGATACAAGATTGAAGACTTCGTCCCGTGTCCGGATGGGACTCTACTTGGCGTGGAAGGCAAGCTAGGCAATACGGATATCTATATGTCCTCCTTTGTAACCGACCTGGTGTAACCCTAGTCCCCTCCGGTGTCTATATAAACCGGAGGGTTTTAGTCCGTACGACAACAGACAATCATACCATAGGCTAGCTTCTAGGGTTTAGCCTCTCCAATCTCGTGGTAGATCAACTCTTGTACTACTCATATTATCAAGAATAATCAAGCAGGACGTAGGGTTTTACCTCCATCAAGAGGGCCCGAACCCGGGTAAAACATCGTGTCCCCTGCCTCCTGTTACCATCCGCCTTAGACGCATAGTTCGGGACCCCCTACCCGAGATCCGCCGGTTTTGACACCGACACCTCTAAACACTTATTTTGGGACTGCTGCTTCTCTCAAGACTGCTGGAAGAGTATTCTTCCATCAAAAAGACTGTGCATCTCTGTTTTTGATGACATTCTGCTAGCCAAACAATTGCCCCCCCTGAAGGAAATATGCCCTAGAGGGAATAACAAAGTTGTTATTTCTATTTCCTTATATCATGATAAATGTTTATTATTCATGCTATAATTGTATTAACCGGAAACTTAGTACATGCGTGAATACATAGACAAATAGAGTGTCACTAGTTTGCCTCTACTTGACTAGCTCGTTGAATCAATGATGGTTAAGTTTCCTAACCATAGACATGAGTTGTCATTTGATTAACAGGATCACATCATTAGGAAATGATGTGATTGACTTGACCCATCCGTTAGCTTAGCATGATGATCGTTTAGTTTGTTGCTATTGCTTTCTCCATAACTATACATGTTCCTATGACTATGAGATCATGCAACTCCCGAATACCGGAGGAACACTTTGTGTGCTACCAAACGTCACAACGTAACTGGGTGATTATAAACGTGCTCTATAGGTGTCTCCGATGGTGTTTGTTGAGTTGGCATGGATCAAGATTAGGATTTGTCACTCCGATTGTCGGAGAGGTATCTCTGGGCCCTCTCGGTAATGTACATCACTATAAGCCTTGCAAGCAATGTAGCTAATGAGTTAGTTACAGGATGTAGCATTATGGAACGAGTAAAGAGACTTGCCAGTAATGAGATTGAACTAGGTATTGAGATACTGATGATCGAATCTCGGGCAAGTAACATACCGATGACAAAGGGATCAATGTATATCGTTATGCGAATTGACCGATCAAGATCTTCGTAGAATATGTAGGAACCAATATAAGCATCCAGGTTCCACTATTGGTTATTGACCGGAGACATGTCTCGGTCATGTCTATATAGTTATTGAACCCGTAGGGTCCGCATGCTTAATGTTCGGTGACGATTGGTATTACGAGTTTATGTGTTTTGATGTACCGAAGGTAGTTCAGAGTCCCAGATTTGATCATGGACATGACGAGGAGTCTCGAAATGGTCCAGATGTAAAGATCGATATATTGGAAGCCTATTGAGGGAGTCCTGGATTAGGGGGTGTCGGTGTCAAAACCGACGGATCTCGGGTAGGGGGTCCCGAACTGTGCGTCTAGGCCGGATGGTAACAGGAGGCAGGGAACACGATGTTTTACCCAGGTTCGGGCCCTCTTTATGGAGGTAAAACCCTACGTCCTGTTTGATTAATATTGATGATATGGGTAGTACAAGAGTAGATCTACCACGAGATCAAGGAGGCTAAACCCTAGAAGCTAGCCTATGGTATGATTGTTGTATATGGAGTTGATTGCCTACGGACTACAACCCTCCGGTTTATATAGACACCGGATAGGGTTAGGGTTACATAGAGTCGGTTACAATGGTAGGAGATCTTGAATATACGCATCGCCAAGCTTGCCTTCCACGCCAAGGAAAGTCCCATCCGGACACGGGACAAAGTCTTCAATCTTGTATCTTCATATTCCAGGAGTCCGGCTGAAGGTATAGTCCGGCTACCCGAACACCCCCTAATCCAGGACTCCCTCAGTAGCCCCTGAACCAGGCTTCAATGACGACGAGTCCGGCGTGCAAATTGTCTTCGGCATTGCAAGGCGGGTTCCTCCTCCAAGTCCTTCATAGAAGATTGTAAACACCAAGAGTAGTGTCCGGCTCTGCAAAATAAGCTTCCACATATTGCCATAGAGAGAATAATATTAACACAAATCAAATCTGCTGATGTATTCCGCAGTGCGTCATCACACTACAGCCAAGTCCTTTACTCGAATCGTTTTCACTCTTCCACTTCAGCGTGTTTTGCGAGGCAGTTTCCTTGGCACGTCTTGTCAAAGCAGAGATCGTGTGCCCCCTTTCACGGGATTCTCATCAATACGGACGTGGGTAACCCGATCGTGCCCGTTAGCATATTTTCTCGATTAAAGGCGAGTCCCGAACGGTTACGGGGAGGGCTCCTGGTATTCAACCTCTTATAAAGAGACCAGGGCCTTTTTTCTCCAATCCCAAAACGAGTTCGCCCGTCGCCTCGAGTTCCAACACCCTAGGCTCCAGATTCCGGGCGCCTCAGACCTTCGACAATGTCTGGTTCCGACCTTCAAGGCCGATGGATGCCCTCCTCCGTCACGGAGGAGGACGTGCTAAAGTTGAGAGAGGCTAAGTTCTTGACCGCCGAAATTTCGCACAGGTTGCCTGCTCAAAGGCAGGCTATCCCCAGTCCCCAGCCCGGTGAGAGCGTAGTGTTCGTGTCTCACTTCCTTCGGGGGTTAGGCTTCCCGATGGATCCCTTTGTGAGGGGACTGCTGTTTTATTACGGGCTGGAATTTCACGACTTAGCTCCGGAGTCCATCCTCCATATCTCCTCGTTTATCGTTGTATGCGAAGCGTTCCTCCGTGTTACCCCTCACTTCGGATTATGGCTCAAGACCTTTAAAGTGGAGCCGAAGATGATCAAGGGACGGCATGCAGAGTGCGGAGGCGCTGTTATAAGCAAAAATGTTGATGCTCCATGGCCCGAGGGCTCTTTCAAGAGGAGCTAGGCTTGTGGCAACGAGAGTGGTTTTATATCACCGCTCCCCGGAGCACCAAGTGGGTGGCGCCTCCTGCCTTTCGCTCGGGTCCCCCACCACGGCTAGCGTCATGGGTCAACAGAGGGTTAGATTGGGGTTTGCCCAAAGACGTGCCCTTGTTACAGGGCCGCATTAAGGATCTCTTGGAAGGAGACCTCAGCCTGGTCAAGGTGACGCAGGTCATGCTGATTCGCTGAATATTGCCCGGCAAACGTCGCTCCCTTCGCCTGTGGGAGTTTAATCCAGAGGGACCGCGAGCTCTCCAGAGTTTCATGGGCGCAACGCCCATGGAGATGTATAAACTGTTCTTCGGATCACGAGAGATGTGTCCGGATTTAACCGAGGACGCAGACCTAAGCTGCAATCGCCCGGATACTCAAGTAAGCAACCTTGTGCCCGGACCTTCTATCCGTATAATTGTCATAAACTTGCCCCTAAAAGAGCTGTCCTTTTAAACAGGAGTGGATAGCGAAGGCAAAGCTGATCAGGTGTCCGGCTCCCCTTCCCGAAACCAGGCCGGATCCCGTGCTGGTCAGGATGCTGGAGATAATGCCTTTGGAGGGAAGCAAGGGGGAGGACAAGGAAACTATGGCCTCCTCGAAGGAGGCTGCTCCGAAGGGAGGAACCGACAATTCCTCTCCTAAGGGGAAGAAGAGAGCCGCCTCTGACGACCCGAAAACCATGGCCTCAAAGCGGGGGAAAAATCCTCGTCAGAGGGTCCGACACCGGGGAGTTCCTCGGCCGGACTACGCCCTCAAGGGGATCAGCCCTCCAGTGAGCCGTAAGTAGAGAAAGATTTTCCTTTTGAGGGATGAGAGAAATCCTTGATTTAGATCTGAGAAGATTAACCGAATTTTTACCTTGTAGCTCGGACCTCAGCCCTTCTCAGTAGAGCTCGTCTTCGGGGGATCTCCTTCCGGAGATGATGGAGAGTGGGACGCCTCCCCCTGCCGTGCCGCCTAGCGAGGCGGGCGACCCTGAGGTGTCGTCGCGGAGGGTTTCTCCGAATCCGGCAGGGGCGGAAGATAGCTATGTGGCCCCCCGAGGTTCTCCGCGTCCGGCCTTCGAAAGAGGTCGTGGGACAAGTCCGGCACCGTCTGGTGCTCGGCCGGAGGAGCTAAAGATTCTGCTGGGGCGAGCTTCTATCTTGGGGGAGCACCGTGCATTGATGGGCACGGTGATTGAAAGGATCTCATCCACAGAGAGCGGATTGCATGAGGCCGTCAAAAGTTTACTGACGGGTTTTGAGGTACATTAGATAATGTACACTTTTGTCAGTTGCGCATGAATAAGATGCGCCCTGTGTAGATAGTAGCCCCTGAGACTCTGCGCGTCGTCAAGAAATGACGGCACGCGGAGGATCATAATCCCAGGTCTAAGATGTCGCCTTTGAATGTAGGCGGCAGGGTGTCCGGAATCGAGCCGAACTGATGATTTTGCCGAACTAAAGCGGCAACTGGACGTGGCAGATGCCGACATCGCGCTTGTCAACAAGCGGCTTGATGAGGCTCAAGGTATGTAATTCCTCGGGGCGGCATCAGGTAAGAAGAGTTTTATGCCAGTGTCTTACGATGTGTGTGCTTGACGCAGATGGTGCAGCCGCCGTGGAGAGTCTTAGGGCAGAACTTGCCTGAGCTAAAGAACAAGCCAGAGAAAGTGATGCGGCTGCCAAGAAATCCCTTGAAGAGTTGAGAGCCGAATAGGCTACTCATTGCCGAAGCAAGGAAGAGATGGCCGAGATGGCCAAAAAGTTAAAGAGTGCTGCAGACCGTTGCAGACTTCTTGAGAAAGAAGACCAGGCGAAACAGACGGACTTAGAGAAGGCCGTTGCCAATGCCAAAGACGCGCGCTCTGCGATGAGAGCTGCGAAGGAGAAGCTGCGTCAGGCCGAACAGATTGCGGCTGGAAAGCCCTTTATGCTGCGAAGGAAATTTTGCGATCCGAAGTTTGCTCCGTTGGACCGGATGTGGAGTGTGGAGGATACCTATATGGATTTGGCAGCGAGTGCTGCTGATGCGACCGAACACTTTCGAGATCAGAAAGATCGCGAAGTGGAAAAGCTTTTCTGGTCGCAGTTTCACAATCTAGAGCGTCCGCTGGCAGTGGACGATCGTTTGGCTCAATGGGCCAAACTGAATAGGTTGTCCGGACTCGCCATGAAGTACGTCATGGGTCATCTGTGGCCGGGAAGATCGGAGCCGAAGAGTTATTTCAGCTTGGTGCAGCAATTCCTTGACGCGGTGCCGTGTATTAATGCAATGAAGAGGTCGGCATGCATAGAGGGCGCAAGGATGGCTCTTGCCCGTGTCAAGACATACTGGGCAGAGATGGAGACCACCATAGTTGCGTCCCGAGATTCGGACAAAAGCCGAGTACCCTCCGAGCACTATTTTCAGGAAGTCCTTGAAGGCGCTCGTGTAATAGAGACGCAGTGCTCGAAAGATGCTATGTTATGATAGCATATGTAATTATAAAGTAATATTTTGATAAACTATAGTGGCCTTTTTATACTTGTGCCTTCAAGTATTGGGAACACCTCCTGTGCGGCCGTTTTAAGATATATATATATATATATATACAAAATCTGAAAGATGACAGTCGTTGGCTTCAGCCCCCACGCACATAGTGCGGGGGTGCTCGCAAAAGACGCATTTTCACACTTAACCCAACGTCTTGGTCCTACAAAGGAGGTGATAGCGCAGCGGGCCAGGCAACCGGACTATAATGCTTTAACACTTTCACTTAGCCATAGGAGCTTGACAGTGAGACTATTTAGGTAGCCCCTTGGTGGCAACTGCGCTCGCCTGAGTTCGGGGCGCGTATGTGCCTGACCAGGAAGCGGCCCTTCGTTAAAGCGGAGGAATCCGATAGATTCTGATAGGTCATCGAGTGGCTGACCATTCTCACGCTACATCATGACAGTCAGTTTTCGGCTTTCTCTACTGAGGTGCTCGCCTGGCCGAACCGGGGCACAATCGCAGTAGTTCTCCTGGTGCTACCTTAGCCGATAGAGCGGAACGTAAGGTAGCCGAACTCAGGAGCCGGGCAACCCAACATTTGACCAAAGACATGATTCGGAGCCGATGCATATAATGCCAAAACTCGCGACGCCGAACACTCCCTAAGGTGTTCGATCTTTATGAGTGCGGGTGAAACAACACTCTTTATTAAAAAAGCCCCTGGTGTCCAGGTACGTGCAAAAATTCTGACGTGGCCACATGCCAAGACGCCAGCCTCCTCCTTGGTTATATCAGAAAAAACCAGGGGATGTATAGCAACAAGAGACAGTAAAAAAGGTTTACGCAGGGTCTTAATCTAAAAAGAATCCTTTAGGACGGGTCCCTACTGCACGTCTGCGCATGTGTCTCCGTTGTGCCGTATCCTGGACGGGCGCCGCACGACGTTCATCTGTAAAAGAGAGGAACTGAGTTGAGAACAGGTCGTGCCGAAAAAGTTTAAAATAAACAAAGTATAAAGTAAAATATATAAGATTGAGCTTTATTGTCTCTTATTGTATATGCGCGGAGCCCCTAGTTCGGGGATATATGGCCACTAGGCCTGCATCAATGATGATTTTGCACCGAACTCGTCTATCCGCGTTCGTGGTCTTGAATGACCTATTTCGAAGTTTTCTGGCCGGTGAGGCCATTTTGCTGTGGGGCTGTCAAAGCGGCCGCACAGTCCTCCGCTTGGGGAGGCACACTTTAGTGCTTCCCCTTCAAAGAGATGATGCCTCGTGGACCGGGCATCTTAAGCGTAAGAGATGCATAATGCGGTATTGCGTTAAAGCGAGCGAAAGCTTCGTGTCCCAGTAGTGCTTGATAGCGACTTGAGAACGGGACGATATGGAAGGTCAGCTTTTCGCGGCGGAAGTTACCGGCAGAGCCGAATATGACTTCGAGCCGGAGGAAACCCATACAATGGGTGTCCGGACCAGGTGTTACCCCTTGAAAGGAGGTTTTGCTGCGGCGGATTCTTGCTGGGTTTATCCCCATGTGATGGATTGTATCCTGATATATCAGGTTTAGTTCACTGTCGCGGTCCATAAGGACATTTGAAAACTGGAGTCCGCCAATTATTGGATTGAGTATCTAGGCAGTCCAGCCTGCATTCTTGATATTTCTAGAATAATCTAGCTGATCGAAGATGATCGGTTTTGACAACCAGTGGCAAGACCCTTTGGGGACGGGCCGTGTGGTGCGTACCTTTACGGGCACCGCACGTTTTGTTATGTGAAGTGAGTTCACTGTTTTTACTTCTTGTGGGAAGTTCTTTTGTTTCCTGGTGCTCTGCTTTTGGGGTTCGTCCTCGTCTTCGCTTGGTGTGTCGAGCCCCTTGTGTTCGGCATTGAGTCTGTCGGATTGTTTGAAAACCCAACAATCTCTGTGGGTATTGTTAGCAGGCTTCCCAGGAGTACTGTGTATCTGACATATCCTGTCCAAGATTTTATTTAAGTTGGATGGATCGTCCCTGTTATCCTGGGGGGGGGCGATTTTTCCTGATTTTGTCGTGAGCCTTTGAATCCGGCATTGACTGCCGTGCTCTTCGGACTTTTGTCCTTAGTCCAGCGACGGTCCTTGTTGCATCGCGGTTTACCGTTTCCATCCCTAATTTTGGATGTACTTGGGTCGCTGGGGCTGCACCTTGCCAACCAGCTGTCCTCCCCTGCACAAAAGCGGGTCATGAGGCTTGTTAGTGCGGCCATTGTTCTTGGCTTTTCTTGGCCGAGGTGTCTGGCGAGCCATTCGTCTCGGACGTTATGCCTGAAAGCTGCTAAGGCTTCGGCATCCGGACAGTGGACTATTTGATTCTTTTTAGTGAGGAATCTATTCCAGAACTGCCGAGCTGATTCTCCGGGTTGTTGAGTTATGTGACTAAGATCGTCTGCATCCGGAGGGCGGACATAGGTCCCTTGAAAGTTTGCTCGGAAAGCATCCTCGAGCTCTTCCCAGCTTCCAATTGTGTTTTCGGGAAGGCTTTTAAGCCAATGCCGGGCTGGCCCTTTAAGCTTAAGGGGTAAATATTTTATGGCGTGGAGATCATCTCCTCTAGCCATGTGTATGTGGAGGATATAATCCTTGATCCAAACTCCAGGGTCTGTTGTTCCATCATATGCCTCTATGTTTACGGGTTTGAATCCCTCTGGAAATTCATAGTCCAGGACCTCATCGGTGAAACATAGGGGGTGTGCGGCGCCCCTGTATTTGGGTGTGCCGGATTCTGATGATGGCTTCATAGAGTTGCTTACGAGAGCTTGCTTTCTTGGCCCATAAATGGACCTGACTGGGCCATGATGCGAATCCTTAAGTGGGTCGCATGCCGATTTAGGTGCGGCGCCGCTTGCCGCTTTATGGGGTCATCTATCCGACCGTGTGGCTTTCTCATTTTTTGAATGCGAGGGCTCTAGGGCCTCTTCGTCAAATTTAGGCAGTAGCTTTCTTTTCGGATAGCTTTTAGTGCGGCGACTGTCGCCGTATTTATCCGCGGTATTGATTACTTTGCTCCATCTAATCCGGAGTGCATCTTCCGCTGTTTTTAGCTTCCGCTTCCGCTTTTTTAGGCTGCGTGCAGTTGCAACGAGCCTCTCGTGGAGATTCTTTTGCTCCGTAGGTTTATCCGGCGTGAGGTCGTCCGGAATGCCATTTTCGCCGGAGGAGGGATGTTCGGTTTCTCTATCCGTGTTGCCCTGTTCGGACGGTTGCTCTAAGGCCTGCTCGTCGTCTACCGGCTCGTCCTGCTCTATGGCTTGGTTTTTGTCGAGGCGGGGCTTGGGTCGGCGTTTACGCCGAAGCTTTGATTGCTTTTCGGGGGGTCGATCTCCCGTCCCATCCCCTTTTTCCTCGTTGTCGCTTCCTTTAGGGGTATCCACCATGTACACATCGTGAGATGAGGTGGCTGTCCAATGCCCTATGGGCGTTGGTTCGTTGGTATCTCCTGCATCATCATCCATGCTGTCGATGTCTCCGGAGTCGAAGTTGAGCACGTCATTTAAATTGTCGATAGTGGCTACCAAGTGGGTGGTGGGTGGGCTTTGAATTTCTTCGTCGTCCGTATCCCATCCTCGCTGACCGTAGTTCGGCCAGGGCTCTCCTGATAAGGAGAGAGACTTGAGAGAGTTCAGGACATCGCCAAAAGGAGAGTGCTAAAAGATGTCTGCGGCGGTGAACTCCATTATCGGCGCCCAATCGGATTCGATCGCTAGGGGCGCGGGGGGTTCGGAGTTCGGGAAGGAGTCCGGATCCTCAGAGTCACGGGTCGTGCAGAGTGCGGGGCTAGCGTTCAGCTCGATCGCTTTCGGGATTGCATCCCCCGAGGTGACGTCCAACCGCTCATCCTCGATTGGCGCAATATGATCTGCTTTAGGGGTCGGAACCGATGCGTGTGCGGCCTCCAGGACACTGTCCGGGGGCAGAGCTAGATCATGCCCCTCGAGATAGTGTGGCGCGCTTGGCCATGGCTCGAACCCGTCGAAGATCAAGTCTCCGCGGATGTCGGCCGTGTAGTTTAAGCTTCCAAACCTGACTTGATGGCCAGGGGCGTAGCTTTCGATCTGCTCCAGGTGGCCGAGCGAATTGGCCCGCAGAGCGAAGCCGCCGGAGACGAAGATCTGTCCGGGGAGAAAAGTCTCACCCTGGACCGTATCGTTGTTGATGATCAAAGGAGCCATCGGGCCTAAAGGTGACGACACAGAGGAACTCTCAATGAAAGCACCAATGTCGGTGTCAAAACCGGCGGATCTCGGGTAGGGGGTCCCGAACTGTGCGTCTAGGCCGGATGGTAACAGGAGGCAGGGAACACGATGTTTTACTCAGGTTCGGGCCCTCTTGATGGAGGTAAAACCCTACGTCCTGCTTGATTAATATTGATGATATGGGTAGTACAAGAGTAGATCTACCACGAGATCAAGGAGGATAAACCCTAGAAGCTAGCCTATGGTATGATTGTTGTATATGGAGTTGATTGCCTACGGACTACAACCCTCCGGTTTATATAGACACCGGATAGGGTTAGGGTTACATAGAGTCGGTTACAATGGTAGGAGATCTTGAATATCTGCATCGCCAAGCTTGCCTTCCACGCCAAGGAAAGTCCCATCCGGACACGGGACGAAGTCTTCAATCTTGTATCTTCATATTCCAGGAGTCCGGCTGAAGGTATAGTCCGGCTACCCGAACACCCCCTAATCCAGGACTCCCTCAGGGGGTCTCCGGATAGCCGGACTATATCCTTTGGCCGGACTGTTAGACTATGTAGATAAAAGATTGAAGACTTCGTCTCATGTCTGGATGTGACTCTACTTGGCGTGGAAGGCAAGCTAGGCAATACGGATATGTATATCTCCTCCTTTGTAATCGACCTTGTGTAACCCTAGCCCTTTCCGGTGTCTATATAAACCGGAGGGTTTTAGTCCGCAGGACAACATACAATCATACCATAGGCTAGCTTCTAGGGTTTAGCCTCTCCGATCTCGTGGTAGATCAACTCTTGTAATACTCATATCATCAAGAATAAATCAAGCAGGACGTAGGGTTTTACCTCCATCAAGAGGGCCCGAACCTGGGTAAAACATCGTGTCCCCTGCCTCCTGTTACCATCCGCCTTAGACGCATAGTTCGGGACCCCCTACCCGACATCCGCCGGTTTTGACACTAACATTGGTGCTTTCATTGAGAGTTCCTCTGTGTCGTCGCCGTTAGGCTTGATGGCTCCTACGATCATCGATAGCGATGCAGTCCAGGGTGAGACTTTTCTCCCCGGACAGATCTTTGTGTTCGGCGGCTTCGCACTGCGGGCCAACTCGCTTGGCCATCTGGGGCAGATCGAAAGTTACGCCCCTGGCCACCAGGTCAGGTTTGGAAGCTTAAACTACACGACCAATATCCGCGGAGACTTGATCTTCGATGGATTCGAGCCTCTGCCTTGTGCGTCACGCGGTCACGATGAGTACGATTTAGCTCTACCATCAGACAGTGTTCAGGAGATCGCACCGGCAGCCGCTCCGACCCTCAATTCGGAGCCAGTTGCGCCGTCCATGGACGGGTGGATGGACCCCGCCATGGAGGCCTTACCGTCAGCAGCGATCGAGCCGAACATCGACCTTACCCTGCACGAGAGCCGTGTTGTCAGACTGTCGGATCCTTCTCCGGCGGCGGACTCCGAACCACCTGCGCCCATTTCTAGCGAATCTGATTGGGCGCCGATCATGGAGTTTACCTCCGCGGATGTTTTTCAGCACTCGCCCTTTGGCGACATACTGAAATCATTAAGGTCTCTCTCCTTGTCAGGAGGATCCTAGCCGAACTATGTCCGACAGGATTGGGATGCGGATGACGAAGAAATTCGCTGCCCACCCACCACCCACTTAGTAGCCACTGTCGACGACTTAACCGACATATTCGACTTCGACTCCGAAGACATCGACGGTATGGACGACGATGCGGGATACGAAGAGGAACCACTACCCACAGGGCACTGGACAGCCACCTCATCATACGATATATACATGGTGGACATACCCAAAGAAGGCAATGGCGACGAGACAGCGGAGGATGACCCCTCCAAGAAGCAACCCAAGCGCTGACGTCAGCGGCGCCGCTCTAAGTCCCGCCAAAGCAAAAGTGGTGATACCGGCACAGGAGATAATAACACTCCGGATAGTGCCGAAGATGGCAACAATCCCCTCCAGCATGATCTAGGACAGGAGGATGGAGAGGCCAGCCCTCCAGAGAGAGCGGTAGATGGAGAGGCGGAGGATGATAATTACATGCCCCCCTACAAAGATGAGGCAAGCCTCGACGATGACGAATTCGTCATGCCAGAGGATCACGTCGAACAAGAGCGCTTCAAGCGACGGCTTATAGCCACGGCAAATAGCCTTAAGAAAAAGCAGTAGCAGCTTCAAGCTGATCAAGATCTGCTAGCTGACAGATGGACTGAAGTCCTCGCGGCCGAGGAATATAAACTCAAACGCCCCTCCAAGAGTTACCCAAAATGCAGGTTGCTACCCCGACTAGAGGAAGAAGCGTATGACGCGGCTGATCGGCCACCTCGTGGCCGCGATAGAGAGGCATTCCAGCCAAAAGCTCAGCCTGCATCCCGATGCCATTCAAATAAAAAGGCATGGGGAAATACGCCAGACCTGCGAGACGTATTGGAGGACAAAGCAAAACATGCAAGATTGATCTACGGATCACGAGGGCGCGCCACTATGCGGGGCGATAAACGTCACGCCGGATACAGTAAAAGTACATCCGGCCGGGCCGAACATAGCGGGCACGACTCATTGGAGCTGCGTCGCGATATAGCCCAGTACAGAGGTGCCGCACACCCCTTATGCTTCACAAATGAAGTAATGGATCATCAAATCCCAGAGGGTTTCAAACCCGTAAACATAGAATCATACGACGACACGACAGATCCAACGGTATGGATCGAGGATTTCCTCCTGCACATTCACATGGCCCGCGGTGATGACCTACACGCAATCAAATACCTCCCACTCAAACTTAAAGGACCAGCTCGGCATTGGCTCAACAGCTTGCCAGCAGAGTCCATTGGCTGTTGGGAAGATCTGGAAGCCGCATTCCTCGACAACTTTCAGGGCACTTACGTGCGACCACCAGAACGCCGATGACCTGAGCCATATAATTCAGCAGCCATAGGAATCGGCCAGGCAATTCTGGACACGGTTCCTAACAAAGAAAAATCAAATCGTCGACTGTCTGGATGCAGAGGCCCTAGCAGCTTTTAAACACAACATCCGCGACGAGTGGCTAGCCCGGCACCTTGGTCAGGAAAAGCCGAAATCTATGGCAGCCCTCACGACATTCATGACCCACTTTTGTGCGGGAGAAGACAGCTGGTTGGCTCGCAGTAATAACATATCAAAAAACCATGGTACTTCGGATACCAAGGATGGCAATGGCAAGTCACGTCACAACAAACATAAGCACCACATTAACAGCGACAATACCGAGGATACGACAGTCAATGCCGGATTCAAAGGCTCTAAACCCGGTCAGCGGAAAAAGCCATTTAAAAGAAGCACTCCGGGCCCGTCCAGTTTGGACCGCATACTCGATCGCTCGTGTCAAATACACGGCACCCCCGACAAGCCAGCCAACCACACCAATAGGGATTGTTGGGTATTCAAGCAGGCCGGCTAGTTAAATGCCGAAAACAAAGATAAGGGGTCACATAGCGATGACAAGGAGGAGCCCCGGCAGCCAAACATCAGAGGACAGAAGAGGTTCCCCCCACAAGTGCGGACGGTGAACATGATATACGCAACCCACATCCCCAAGAGGGAGAGGAAGCATGCGCTCAGGGACGTATATGCGTTGGAGCCAGTTGCCCCAAAGTTCAACCCATGGTCCTCCTGTCTGATCACCTTCGATCGCAGGGACCACCCCACTAGTATCCGTCATGGCGGATTCGCCGCACTGGTCCTAGACCCAATCATCAACGGATTTCACCTCACTCGAGTCCTTATGGATGGCGGCAGCAGCCTGAACCTGCTTTATCAGGACATTGTGCGCAAAATGGGTATAGACCCCTCAAGAATCAAACCCACCAAAACGACCTTTAAAGGTGTCATACCAGGTGTGGAGGCCCATTGCACAGGCTCAGTCACACTGGAAGTGGACTTCGGATCCCCGGATAACTTCCGAAGCGAAGAGTTAATCTTCGACATAGTCCCGTTGCGCAGTGGCTACCACACACTGCTCGGGAGAACCGCATTTGCAAGATTCAATGCGGTACCGCATTATGCATATCTCAAGCTCAAGATGCCAAGACCTCGGGGGGTCATCACAGTTAATGGAAACACAGAGCGCTCTCTCCGCACGGAGGAGCACACTGCGGCCCTCGCAGCAGAAGCACAAAGCAGCCTCTTAAGGCAATCCACTAGTTCGGCGATTAAGGACCTGGACAACTTCAAGCGCGCCCGGAGTAATCGGCAACTGGACCGCCTGGCACGTCCCGAGCTCACATAGCAATGCGGCCCCCACCCCGGCCCCAGCCAAATGGCAAAATTCGTGCCACACGCACATAATTACGCATTAAAAATACCATGGGACAGGTGGGGAGGGGGGCACAACTATGGCACGCCTCAATATGCGGCTTAAACCGCACTAGGGGCTCCCTACTTTGTTATTTTTCTCTTTCAGGACCTTAATCTCTGGAAACCCTGTCCGGCAGCATGATTGCCGAACACATGATGCAGCAACCAAGGAGGCAGAAAGTTACGTCACACCACGGAACTCCCAGGTGGATTACGATAACGAGTGAAATATTTGCTTTAATACTATTCCTCAGCTTGCCCT
Organism: Triticum urartu; assembly: GCF_056163025.1. NCBI lineage: Eukaryota > Viridiplantae > Streptophyta > Magnoliopsida > Poales > Poaceae > Triticum > Triticum urartu. Next base: position 190,996,865 of record NC_141874.1, on the reverse strand, counting down.
TGGAAGGGACATGTCAAACCGTCCTACTTTTCGCTTATTGCACCGCATGTATCATTCTGCTTTAACGCACCTTTTTGAATAAACAATGCATAGCATTAAGACTATTATTGCATTCTTTTTTATATATGTGTGTGTGTGTGTGTGTGTGTTCATTATTGACACCTTGCAACCGTACACTTTGGTACGGACAGTACACCAGGGGCTTAAGTACCCCACAATATGGTGTGAGAAGTCTGAACACTTTCACAAGTGCGGCACCCCGAACTTATAGCATTATATGCATCAGCTCCGAATCATGTCTTTGGTCAATAGTTGGGTTTGCCCGGCTCCCATGTTTTGGTACCTTACGTTCCGCTATATCGGCTAAGGTAGCACTGGGAGAACTACTACGATTGTGCCCCGGTTCAGCTGGGCTAAGCACCTCAGTAGATAAAGCTAAAACTGACTGTCATGATAAGGCGAGAGACTGGTTGCTGTTCGAGAGGTTTTCGAGTCCCTAAAGACTTATGCCACTTAGAGTGAGGAGTCAGCCCTGTCCGGCTTAAGGCGTGTATCGCGCCCCGAATTCGGCCTTCCGAATACCAGGGGCTTCGCCGAAATTTAAAATTATAGAATTCTATGGCTAAGTGAGAGTGATAAAGCATTATTAGTCCGATTGCCTTGTTCGTTGTGCCGAGCACCTCCCTCGAAGGACCCAAAAATGGGAACAAGAGTGCTCAGGTTTATCCCGAACACCCCAGCACTCGTGGCATGGGGGCAGAAGCCGACGACTATCCATCTCTCAGATTTGATAAACGGCCGAACAGAAGGTAATATTTCAAATCCAAACAAGCATTGCATAGCGCATATGAACAAGTTTTCATAAATATAGGATTACACTAGCGAATTTACTCGAGTATTATATCTTTCGTACACTCGTCCTCTACGAGATGAGCACCCTTCAGGACACCCTCATAGTACATCTCGGGGTGGCGATGATCCTTGCCCTCCGGCGGCCCTTCCTTAATCAGCTTCACAGCGTCTAGCTTGGCCCATTGCACCTTCACACGGGCGAAAGCCCGGCGTGCACCTTCGATGCAGACGGACCGCTTGATGACTTCCAGCCGTGGGCAGGCATCCACAAGCCGCCTCACCAGGCCGAAGTAGCTGTTGGGAAGGGTGTCACCAGGCCACATCCGGACTACAAAGCCCTTCATGGCCTGTTCGGCCGCCTTGCGTAGCTCGACCAGCTGCTTTAGTTGGTCGCTCATAGGCATCGGGTGTTCGGTCCCACTATACTGGGCCCAGAACAACTTCTCCATTGAGCTTCCCTCCTCGGACTGGTAAAACATTGCGGCATCCGACACGCTGCGGGGCAAATCTGCGAATGCTCCTGGAGAGCTCCGGATTCGGGTAAGTAACAAGTAATTTACTTTCACATGCTTGCTTGGCATATAGAATGCCTTACCCGCTGCTATCTTCTTCATCACATCAATCTCTTGGAGGGCCTTTTGGGCTTCGGCCTTGGCATTCTTTGCGCTCTCGAGGGCCGCGGCAAGCTCGGACTCTCGCGTCTTCAAGTCAAGCTCCAACGCCTCGTGCTTCATCACGAGAACGTGGAGCTCTTGCTGCACCTCGCCCACCCGAGCCTCATGCCTTTCCCGCTCGGTGCGCTCCTTGGACGCTTTGTTTTCGGACTCGGATAGTGCTTGCTTCAGGGTTGCCACCTCGGTCGTGGCCCCTGGCAAATTCATGATGATCCTGTCATTTTGCAATTGCATTCTTTTTATACATATCCATATACTAGGTACTACTTACCTTTGTTCTCCTCGAGCTACCTCTTAGCAAGGCCGAACTCTTTCTTGGACCTTTCGAGGTCCTGCTTCAGTGCGGCGACCTCCGCAGTCAGTGCGGTAGAGGCCAGCAGCGAAGCCTGCATACGCATATAGATATACTTACATTAGACTCTTGCGATATTGTTTGATCCTCTATTCGGCTTTTCTTTGTGAACACCGAACAGAGCATCAAGGGCTACTATCTATGCGGTAATATTTTTCCCATGTTTCAAAAACTTACCTCAAAGCCTGTTAGAAGGCTGGCACAGGCTTCAGTCAATCCGCTCTTGGCGGACTGAACCTTCTAGACCACCGCACTCATAATAGTGCAGTGCTCCTCGTCGATGGAAGTGCTGCGAAGTGCTCCCAGCAGATTGTCCAGTGCCTCTGGATGGACAGAGGTCACCGACACAGGCGTCTTGCCCCTCTTGGAATGAGGCCGCCTGCCCGAGTCCGGAACCGCTGGAGGTTCTGGCGCAGTGTTCGGCTGAGGGCCGAACTCGGAGCCCTCGGGGGCCTTGTTCCCTCTACTCCCGGAGTCCGGAAGGTCGCCTTGAGGCGCCTCCGGGACTGTCTCCCCTCGACCCGGTGCCTCTTGAGACAATACCTCGGCGTTATCCGTAGGGCAAGGGGAGGTGGCGGTCGGAAGTGGATCGCTATCCATATCCGATGAGCCCAGGGAGCCGTCCGACGATACGTCGATACGGGCTCGTGGCGGTCTGTATAGTCATAATTCGGCGTTAGGAGAGGCAGTGCGGCAAAGGTATGCTATGAGTTACTCTGACATCCAAATACTTACGACTTCGCCAGGGGCTTGGCCCTGAGCAGCCACTCGTCTTAGCCTTCGGCGGCGGTGGTGGAGAAGTCCGAAAGGAGAGTCCTTCCCTTCTTGGACCCTTCGGCCCCCCCAGTTGGGGCGGCCTTCCTTTTCTTGTCTCCCCCGACTGGAGGGGGAGCATCTTCATCTTCCTCCTCGTCTTCGGGGGAGGAGTGCGCCGCGGAGTTATCGGACGATAAGTCCGATAAACCCTGGCGTCGGGAACTCTTTCGGGTTCCCTTGGCCTTCTTGGTCTTCTCCGGCACATTGTAAGGAGCCGGAGTCAGCATCTTCGTCAGGAGAGTGTTCACAGTGTCTTCGGGCAGAGGGGCCGGACAGTTAATCTGCCCCGACGTCTCCACTCAGTCCTGTCAAAGGCATGGAGATCAGACCCCGCACATGATTAAGCTAGGGGAAATAAAATATCCTACCGGATGTATAGAACTCACCGAATGCGCTGGGCACTTCGCGCTTAGCCCCGGTCCTCGGTGAGAGAGGGAGGGACCTCGGCGCCCTTGAATAGCACCTTCTAGATGTCCTTGTGCGTTGTGTCGAAGAGCTCGCTTAGAGTCTGGTGCTGGGCCGAGTCGAACTCCCACAAGTTAAAATCCCGTTGTTGACACGGGAGGATCCGGCGGATGAGCATGACCTGGACTATGTTGACAAGCTTGAGCTTTTTGCTTGCCATATTCCGGATACACTTCTGGAGTCCGTCCAGCTCCACCGATGAACCCCAGGACAGGCCCTTCTCTTTCCAGGAGGTGAGCCACGTGGGGATTCCGGGTTGAAACTTGGGGGCAGCCACCCATTTCGCGTCGCGCGGCTCGGTGATGTAGAACCACGTCGATTGCCACCCCTTTATGGTCTCCACGAAGGAGCCTTCAGGCCATATAACGTTGGGCATCTTGCCCACCATGGCTCCGCCGCATTCTGCTTGTTGGCCGCCCACCACCTTCGGCTTGATATTGAAGGTCTTTAACCACAGGCCGAAGTGGGGCCGGATGCGGAGGAAATCCTCACACACAACGATGAACGCCGAAATGTTGAGGACGAAGTTCGGGGCCAGATCATGGAAGTCCAGCCCGTAGTAGAACATGAGACCACGGACGAACGGATGGAGGGGAAACCCCAGTCCGCGGAGGAAGTGGTGGAGGAATACTACCCTCTCGTGAGGTTCAGGGGTAGGAACGATCTGCCCCGCAGCGGGCAGCCGATGCGCGATATTCGCGGCCAAGTATCCGGCTCCGCGCAACTTCTTGATGTGTCCCTTCGTAACGGAGGAAGCCATCCATTTGCCTCCCGCTCCGGACATGATTGGAGAAGGTTGAGGGGAAGGATGTAGGCTTGGGCGTTGGAGCTCGAGTGCGCAAGAAAGGATGAGCAAGGAGGAAGAAGGCGTGGGAAGAAAAAGGTTAAACCTTGTCCCTTTATAAGGGCGGCCGAAACTATGCGCCCCCACTAACCTGGTAAAACTCGCTTATCCCCCAAGCGCCGTAATCGATGGCGCGGTTGGGTTACCCATGCCCGTATTGATGAGAATCCCGTAATAAGGGGGACACGATCTCTGATTTGACAAGATGTGTCAAAAAACTGCCTCGCGTTATGTGCGGGGCTAGTTAAAGGAAACGGTTCGAATAATCACTGGGCCATGGCATAATGTCATGTTGCCAAAACAAAGTCAGCAAATTAGATTTGTGGAAATATTATTCTCTCTATGGTGGTATGTGGAACTTATTTTGCAGGGTCGGACACTATCCTTGTATTCAAATTCTTCTGTGGTGCATTCGGAGGAGGAACCCGCCTTGCAATGCCAAAGACAATACTGCGCGCCGGACTCATCGTCATTGAAGCCTGGTTCAGGGGATACTGAGGGAGTCCTGGATTAGGGGGTATCCGGATAGCCGGATTATATCCTTTGGCCGGACTGTTGGACTATGAAGATACAAGATTGAAGACTTCATCTCGTGTCCGGATGGGACTCTACTTGGCGTGGAAGGCAAGCTAGGCAATACGGATGTATATATCTCCTCCTTTGTAACCGACCTTGTGTAACCCTAGCCCCCTCTGGTGTCTATATAAACCGGAGGGTTTTAGTCCGTAGGACAACATACAATCATACCATAGGCTAGCTTCTAGGGTTTAGCCTCTCAGATCTCGTGGTAGATCAACTCTTGTAATACTCATATCATCAAGAATAAATCAAGCAGGACGTAGGGTTTTACCTCCATCAAGAGGGCGCGAACCTGGGTAAAACATCATGTCCCCTGCCTCCTGTTACCATCCGCCTTAGACGCACAGTTCGGGACCCCCTACCCGAGATCCGCCGGTTTTGACACCGACATTGGTGCTTTCATTGAGAGTTCCTCTGTGGCGTCGCCGTAAGGAAGGATGCCTCGTCTCGTTGTTAAAAGCAACATCACCGCCGGGGGAGCTCTGGCTGTCGGCCAAAATCTCCGGCTAGGTAGTTTCTTCATGACTGCCTGTTCGGCCGCTGCACCAACGATGACTTCTCGGGTCGTCAAAAACAGCCTCCACGTCGGCTCGGAAGTCTCCAAGCAGATGGATCCAATGGAGCTCTCTTCCCTAAACGAACTCTTGGATCGCATCGCCGCCTTGGGAGTCGCTACGAACTATGATCGGATTGGGCTTAAACTTGATCAAAGGGAGATTAACTCTTCACCGGTCACCCATCATGTTGTGGTGGTGGAGGAACAATGCGGCAACTCTTCCTCTATTTTAAGGACTAACTATTTCCAGATTCCTGAGCTCTCCGAGCCGGATGCCCGCTTACGGGAGGACATTACCCAAGCCCTGAACCTAGAATCAGGCAGCGGGCCAAATTTATCGGGTAACACGCCAGAACCCGAACTTCCATGATTGGAAACTCGTCGGCCCCTGGGTCTCAGATCGGGTAGGGATTCGGACTTAAATCCACCCACCCACCCAGACATAGACGATCTTTCCCACATCAGGCAAGAGCCCCATGAAACAATACATCATTATTGGGCCAGATTCCTCCTTGTGATGAACAAGGTTAAGGACTGTCGCGAGGAAGATGCAGTCTCACTTTTCTGCAATAATTGCACGGACAAGGGAATCCTTAACGCCTTAAGTCGCCGTGACATATCACGCTTCGCTGACTTGGCGTCAATAGTACGAAAGTACTGTGCGATGGAAAGTGACTGGAAAACCGAAATGAAATTTTGGGATACTCCGGCTCCGAATATACACCCAGTCCGAAGTAAAAGGGTGCACTATCATAAGACGCCCGAGCTAGTTGCAAAGAAACAAAAACCCTCTACAGGGCATGCAACCGTACTGGAGGGATGGCTTAACGGACCCTGCAAAATTCACAGTACAACGGATACAACACCAACACACAGCCTTAGAGCATGTTGGATACTTCGGCTGGTGGCCAAAAGTGGTGAGGATCTTCTTATCCCAAATGCCACAGGGCACCATCCCGTGATAACAATACGGTGTTAACAGTCTTTGAGACATTTGCGTCAAATAATAGGCGCAAGCAAACACTCCGCAACATGGCCGAAATATGCCACGTAGCAGCAATAAATCCATGGAGTGACACGGCTATTACCTTCAACGCCAGTGATGAACCTAAATTCCGAACAGCCCGAACAACAGCCGCACTGGTCCTCAGTCCAATTGTGGACGGCTTTTGACTCACCAAAGTACTCATGGACGGCGGCAGCAGATTAAACCTCATCTACGAGGAAACTCTTCAAAAAATGGAAATAGACTGGAGCCACATTGAGCAAAGTAGCACAACCTTCAGAGGAATCATACCTAGTCGGGAGGCACGATGCGCTGGGAAAATCACACTAGATGTGGTATTCGGTACGCCAGAGAATTATAGGTCCGAAGAAATTACATTTCAAGTGGCCCCGTTCAGCAGTGGATACCACGCCCTTTTAGGACGTGAGGCGTTCACGATCTTCCAAGCCGTACCCCATTATGGGTACATGAAGCTCAAAATGCCCGGGCCCAACGGAATCATCACTCTCGCTAGTGATCCGGACACAGAACTTTGCGCCGAAAACAAAACAGCCGCACTGGCCCTCGAGGCATTATCCGAAGCCCTCTTGGCCGAGGAATTAACCACGCTACGCTCCACAGTGGACAGGGATGACGTGATACTCGATATGAGATCCAAGTCCACCTCTTTTAAACCAGCAGATGAAATAGTCAAATTCCAAGTCCACCGAACGGACCCTACAAAAACAGCCTCCATCGGGGCACAGTTAAACCCCGCCGTGGACGCCGCACTACGAGAGTTCCTGCGCGAGAATTGGGACATATTCGCCTGGCACCCCTCAGACATGCCAGGAATCCCATGCAGGCTGGCCGAGCATAGCCTCAATATCCTAAAGGGATTCAAGCCGGTCAAGCAAGCTCTTCGGCGTTTCTCCGAACCTAAGAGACAGGCCATGGGAGAGGAACTAGCCAAGTTATTGGAGGCCTGATTCATCAGAGAGATAAAACACCCGGACTGGCTAGCAAACCTGGTGATGGTACCAAAGAAGGATAAATCCTGACGCCTTTGTGTCGATTTCAAGGACCTCAATAAAGCTTGCCCAAAGAATCCCTTCCCCCTCCCCCGCATCGACCAAATTATCGATGCTACCGCAGGACACGAGTCATTGTGTTTCCTCGACGCATACTCCGGTTACCATCAAATCAAGATGGCGGAGTCCGACCAAGCCGCAACGGCATTCATCACACCATACGGAACCTTCTGTTTCAACACAATGCCTTTTGGGCTCAAAAACGCCGGCGCAACATATCAGCGCATGATTCAGACATGTCTGGAGAAACAAATCGGCAAAATAGTAGAGGCATACGTAGACGATGTGGTCGTCAAAACCAAACACGTCGACTCTTTGATAGACGACTTGAGGCTCACATTCGACAACCTCCGAACATACGACATTAAGCTCAATCCAGAAAAATGCGTTTTCGGTGTACCAGCCGGAAAGCTCCTGGGTTTCATTGTCTCCAGTAGAGGTATTGAAGCTAACCCGGCCAAAATCCGAGCTTTGTCACAGTTGGCTACCCCAACAGACCTCAAACAAATCCAAAAATTAACAGGATGCGTGGCGGCTCTAAGCTGCTTTATCTCCCGCTTAGGAGAAAAGGCTTTACCCCTTTATCGCCTCGTCCGGCGCATCGAACACTTTGAGTGGACGGACGCTGCCATAGCCGGATTGGAAGAAATAAAGGCCATTTTTGCAACCAACCCAATCCTGGCCGCGCCAAACATCGGCGAACCAATGCTGTTGTACATTGCGGCAACCCATCAAGTTGTAAGCGTGGTGCTCGTCGTCGAACGAGAAGCTGATGGACATAAATTCCCTCTTCAAAAGCCGGTATACTATGTATCCACTGTCCTCACTCCATGCAAATCACGGTACCCATATTATCAAAAGATAGCCTAGCAGTATTCATGGCATCCCGGAAGCTGCGACACTACTTTGAAGAGTGTTCGATTACAGTAGCCTCGGAAGTGCCACTTAATGACATTATAAACAACCGCGACGCTACGGGCCGGATTGCCAAATGGGCTATTGAGCTCCTCCCGTTCGACATAACATACAAACCTCGACGACCCATTAAGTCGCAAGTATTGCCCGACTTTGTCGCCGAATGGACGGAGGCCGAACTCCCTAAAGAGTACGGCGCATACTCCAATTGGATCATGCACTTCGACGATTCTAAAATGCTGGATGGTCTAGGGGCTGGCGTCGTCCTGACATCCCCAATCGGAGATACCGTTCAGTAGTCACTGCAAATATTGTATACAGACTCCAACAACGCAGCCGAATACGAAGCTCTGTTGCATGGTCTTCGGACGGCAGTCTCCATGGGCATTCAACGCCTGGAGGTGCGTGGGGATTCAAACCTCGCAATATCCCAAATAAATGGAGACTTTGACGCCAAGGATCCAAAAATGGCGGCCTACCGAAACGCCGTCCTAAAAATGTCAGCTCGGTTCGAGGGACTCGAATTTCACCATGTGGCTCAGGAAAACAATCAAGCGGCGGATATCCTCGCCCGCATCAGCGCAAAACGCGATGCGGTCCCCCCCCCCCCAACATATTTCTGGAAAGGTTGTTCAAGCCATCCATAGTATGGGAAGGGGACACCGGTAACAATAGTCCGGACCCGGCCAAAATGCCCGATACCGAATAATCTGACACAATCGGAGGCTCCGTCACCGAAATAACACCTTCAACCCACGTAATAATGGCCATTATCGCCCTGTGGACAGAACCATTCCTGGCCTACCTAACTAGGCAGGAACTTCCGGAGGACCAAAATGAGGCACGCTGCATAGTGCGGCGATCTAAGGCCTACAGGGTCCACGAGGGAGAATTGTATAAAAAAAGCACTACCAGAAGAGGAAGGGGGGAACCTTTTGGCAGAAATCCACGCCGGACTCGACGGTCACCATGCCGCAGCCCGGGCTCTTGTAAGCAAGGCCTTCCGTACATGATTCTATTGGCCAACGACCCGAGCAGATGCACAAGACTTGGTCCAACATTGCGCCGGTTGCCAGCTCTTTGAAAATCAAAGCCACATGCCACCCACCGCCATCCAAACAATCCCCATTACGTGGCCCTTCGCGGTCTGGAGGCTTGACATGGTTGGACCCCTTAAAGGGGAACCCACAAGAAAAAATACTTACTGGTCATGGTGGATAAATTCACCAAATGGATAGAGGCCAAACCTGTTAGAACAGCCGAATCCGGACCAGTGATAGACTTCATATCTGGGGTCGTACACCGTTACGGCGTCCCCCACAGCATCATCACTGACAACGGCACAAACTTCACAGCCGATGAGGTAAAACTCTGGTGCAGCAAAATGGGCATCAAGCTCGATTATGCTTCAGTCTATCACCCACAAACCAACGGTCAGGTCGAGCGAGCAAACGGTCTTATAATGAGCGGCATTAAACCCAGATTAGTGCATTCCTTAACAGAGTCTAACACGCACTGGGTAGAGGAGCTCGACTCCATACTTTGGGGGCTGCGGACCACGCCGAATCGTAGTACCGGATACACACCCTTCTTTATGGTGTACGACGCAGAGGTAGTCTTGCCCTGTGACATAATTCATGACTCACCTCGAGTGCGCATGTACGAAGAAAGAGAAGCCGAGCTCGATTGGCAGGACAGTCTGGACACCCTGGAGGAGGAGCGCGACATAGCCAAAGTCCGTTCCGCATTTTATCAGCAACATGCTCGCAGATACCAAAGCAGAGAAGTACGGGCCAAAACTTATAACGTTGGCGAACTAGTTCTACGCCTGCCGGATAAGAAGAAGAACAAGCTCGAGCCCAAATGGGAAGGTCCCTTCATTATTGACCAAGTTCTGACCGGTGGAGCGTACCGACTGCGGGATGCATTGACTAGTCGACTCGAGCCGAACCCATGGAACGCGGCCAGGCTCCGAAGATTCTACGCCTAGCACCGGACTCTATGTTCGTCCCCTCCCTTTGTCCAATTTTTGCATATACATTATCTGTCTTGTTTTTCTTCCTTCCTTTCTTTTATTCTTTCTCTAGGCCTTCAAGGGCCAACTTGTGCCTCGCTTGCACATTATAGATGCGCTAGCCGCGCTAATCATACCTGGGGGCTTCTTTCACAGAAGCTTAATTATTTATCTGGGCCTCAGGCCCCGCACATGTGTCATGCTTCCGCATGTACCTTTTTTCGCCATTATATGCATCGATATGACTTAAGTTTTGGTCAAGCTGGGTTGCCTGGCTCTTGTATTTATGCCCTACATTCCCGTTAATTCGGCTAGGGCATAAGGGGAGCACCTCTGCGATTGTCACTGCCGGGTGATCCAAATGTGTACCTCAGACTGGGTGAAGCCGAAAGCTAGCGTTCTTAAGGGAATATTCGGTCGGTGAACAAAAGATGATTCTTATTTATTGTCCATATCTGCCCCCAGATGTTTTTTCTATGTTTCCTATCGCAGTCCGGACATGCACTTTAGGGCATGCTTACCCAGGGAAAGGAACCCTTAACGGAACTATTCTCCCTGGAAGATGTTTCTTACTACCCATGTAATATAACATAACTAGTTGGGCACTTGTATGTTCAAGAACTAATGACCCCTACGCCTGGTCTCCACGCATACCCCGGTTCTTATATAACTGAGCGGGTATTTGGATACACTCCGGACTATCGGGTCCCGAGGTTGAAGCGAAAAGGTCCGCCAAGACAAATGATCTACAATCCGGCTAGAAGGCATTATACATGTCACATTAATTACATAGTCATGCAGACTGACTAAATTCCTCTTCTATACCATCCAACAGGCGGTCTAGCTTACAATCCTGTTGGGAATACTTTGCGGCTAATTCTACTTGCCCATAAACTAAGCTAACGGCGATCTCTTTTTCCGTCAGGCCCCACAGGTCCGACCTCGGCCATGTGATTTGGGTCTGCCTTGGTATACCGCGTCTTCATCATGGCCCAGGCTTCTCTGGCACCCTGTCGGCAGGCTGATATCTTCCATAATCGGAAGCGCCGCCGTGCTCCCTTGAGCTTCTCCGCAATCTCTACAATGCCCTCTGGCAGGGAGAAGGACGGCCACAAGGCATGGGCAACACCCTGCATCACCTGCCGAACTTGTTCCTGCAGATGTGATAGCACAGATAGAAGATCACCCGCAGACCCGGGCATTTCCTCCGCGGGATGACCCGTCAAAATACCTACAGACATAACGCTGTTAGTCAGCTTCTTCGCCGAACTCCTTTAAAAGGATTCGTTCAAGCACTTACTGAAAATGCCGCACCGAAGCCGCTTATTCTCCTTCTCGGAGTCTGCAAGCTGGCCCCGAACGTCTTTTAGTTCCATGCTCAGCTTAATATTGGCATCTTGGAGATTGTTTTTCTCCCGCCTAACCTCAGTCAGCACGCGTTTGCCAGCCTCTAGCTGTCGCATAACATGCTGGTCCTCCGGATTTTCTCCGGATTCATCTACAACATCTGTTGTTAGATATGCAGCCATGTCGCACATTATATGGTAACCATCATTCTTTAAAAGTAAATGTTACCAACAGGTGACTTTTTCGGTTCCTGCAATGCGGCCACAGCAGCCCGTAGTTGGGTCTTGCATTCCTCTAGCTCCTGTGACAGCCTAGTATTCTTCTCTGTAAGAACCTGCACAATAAAGATGATCCTTAAACCAGTTCTGCTAACTGTTTCAAGTCTCAGGGGCTACTGATACATATAAATCGTCAGATTTACTTACCCGTACGTCCTTTACATACTGATCCGTGGCTCTGGCTAGACCATCTTGAGCAGCTCGGAGGTACGCCTCTCCAGAATTGAAGGCATCAAATGCCTCTGGTGAGAAACAAGCGTCACGGAGTACGGCCCGGCGGCGCCTATGATTCATGGCGCTTTCCACCTCTGAGTTTGTAGCAGATAATCTATCTGCATCCTCTGTAGGGGGATTATCCGGCGCCCGCCCTATATCGGTTTCCGCCTCTATGTCCGGTCCTGGCGCCTGGCTGGTGGAAGCGTGATTAGTAACATCGCCGGACATATTCCGGCGAGCGTTTTTTCTGTTAAAGACACACGGGCGTCATTATATTTCGAGAAAGACGACAACCACGGAGCGGGGTTTGTTATACCTTTGCTCTGGCGTCTCCGTCCTAACCGCCTTCCTTTTTGGCCTACCCGGCCTCGGTGCCTCCTGTTGGCGCGTTGCTGCGGGTTCGGCAGGGCGTCCCGAATGCCTTCCCTGTAAAAATGCCATGTGTATATGGTGGGTGAAGTGTCTAAAAGGGGATCCTAGTTTTGGAGTTGGGATTTTTGGTTTTTCTTACGTGCCATGCAGGGAGCAGTCCGGGATAGTCGGTCGTAATGGCCACCATGGCATCATCGCAGCTTAACTGATAGAACTGCCGGTCTATCAGCTCCATGAATACAACCGAATCTTCTTCAAGTCCGGAGTCGAGGGCCCGGTTAGGGTCCTCTGGTTGTGGAGAAGGGTTGTTGACCTCCTTTATGGCTTTTCGCAGTTCCTGCCGCAAAGTGGCAAGGTGAATACTTACGACAAAGAATGCGGGAAAAATGAGAGCAGGGAGATATAACTTACCCAGCTTGGAGGATTGTACATGGAGAATCCATCCCGTGGCTTGATGCGGGTGAACTCCTCTTCCTCACCCTTGAACAATTCGGACAGAATTTTTGCTAAAGCGGCAGCATTGTCCGGACCCTTACGCCCGCAGCGGGTGGCGTCATCCGCCCCATTATAACACCACAAGGGGTGCCCACGATATTGAAGTGGTTGCACTCCCCGCATTATGCAAATCGACATAACTTCGATTACTGTCAATCCTGATCGAGCCAGTGCTTTAATTCGGTTCATCAGATAGAGGACTTCTCCATTGTCTTCCACCTGGGGGCTCCGTGGGCGCCAACTTCGGCGTTTCTTCAGAGGAGCATTGTTGAACTTAGGAAGACCCTGCCGAACAGGGTCCGGAAGGGGAACGTCCTCCATATAAAACCATTCTGAAGGCTAGTCTTCGGGTGACTTCTTCGGAGTACCGGACAGGTATCCGGTATCGGCGATGCGCCATATTTCGGCTCCGCCCACTTGATAAAGTGACCCCCTCTGTGTGCGAGGGACGAGGCAAAATAGCCTTTTCCACAACTCGAAGTGAGCCTCACAGCCCAGGAACAACTCGCAGAGAGCCACATAGCCGGCGATATGTATGATGGAGGTGGGGGTGAAATTATGTAATTGGAGGCCGTAGAACTCCAGGAGCCCGCGAAGGAACGGATGAATTGGAAATCCGAGTCCCCTTAATAGATAGGGAACAAGGCAGTCCCGTTCCCCCATAGAGGGATAGGGAATGCTCTCCGCTTGCTCCCCGCCATTATAGGTGGGAAGCCCGGCTCGAACGGGCACCATGTACGCCAGAGGGAGAAATCCCTTAGTCTGCAGTTCGACTGAACGACTGTGTGGGACTGAACACCTCTCCCAATCACCGGGCTTAGGGCTTCGGGGGCGGGAGGAGGAGCTGCGGAGGTCGGCCATGCTGGAATGGATCTTTTCGGAACGCGCTCTGATGGACTCTCGCTGGGGGAGGATGGTATGGATCGGATCTAAGGATCCCCATCCCTTTAATAGACAATTTATTTATTTGGCTAGGGGGGGCGAATGTAAAAACACGCTGACGCCTCGTATTCATTCGACGCGTGGGAGAAAGCCCTTATTGGGCACACAAGCCAAGAGGTCCAAGCATTTATGGGACCGGACACTGCTTTACAAACGTTCGAAAGATGGAGAAGAACCCGCCTTGCAATGCTGAAGACAATACTGCATGCCGGACTCATCGTCATTGAAGCCTGGTTCGGGGGCTACAGAGGGAGTCCTGGATTAGGGGGTATCCGGACAGCCGGATTATATCCTTTGGCCAGACTATTGGACTATGAAGATACAAGATTGAAGACTTCGTCTCGTGTCTGGATGGGACTCTACTTGGCGTGGAAGGCAAGCTAGGCAATACGGACGTATATATCTCCTCCTTTGTAACCGACCTTGTGTAACCCTAGCCCCCTCTGGTGTCTATATAAACCAGAGGGTTTTAGTACGTAGGACAACATACAATCATACCATAGGCTAGCTTCTAGGGTTTAGCCTCTCAGATCTCGTGGTAGATCAACTCTTGTAATACTCATATCATCAAGAATAAATCAAGCAGGACGTAGGGTTTTACCTCCATCAAGAGGGCCCGAACCTGGGTAAAACATCATGTCCCCTGCCTCATGTTACCATCCGCCTTAGACGCACAGTTCGGGACCCCCTACCCGAGATCCGCCGGTTTTGACACCGACATTGGAATGGTTCCGGGTGAAATCGGGAGTATACCGGAGCACCGGAAGGTTACCTGAACCCCCCGGGAGGTATATGGGCCTTATTGGGCCTTAGTGGAAGAGAGGGAAAAGAAGCAAAGGAGGGGGCGTGCCCCCGCCCACAAGCCCAATCTGAATTGGGTGGGGGGCAGCCCCCCTTTCCTTCCTTCTCTCCTAGAACCAACAAAGGGAAGGGGGGAATCCTACTCCCGGTGGGAGTAGGACTCCCTTGGGGCGCGCCTAGAGAGGCCAGCCAGGTCGTGGTGGGCACACAGCAGATGCCAAGGGATGGCTAAAGAGAGGAGGAGGCTCGAGGGCGCTGGTGGACTCCAGAGGCGAGGTTGGCATGAGCGGGCGCGGGACGCCGGACATACCCAGGTTCGGGCCTCTCCGGAGAGATAATACCCCTAGTCCTGCCGAGTGTAGTTGTATGATCAATAGTACAATGTTGCTCCTGGAGCTGTATGGAGGAGGAAGGAAGCTGGCCAAGGCTTAGGCCGTTCCCTCTCCTTGGGCGTTGCTAACTAGGTGTGTGTGATGGAATGAGTTCTGTTTGCCCTCCTCTCTCGTGATCGCGGCCTCCCGGGGGGTTTTATAGTCCAACCCCCCAGGGGTACAATGGTAATGTTACAAGTTGGTGGGTCCGTATTGTCTTTGTCCGGGAACCCGGGCTGGGTCCCGCTGAGGGTTTGTGGTTCGCCGGGTTCCCCTAGGTGCGGGCCCCGCATTCCTAGGGGGACTGTGCGCCGTCTTGTCGATTGTGAGGGTGTGGCCGAGTCGAGTCGTGTACAGTGCTCTCTGTCAAGTCGCCGCTTGCTGTTGTCAGCGGTGAAGGCAGGGGCACTGTAGCCACGCCGGCCCTGGTCCATGGGTAGGTGCGGGGCACTGTTGCTACGTACCCGCTGACCAGAGGCATGGGCGGGGCACTATTGCCTCGGTCATCATTGATTGAAGTCTCGTCCCATCATACGGCCTGGATGGGACAGGAGTTGACCCGTGGCTGGATTGCGTAGCACGCCACGGGTGGTGCTGGCTTGTTGAGGAGGCCTTGCTCGTGCCGGGGTCAGCTGTCTTGCGCTAGTTGTTGAGGCCGAGTCGACGCGTCTTGCCGAGTCGGCTAGTCTGGCCGGCTTGCAGGGCTTGGCCGGGTCGAGCGACCCGGCCAAGCGCGTGCCGGTATTGAGGGGCAGTGCCAACCCTGTTATTTTTGAAGAGGATCCGGGTTCCGTTGCCTGCTCGGGGTCCATCCCCCCGACAGTAGTCCCCGAAGCTGTGAAGGTCCACCGTCTTCGGATGAGTGGGCCTTCGCAGTTTCCCCCTTAAGCAAGGTGGATTCTGCGAGCGCCGGGTCCGACAACACCCACCGTGTGCCGGTTTTTTCGGAAACTGGATCGCGGCATCCCAACCGCTGCGGGGACCGAGAAGTCCGCCGAATCTTGGGGCGATCCCTCGGGATTCGCGCGGGCGCCATGTGGTGCCCGAAAGTCGGAGGGGCCTGACAGGCCACGCGCGCGATGGGACCGGGCGGCAGGTCGGGGCCCACCGTTGCGCGCCCTTGGCCAAAGCACGCGGATTTATTGCGGCGTCTGGGGGCCGGTTGCTCTTCCTCGGGCAGTTACTGCGCGTGTACGTGCGCACTTATTGCGGTGTAGTGAAACGGGTGCGTGCAGACGATCCCACTTCCCCACTTCCCGACGTTCAAACCGAGGGTTATAATTGGGGGGAAGGGGGCGGCGCACATTATTTTCGCTCACGCCCTCCTGTCCCTTTGCTCTCGCTCCACTCTTTGCAACCGACGCACCGCGGCGCCCTCTGCTCCGAGCAAAATTTCTTCGTCGTCCATCTTCCTTCTTTTTCTTCTTCCTTTGATCATGTCGCTGCCATCGGGCTCCTAGATGGGCTCGAGCGTCACCTCCGAGGACATCACCCAACTCCGGGCGGCGTGGCGCCTGCCGCGGGAGACGGACGTCAGCGTCCGCCTGCCATGGGGCGAGCAGAGGCCTCGGCCCGAGGGGCAGGAGCGTGTGGTCTTCCTCACGCACTTCGAGCGCGGGTTTGGGCTGCCGGTGAGCACCTTCTTCCGCGTGTTCTTGGAGTTCTTTGGGCTCCAGCCGCATCATCTTGGCGCCGCCGCCATTGTCCAGCTCTCCAGCTTCGTCACCCTCTGCGAGGGGTACCTGGGGGTCGAGCCTTCGATCGACCTCTGGGTGCGCTTCTTCTCCATGAAGCAGCAGGGCCCGTCGGCCGGGGAGTTCGCCGACTGCGCCGCTGCCGTCATCTCGAAGCGGTCGGGGGCGGATTTCCCCAAGATCCCGCTGGAGGATTCTGCCAAGAAGTGGCAGAACTCCTTCTTCTACGTCTGCAACCTTGGGCGAATCGCATCAATCTTTCAGCCTTCGCCATCGCACCGCCGCGGGCGAACACAAACTAGGGCTATTCGCCCAGGCGCCCGTCGCAGGAGATCGTTAATCTCTGCGAGCGGGTGACGGTCATGAGTACGCAGGAGGGGCTCACCGGCACCGACCTCCTCGCCGCGTTCATCAAGTGTCGGGTCCTTCCGCTTCAGGGGCGCTCTTGCCTCATCGGTGAGATGGTCGGCCTTCAAGACCCCAACCGCATGGGGTCGACGCGGCTGTCCGCGGCGCAGGTCGCGCGCGGCGTGAATGACATCTCCAAGGCCAACCTTGGGGAGGACTAGGAGTTCGGCAAGGCGTCGTACAGCCGGTCGAAGCCGGCGCCGCAGGTGAGTGTCTGGTCTTCTTACTTTGCGGCCATGCACCTTCTCGTTTGTCCTGACGTGACGCAGGTGGTACGTCTGAACGCGATTCAGCATCCTTACACTTGGGCCTCGTCGTAGGTGGCGCCGATGGCGCCAGAGGAGCCCATGGCTCACGGCGGGGAGGATGAAGCTGAACCCGACGCTGGCGCTGGGCGTCGCGTAGGTAAGTCTCGTGTTTTTCTTCTTTGTGTCTTGAATTGCTGACTGCGGCACGGAACGGTCGATGCTGACGCCAGTTGTTGGTGTAGCTGCGTTGGGCGGGGGAGGCGGCGACGCGGGCGGAGCCGGGTCCTCGCATGGGGTGGCGCCGAGCCGCTCGCATGGGAAAGACAGCGTCGCGCCGCGACCCTAGGCCCCGAAGCGCATGGCGGACCCGGCCGGGGCCGGGAGGCCGGCCAAGAGGAAGCGCGGTGGCGGGCACGGGGGGCCAACCCCGGTCCCGATCTTGGTGGGGTGAGCTTCATTTCTTGTTTGTGCTCAGCTTTTTCTTTTCTTGAGCTAGTCTTGTTTCTTTTGCGCTCATTCTGTCTTCTTCTTTAGGTTGGCAATCGCGCTGGCGAGGGCGGCGGCGGAAGCCACGGCCGCCGAAGGGGCCGAGTTTTGCAGGAGCCGGTCCAACCTTGCCGACCAGACCGAGGTGGAGGAACAAGCCGACTCCGACCTTGGCCTGGATCCGAACGACACCGAAGCTGTGGCCTGGCGGGACAGGAACCGGGCCGAGGCGGAGCTGAAGGCGGCGGCGGTCCGAGCTTGGACCGACGCGGCGGCGGCATGGGCGCGAGGCGAGGCGGAGTCGGCCTAGCGTGAGATGCCGGAGGGCACAGTGGTGGCGGCGACGGTCTTTGAGCCGTCGCTGGCGAGGGAGCGCGGCCGTGGAGACCGGGCTACGGTGGTGAGCGGTCGTGGAGGTGGCAGATGACTCCCCGCCGCGGGCTGACATGGTCGGGCGAGCGGGGGCTGATGGTGGCGGACGCGGCGCCGTCTTGGAAGAGACGCTGCGGGCGGCGGTGTCGGAGGCGCCGCCGGTTTTGGAGGAGGCACCGCGGGCGGCGGTGCCAAAGGCCGCCCCAGCAGCTGGGTCGGAGACGGCGACGCAGGGCGTCCCGGCGTCCGGGTCGTCGTCGATGCCGGGAGGGGCGTCGGAGGAGGTGCTGGCCGCGTCGCGAGCGGCCAGCGGGGAGTAAGCCTTGGTGCCTCGGTAGGGAGGGCGCCGAGCTGCCGTGCCGCAGCCGGCACGAAGCAGGAGCGCCGTTGTCTTCGGGCCCCAGACCCAGGAGGAGGCGGGGACGCCATCAGTCGCCGCCTGCGATGTCGGACGGAACGGCTCGAGGCCGAGGTGGAGCGGACGCGCGACCTGGAGCGCACCGTTCTGGTAAGTTTTCTTGTAATTTCCTCTTTGTGGGGACGCGCCAGCGCACCCACTAGGTGTAGCCCCCGAGGTTCGGGCCAACTACGTAGTAGTTGGGTCGAATCTTTAGAGTGTTGGCCTTGTTCTGACTTCTGCTTTGTTCAGCATCTTAACGCCTTCCGGGCCGTAGCCTCCAATCGTCTCCCGGGCAAGCACCGGGAACTCAAGGAGCAGCACGCCGCCAAGGAGGAGGAGCTTCGCGTTGCCGCAGGTATTCTTGTGCTCTTTTCTAGTGGGGGCGCACTAGCGCACCCACTGGGTGTAGCCCCCGAGATTCGGATCAACTACGTAGTAGTTGGGCCAAATCTTAAGTCTTGTTTTTTTTTCTTCTGTTGAGTCCTTCTTTTTCACAGCCGAGGTGCTGTCCTGACGGACTCGTCTGCTCCGGGATGGTCATCACTACGACCGGGTCGTCGCTGACACCGGTCGTTTTGGCATCGGGACGGCGCAGGCAAGGGCGGAGGCGGCCGCGGCTCGGTGGTCCCTTGACGAGGCCAACCAGCTGCATGAGCAGCTAGCGGGTCACAAGAGCCGCCTTGAGGCTGAGGTGGAGCACCTTAAGGCGGAAGCCGCCAAGGTGGTAGAGGCACAGCAGGCCCTGGTGGAGGCGGACCAGCAGCGTGGCTAGCTGGCCGACGACAAGGGTCGGCTCCCGGCCGAGGAGGATCGCCTGCGGGAGCAGGTCACCACGGCTGAGGGGGGCCGTCAGGACGAGGCCCGTCGCCGTGAGAGGACCGAGAAGGCGGTCGAAGACAAGGACGCCGAGCTGAGGCGGCCCTTGCCAAGGCAGCCGATCTGGAGAAGGCGCTCAAGGAGCGCGATCGCGCCATCGAACGGGAGCGGCGTGGTACGTTGCTTGAAGCACCTGGAAGAGTCCTTCTCCAGTAAGTGCTTTTTCTTGTCGTTTGCCGGGTTGGGATCCGACCTTTCTTCCTTGTTGTTCTTCTTCTAACTTGCTTCTTCCTTTGCGGCAGGGGCCTTCCCAGAGACGCAACGGCTGGCGGAGGAAGCCGTCCGCCATCAGCGCGACCCGACCGGCGTCGTTGGGTCCGGGACGGATCCGCGGGTGGCCTGGACCTTCCCGGAGATCATCGCCGCCGCTGAGGCCCGCCTGCAGGCCCTGGGAGTGCACCTGGGGCGGCTGTCCCAGGCCGGCACCACGATGACGGTGGCACTATGGCCGGGCTCCGTCGAACCGAGCAGCTCCTCGCGCCTGGCACGTTGGTTGGAGATGGGGCCGGACCGGCTTGGCGAGTGGTGCGTCTCCGCCGCTCGTACTGGTGCTGAGATGGCGCTCCGGTTCGCGCTGTCCTGGCATCCGAACCTACAGCTGGATGCGTTGATGGGCCAGCGGGCCGGTTCAGAGCAGCACTTGCAGGAGCAGGCCGGCCAGATCGCCTCCTGGGCCAGCTACATCACTGAGTTCGCCTTCCACTAAGAGTTCCATCCGGAGCGGACGGAAGACGGCAGGGCCGTGGATGGTGAAGACTACGGCTTGCTCCTCCACGATTCGGAGGGGAGCTCGGAGGACACGGGCGTCTACCGCGACGCGGGTGCTGAGGAGGACACCGGCGCCTTGCTGGACCCGGAGGCCGCCAGGGGAGAGCCGTCGACGTCGCGACGCGGCGCTAGAGATGCCTAAGACACTTTGTAAAATTTGTTAAATAGCAGGTCCACCTACCCACTAGGGGTTTTTAGGGTGTAGTGAACTCGGGCCGTGGGCCTTTCCTTGAATATTTGTGTTAATGTCGTGGGTGCTTTAGCTTTTTGCCTTCCGCTTTTTGGACCGATTTCATGCATTTTTTACTTTCTCAAACCTCCCCCCCCCCGCGCGAGTAAGATGGCCGAGGCTCCGGTCCGTGACAAGGAGTTCGGTTCTTTGAGAGGAGCGCGCAGGACTTGGGTCCCTCGAAACGTTGAGCGTGAGCGAAACACCCACTGGGCCGGCTGGCGGCAATCCGGCGAAGCCGGTTGGCGAGCAGCCGGTCGTGCGGCTGTTCATTCGATGAATGGCGGGCCGGGTTGATCGACCCGGCAGCCTTTAACTTAGTGTATGAAGCGTAAAGGAGCTTTGGCCCGTTGTGCTTGCCAGCCGATTGCCAAAGCTGGATCTGGGGCTTTATGGCGAAGTGGGGGACCGCGACATCCTAACTTTATCAGGAATCACCAAGTAAGGCGGCGGGGTGGCAATCGAGCTGGCCAGCCCCCAAGCCCCTGGGTCGAGCGAGTCGGACCGGTGGCCGGGTTCAGTGGTATAGTGATGCAAGAAAATAGGACACAATAAATTGGTCGACAAAAGGCAGCCCCCGAGTCTTGTTCGAGGACCCCATAGTATCATGCGTTTACAAAAGCCGACGAGACATATGCTCGTGCGGCTAACTGTAAAACGGGCGGAGGAGTTCCGCGTTTAATGGCCAGGTCGTTTCTTCACCGGCGGTGTCCTTATTGCGCTTCCTTGACTTGCGTGCGTCAATGAGGTAGTAGGCGTTGCGGTCGCGCAAGGCCCTACTCACGATGAATGGGCCCTCCTATGGAGGGGACAACTTGTGCTGGCCTGCCTGCTCTTGGACGAGTCGGAGTACGAGGTCGCCCTCGCGGAACGCGAGGGGTTTGATCTTCTTGCTGTGGTAATGCCTCAGGCCTTGCTGGTAGATGGCCGAGCGACTGAGTTCCGGGAGCCGTGCCTCTTCAAGCAGGCCAACGCCATCTTCGCGAGCTTCTCTGGCTTCGGCTTCGGTGTACATCATGACGCGCAGCGAGTCGAACTTGACGTCGGTCAGGATGATGGCTTCGGCTCCATAGACGAGGAAGAATGGGGTGAACCCGGTCGACCGATTCGGCGTGGTGCGTAGACTCCAGAAAATGGCTGGCAACTCGTCAAGCCAGCTGCCGGGTGAGCGGATGAGTGGCTCGACGAGTCGCGTCTTGACGCCGGACATGATGAGTCCATTGGCCCGCTCGACCTGCCCGTTGGACTGCGGATGCGCAATGGAGGCCAGGTCGAGGCGGATTCCGGATACGGAGCAGTATTGTTCGAGCGCGCCCTTGGCGAAGTTGGTGTCGTTGTCGGTGATGATGCTATTTGGCATGCCGTAGCGCACCGCTATGTTCTTGATGAACCGGACGGCTGTTGGCCCGTCCAGTTTCTTGATTTGTCTTGCCTCGATCCACTTGATGAATTTGTCCACTGCCACCAGCAAGTGCATCATGGCACCTCGAGCGGTTTTGAAGGGTCCCACCATGTCGAGTCCCCAGGCCGTGAAGGGCCAGGCGATCGGTATGATGCGGAGTGCTGACGCTGGCTGGTGGCTGCGTTTACTGAAGCGCTGGCATCCCTCACACTTGAGGACGAGCGACTCGGCGTCTTGGAGGGCCGTGGGCTAGTAGAAACCATGGCGGAACGCCTTGGCCACCAGGGATTGTGACGTGGCGTGGTGCCCGCACTCGCCCTGGTGTATGTTGCGGAGGATGTCGATGCCCCGTTCCTGCTCGACGCAGCACTGGAACACGCCAGTGGAGCTGCGCTTGACGAGCTAGTTGTTTATGATGCTGTAGGCAGATGCCCGGCGTTGCACTTGCCTAGCTTCAGTCTCGTCCAAGGGGAGAACCCCGTTCTCCAAAAATTCTGATATTGGGAGGGCCCAAGATGGAGCCGTAACCACGGCGAAGACGGCCACCAGGGTGGGTTCCAAGTCGGCAGCCCCCGAGCCGGGTTGAGCAGCCCCTGGGTCGGGTATGGCGACGACCGGGTCTGGGACGATGGTGGCCGGGTCGAGCTAAGCAGAGCAGTCCCCGGGCCGGGTTGAGGTGCGGCCGGGTCATGTGGAACGTGGATGGACTCGGAGTCCGGCGATGGCTTGACGGATGGCTTGCGCAGGTGCTCAAGGGAGATGCCGGATGGGATGGCTTGTCAAGACGAGGCGATCTTGGCGAGCGTGTCAGCTGCTTCGTTCTCCGCACGCAGGATGTGGAGGAACTCGCAGCCCTCGAAGGATCTGGACAGCTTCTGGACGAGGAAGCGGTATCTTGCCATGTTGGAGTCACGGGCATCCCATTCGCCGGAGCACTGCTGCACCACCAGGTCCGAGTCGCTGTAGCACAGGATGCGCCGGATGCCGAGTTCCTTGGCAAGCCGGAGGCCATGCACAAGGGCTTCGTACTCGGCGACGTTGTTGCAGGCGGCGAAGTGGATCTAGAGCGCGTAGCAGAACCAGTCGCCCTTTGGGGACGACAGTACGATGCCGGCCCCCAAGCCGAGTCGCATCTTGGACCCGTCGAAGTGCATGCGCCAATGCGTCGAGTCGGGAGGCGGCGGCAAGTACTGGGTCTCGGTCCAGTCGACGAGGAAGTCGGCCAGGGCTTGAGACTTGATCGTGGTGCAGGGCTCGTAGAGAATGGTGTGGACGGCTAGCTGGATCGCCCACTTGGCAACCCGGCCAGAGGCGTCCCGGCACCCGATGATTTCTCCGATAGGCGCCGTGCTCACCGCGGTGACAAAGTGCTCTGGGAAATACTGCTTCAGCTTCTTGGCGGTGAGGTACACGCCGTAACACATCTTTTGGTAGTGCGGGTAGTTCTGCTTGGAGTTGGAGAGCACCTCGCTCAGGTAGTAGACTGGGCGCTGGACGGCTTGGATCTTACCCTTCTCTGGTCGCTCAACCACCAGCACCGTGCTGACCGCCCGCGAGGTGACGGCTATGTAGAGCAGCAGGGGCTCCTTGTCGGTCGACGCGGCCAGGACTGCTGCAGTGGAGAGCATGCGCTTGAGGTCTTGGAAGGCCTCGTCTGCCTTGCCGTTCCATTCGAACGGGCTCGCCTTCTTCATCAGCTGGTACAGGGGTAGCGCCCTCTCGCCCAGCCGGCTTAGAAACCGGCTGCCCAAGGCCAAGCATCCGGTGAACTTCTGGACATCGCGCAGCCGAGCCGGCTTGCGCATGCACTCGATGGCCTTGATTTTCTCCGGATTCGCCTCAATGCCGCGTTCCGAGACGAGGAAGCCGAGTAGCTTTCCAGATGGGATGTCGAAGACACATTTTTCCGGGTTGAGCTTGACCTTGTATTCGCGGAGGTTGGCGAATGTTTCCTTCAAATCATCGAGGAGCGTGAGGTGCTGCTTGGTCTTCACCACGATGTCGTCCACGTACACGTGGATATTGCGGCCGAGTTGCGGCAGCAGGCATTTCTGTATGCAGCGCTGGAAGGTGGTGCCGGCGTTCTTCAAGCCGAACGACATGGTGATGTAGCAATACGCCCCAAAGGGCGTGATGAAGGACGTCTTCAGGGCATCGGCCGGGTCCAGCTTGATCTGGTGGTAGCCGGAGTAAGCGTCCAGGAAGGACAGGAGCTCACACCCGGCGGTCGAGTCAATGACTTGGTCGATCCGCGGAAGGGCGAACGGATCCTTGGGACATGCCTTGTTGAGGCTGGTGTAGTCTATACACATGCGCCAGGTCTTGTTCTTCTTCAGGACGAGAACTGGATTGGCCAGCCACTCGGGGTGAAACACTTCCATTACGAAGCCGGCCGCCAAAAGCTTGGCGACCTCTTCACCAATGGTTCTTCTTTTTTCTTCGGAAAATCATCGTAGGGGTTGACGGATAGGCTTGGCGTCCTTGCGAATGTGAAGTTTGTGCTCGGCGTACTTCCTCGGGATACCCGGCATGTCCTTGGGGGTCCATGCAAAGATATCCTGATTCTCACGGAGGAAGTCAACGAGCTCGCCTTCCTATTTGTTGTCGAGGCGGGCACCTACGACGACGTACTTGCTGCAGCTGGGGTCTTCTGGGTTGAGCTTCACTTTCTTGATCTCCTTGGAGGGCTTGAAGGCGGCCTCATTGGCCGGGTCCGAGGTCGGGATCGACGTGGCGGAGGCCTCGCCTGCCAGGGCAACGATCCGATCGAGCTGGCGTCGTTCCTCAGCAATGACCAGCGGCCGACCAACTTGGCGCCGTCTCGAGCGCATTCCAGGGACTTGCGGTAATCACCGGTGATGGTGATGAGGACCTTGGGACCCGGAATCTTCATCTTTAGGTATGCGTAGTGGGGAACCGCCATGAACTTGGCGAGCACGGGCCGACCCAGCAACGCGTTATACGCGCTGGACAGGTCCACCACCTCTAACCAGATCGGTTCGCGCCGGAAGTGGCTGCTGTCACCGAACAGGACATCTAGCCAGACCCGGCCAATGGGGGCGCAGGATAGGCCGGGCACGATGCCGTGGAAGATCGTTCGGGTCGGCTCCAGGTCCTCGGCCTTTAGGCCGAGCTTGGTCATCGTGTCACGGTAGAGGATGTTGATGCTGCTGCCGCCTTTGATGAGGACTCAAGAGAACTTGCATGTGCGCCGCGCGATGATGGTGGGGTTGAGGACGAGGGCATAACCACCCGGACTCGGCATGACTGCCAGGTGATCCTCCCGGGTCCAGGTGATCGGGCGATCCGACCAATGCATGAACTCCGGCTTGGCCGGGACGATGGTGTTCACCTCCTGCCGAAGGAGGCGCTCGCTGCGCTTGTCGTCGCCGAGGCTGGTGAAGACGAAGTAGGTCGCGTTCTGGTCCTGATAGGCGTCGTTGCGCATCGCGCCGCCAGCTGGAGGCGGTGTTGGAGGCGGAGGCGGTTGTCCCGCACCTGGAGCCGGAGCCGGAGGTGGCAGGACGTCGCCCCTCATGATGCGCTTGGTGATGGTGCACTGCCGAAGCGTGTGCGTGGAGGGTTGTGCACCGCTATGGTGCTTGCAGGCGGCGTCGAGCATCTGCGCGAAGCTCATGGCGGGTTGCCATGCTGTCTTGCCGGTTTGCCGGCGCTTCGCCGCCGGGTCCGCCGCGGGCTCGGCGGCCGCGATGAGCCGGTTGTCGCGATGCCGCGCCGGCTGGTCGGCCTTGCGCTTGTTGTTCTGGTGATGCTGCTGCCGTCTGCTTTCGTCGGCCGGCTTCAGAGGGGGAACCGGCTTCGCCTTGCCGGCTTCATCCAGCGCCACCTGGATCTTCATGGCAGAGTCGGCGTTGTCGTACTTGTCCGCCGTCACCATGAGCGCGGCCATGGTGGCCGGCTCGGAGCGTAAGAGCTTGTGCTTGAGGAGGGTGTCATCTCGGCACCCGTTGACGAAGTACTGGATCGCCTGGACTTCATGGATGCCCTCGCAGCTGTTCCGGAGCTCGGTCCAGCATGCGAGGTACTCGCGACCGGTCTCCGTAGGTCCCTGCACGCACATGGTGAGTTGGCTAGGGTGTCCGGGTCGCTTGTAGGTCCCCGTGAAGTTGCGGATGAAGGCCTCCTCGAAGTCCACCCACATGTTGATGCTGCCCATCGGCAGGCTGTTCAACCATGTGCGGGCCGACCCTTGGAGTATGAGCGGTGCGTAGCGCACAGCGAGACGACGATTGGCACCGGTGATGCCAATGGCCGTGGTGTAGTCGGTGAGCCAGTCTTCTGGCTTCACCGTCCCATTGTACTTGGGGGTGTCGCGGGGGAGCATGAATCCTTTGGGGAAGGGCTCCTCCTGGATGCGGGGGCCGAAGCACGCCGGCCCGATAGCGCCGCTCTCCTCCATCTCCAGGGAGTGAGCGAGCCAATCGAGGTGGTGGCGAGCATCGGCGTCGTCGATGGCGCGCGGGCCGAGTCGACTTGCGGCCAGGCCACAGGGGGCCGGGTCAGTTGGAGCTGGACGCCGGCCATGCGGGCTGGGTCCGCATTGGATATCTAGGACGGGCTCGTTGCCCAATCGGCCGGCGGCTGCACCGGCCGGGTCGCGCCGAGTCCGGGCTCGGCCGGAGTGCACCTCGCCGGGGGGCGAGGAAGCGGTGTGCATAAGTTCGCCGGACCCGCCAAGGTGGGCGGAGCCGAATCCCGCCGGCTTGGCGAGCTGGTTGAGGCGGTCCTGTTGGGTGTTGGCGGCATGGTGGAGTTCGCGCATCCGCCCGATGCGCTCTTTCCGCTCCTCACCCGCGAGCTGATCCAGGCCGGCTGCGGCTGCCTGGGCAGCGTGCATGTTCTTCACTGGGGTCTTGTAGACGGTTGGGACGGCGCCAAGGGCCCGGCCAATCGCTCCTCCCCGGGCTCGCACATCGGCGACCCGGCTTGGGTCGGCCGCGGCGGGCGTGAATCCGTAGGCGGCATCGCGCTCCAGTTGAGCGGCGTCTAGGCGACGCTGAGTGGCGGCGAGCGTCTCGGATAGGTCCAGCATCTGCTGGCGCCTTTCCTCGAGCTGGGTTCGGGCCTCGGCGACGTTGCTGGCATTGACGTCGGTGCCGATGGGGACGCGGAGGCTCTGCATCGCGGCGCGCAACGGATCGGACGGCTCGATCTGTTCCGCTGCGGCCCTGGCTTCGGTAGCCTTCCTCATCTTGCTTGACGAGGAGGAGGCACCGTCGCCGGTGACGAAGACCTCCACATGGACGTTCGTTGCCCCGGCGGAAATGCCGCCGCCGAGGGAGAGGGGAGAGTCGGAGTAGCTGAGCACCTCGCTGGGGTACTCGTCGGTCATGAACGCATCGGAGATGCGCAGCGCGGCGAAGGAGGCGACAAGCGCACCGATGACTTCGTCCACCAGCGCGACGGACTCGTCAGTGCAGGAGAAGGGCCCCGTCTGAAGGATGTTCCCGACCAGTTCCTCGAGCTGCCCCACGGTGGGCGCCAACTATCGTGGTGGGCGCACGGTAGATGCCAAGGGATGGCTAAAGAGAGGAGGAGGATCGAGGGCGTTGGTGGACTCCAGAGGCGAGGTTGGCATGAGCGGGCGTGGGACGCCGGACATACCCAGGTTCGGGGCTCTCCGGAGAGATAATACCCCTAGTCTTGCCGAGTGTAGTTGGATGATCGATAGTACAATGTTGCTCCTGGAGCTGTATGGAGGAGGAAGGAAGCTGGCTAAGGCTTAGGCCGTTCCCTCTCCTTGGGCGTTGCTAACTAGGTGTGTGTGATGGAATGAGTTCTCTTTGCCCTCCTCTCTCGTGATCGCGCGCACCCGGGGGGTTTTATAGTCCAACCCCCCGGGGGTACAATGGTAATGTTACAAGTCAGTGGGTCCGTATTGTCGGTGTCCGGGAACCCGGGCTGGGTCCCGCTGAGGGTTTGTGGTTCGTCGGGTTCCCCTAGGTGCGGGCCCCGCATGCCTAGGGGGACTGTGCGCCGTCTTGTCGATCGTCAGAGTGTGGCCGAGTTGAGTCGTGTACAGTGCTCTCCGTCAAGTCGCCGTTTGTTGTTGTCAGTGGTGAAGGTGGGGGCAGTGTAGCCACGCCGGCCCTGGTCAGTGGGTAGGTGAGGGGCACTGTTGCTACGTACCCGCTGACCAGAGGCATGGGCAGGGCACTGTTGCCTCAGTCATCATTGATTGAAGTCTCGTCCCATCATACGGCCTGGATGGGACAGGAGTTGACCCGTGGCTGGATTGTGTAGCACGCCACGGGTGGTGCCGGCTTGTTGAGGAGGCCTTGCTCGTGCCGGGTTCGGCTGTCTTGCGCTAGTTGTTGAGGCCGAGTCGATGCGTCTTGCCGGGTCGGCTAGTCTGGACGGCTTGCGGGGCTTGACCGAGTCGAGCGACCCGGCCAAGCGTGTGCCGGTATTGAGTGGCAGTGCCAACCCTGTTATTTTTGAAGAGGATCCAGGTTCCGTTGCCTGCCCGGGGTCCATCCCCCCGACAAGCCCCCTCCCCCTCCTCCACTCCTTTATATATGGGGGAGGGGGCATCCCATGGACACACAAGTTGATCAGTGATCTCTTAGCCGTGTGTGGTGCCCCCCCTCCACCATAATCCACCTCAGTCATATCATAGCGGTGCTTAGGCGAAGCCCTACTCCGATAGCATCATCATCACCGTCATCACGCCGTCGTGCTGATGAAGCTCTCCCCCGAGACTCAACTGGATCGAGAGTTCGTGGGATGTCACCGAGCCGAACGTGTGTAGATCGCGGAGGTGCCAATACTTTCGGTACTAGGATCGGTCGATCATGGAGACGTATGACTACATCAACCGCGTTGTCATAACGCTTCCGCTGATGGTCTACGAGGGTACGTATACAACACTCTCCCCTCTTGTTGCTATGCATCACCATGATCTTGCGTGTGCGTAGGAAATTTTTGAAATTACTGCGTTCCCCAACAGTGGCACCCGAGCCTGGTTTATGCGTAGATGTTATATGGACGAGTAGAACACATAGGAGTTGTGGGTGTGGGTATATACATATTGCTTGCCGTCACTAGTTGATTCTTGATTCAGTGGCATTGTTGGATGAAGCGGCCCAGACCGACATTACGCGTACACTTACGCGAGACTGGTTCTACCGACGTGCTTCACACACAGGTGGCTAGTGGGTGTCTATTTCTCCAGCTTTAGTTGAATCGGATTTAGTGAACAGGGTTCTTTCTGAAGATCAAAAATCAATTAGTATATCGTGTTGTGGTTTTTTGATGCATAGGTAAGAGCGGTTCTTACTTAGCCCGTAGCAGCCACGTAGAACTTGCAACAACAATGTAGAGGACGTCTAACTTGTTTTTGCAGGGCAAGTTGTGATATGATATGGTCAAGACATGATGCTAAATTTTATTGTATGAGATGATCATGTTTTGTAACACAGTTATTGGCAACTTGGCAGGAGCCATATGGTTGTCGCTTTATTGTATGAAATGCAATCGCCATGTAATTGCTTTTCTTTATCACTAAGCGGTAGCGATAGTCGTAGAAGCAATAGTTGGCGAGACAACAATGATGCTTCGATGGAGATCAAGGTGTCAAGCCGGTGACGATGGTGATCATGACGGTGCTTTGGAGATGGAGATCAAAGGCACAAGATGATGGTGGCCATATCATATCACTCATATTGATTGCATGTGATGTTTATCCTTTATGCATCTTATTTTGCTTAGTTCGGCAGTAGCATTATAAGATGATCTCTCACTAAATTTCAAGGTATAAGTGTTCTCCCTGAGTATGCACCGTTGCTACAGTTCGTCGTGCCGAGACACCACGTGATGATCAGGTGTGATAAGCTCTACGTTCACATACAACGGGTGCAAGCCAGTTTTGCACACGCGTAATACTCGGGTTAAACTTGACGAGCCTAGCATATGCAGATATGGCCTCGAAACACTAGAGACCGAAAGGTCGAGCGTGAATCATATATTAGATATGATCAACATAGTGATGTTCACCATTGAAAACTACTCCATCTCACGTGATGATCGAACATGGTTTAGTTGATATGGATCACGTGATCACTTAGATGATTAGAGAGATTTCTATCAAAGTGGGAGTTATTAAGTAATTTGATTAATTGAACTTTAATTTATCATGAACTTAGTACCTGATAGTATTTTGCATGTCTATGTCGTTGTAGATGGATGGCCCGTGATGTTGTTCCGTTGAATTTTAATGCGTTCCTAGAGAAAGCTAAGTTGAAAGATGATGGTAGCAACTACACGGACTAGGTCTGTAACTTGAGGATTATCCTCATTGCTGCACAGAAGAATTACGTCCTGGAAGCACCGCTAGGTGACAAACCCGCTGCAGGAGCAACGCCAGATGTTATGAACACCTGGCAGAGCAAAGCTGATGACTACTCGATAGTTCAGTGTGCCATGCTTTATGGCTTAGAACCGGGACTTCAATGACATTATCAACGTCATGGAGAATATGAGATGTTCCAGGAGTTGAAGTTAATATTTCAAGCAAATGCCCGGATTGAGAGATATGAAGTGTCCAATAAGTTCTACAGCTGCAAGATGGAGGAGAATAGTTCAGTCAGTGAACATATACTCAAAATGTCTGGGTACCACAACCACTTGACTCAACTGGGAGTCAATCTTCCTGATGATAGTATCATTGACAGAATTCTTCAATCACTGCCACCAAGCTACAAGAGCTTCGTGATGAACTATAATATGCAAGGGATGGATAAGAAGATTCATGAGCTCTTCGCAATGCTAAAGGTTGCGGAGGTAGAAATCAAGAAGGAGCATCAAGTGTTCATGGTCAACAAGACCACCAGTTTCAAGAAAAAGGGTAAAGGGACGAAGGGGAACTTCAAGAAGAATAGGAAGACAGTTGTTGCTCAAGTGAAGAAACCCAAGTCTGGACCTAAGCCTGAGACTGAGTGCTTCCACTGCAAAGGAACTGGTCACTGGAAGCGGAATTGCCCCAGGTATTTGGCGGAGAAGAAGGATGGCAAAGTGAAAGGTATATTTGATATACATGTTATTGATGTGTACCTTACTAATGCTCGCAGTAGTGCCTGGGTTTTTGATACTGGTTTAGTTGCTAACATTTGCAACTCAAAACAAGGGCTACGGATTAAGCGAAGATTGGCTAAGGACGAGGTGACGATGCGCATGGGAAATGGTTCCAAAGTCGATGTGATCGCCGTTGGCACGCTACCTCTACATGTACCTTTGGGATTAATTTTAGACCTGAATAATTGTTATTTGGTGCCAGTGTTGAGCATGAACATTATATCTGGGTCTTGTTTAATGCGAGACAATTATTCATTTAGATCAGAGAATAATGGTTGTTCTATTTATATGAGTAATATCTTTTATGGTCATGCACCCTTGATGAGTGGTCTGTTTTTACTAAATCTGGATAGTAGTGATACACAAGTTCATAGTATTGAAGCCAAAATATGCAGAGTTCATAATGATAGTGCAACTTATTTGTGGCACTGCCGTTTAGGTCATATTGGTGTAAAGCGCATGAAGAAACTACATTCTGATGGACTTCTGGAATCACTTGATTATGAATCACTTGGTACTTGCAAACCATGCCTCATGGGCAAGATGACTAAAACTCCATTCTCCGGAACAATGGAGCGAGCAATAGAGTTATTGGAAATCATACATACTGATGTATGTGGTCTAATGAACATTAAAGCTTGTGGCGGGTATCGTTATTTTCTCACCTTCACAGATGATTTGAGCAGATATGGGTATATCTACTTGATGAAACATAAGTCAGAAACATTTGAAAAGTTAAAAGAATTTCAGAGTGAAGTGGAAAATCATCGTAACAAGAAAATCAAGTTTCTACGATCTGATCGTGGAGGTGAGTATTTGAGTTGTGAGTTTGGACTTCATTTGAAACAATGCGGAATAGTTTCGCAACTCACGCCACCTGGAGCACCACAACGTAATGGTGTGTCCAAATGTCGTAACCGCACTTTATTAGATATGGTGCAATCTATGAAGTCTCTCACTGATTTACCACTACCGTTTTGGGGTTATGCTTTAGAGACGGCTGGATTCACGTTAAATAGGGCACCATATAAATCCGTCGAGATGACACCTTATGAACTGTGGTTTGGCAAGAAACCCAAGTTGTCGTTTCTTAAAGTTTGGGGCTGCGATGCTTATGTGAAAAAGCTTCAACCTGATAAGCTCGAACCCAAATTGGAGAAATGTGTCTTCATAGGATACCCAAAGGAGACTGTTGGGTACTGTTGGGGAACGTAGCAGAAATTCAAAAAATTTCCTATGTGTCACCAAGATCTATCTATGGAGAAACCAGCAATGAGGGGAAGGAGAGTGCATCTACATACCCTTGTAGATCGCTAAGCGGAAGCGTTCAAGAGAACGGGGTTGAAGGAGTCGTACTCGTCGTGATCCAAATCACCCGAGATCCTAGTGCCGAACGGACGGCACCTCCGCGTTCAACACACGTACAGCCCGGCGACGTCTCCCATGCCTTGATCCAGCAAGGAGAGAGGGAGAGGTTGAGGAAGACTCCATCCAGCAGCAGCACAATGGCGTGGTGGTGGTGGAGGAGCGTGGTACTCCAGCAGG
Source organism: Triticum urartu (assembly GCF_056163025.1). NCBI lineage: Eukaryota > Viridiplantae > Streptophyta > Magnoliopsida > Poales > Poaceae > Triticum > Triticum urartu. Next base: position 190,964,379 of record NC_141874.1, on the reverse strand, counting down.
GCTTCGCCAAGCACTGCAAGAGACAAGGAGGGAGAGGGGTAGGGCTGTGCCAAGAAGGAGAGGAACTCATGTGTCTTGGGCAGCCCAAACCTCAAGTATATATAGGGGGATGGGAGGGGCTGCGCCCCCACCTAGGGTTCCCTCCCTAGGGGTGGCGGCAGCCCCCAGATCCCATCTGGGTGGCGGCCACAAGGGGGAGAGGGGAAGGCGCACCTAGGTGGGCCTTAGGGCCCATCTGCCCTAGGGTTTGCCCCCTTCCCTCTTGGAGGCGCCTTGGGCCTTGGTGGGGGGGCGCACCAGCCCACCTGGGGCTGGTCCCCTCCCACACTTGGCCCATGCAGCCCTCCGGGGCTTGTGGCCCCACTTGGTGGACCCCCGGGACCCTCCCGGTGGTCCCGGTACGTTACCGATAAAACCCGAAACTTTTCCAGTGACCAAAACAGGACTTCCATATATAAATCTTTACCTCCGGACCATTCCGGAACTCCTCGTGACGTCCGGGATCTCATCCGGGACTCCGAACAACATTCGGTAACCACATACAAACTTCCTTTATAACCCTAGCGTCATCGAACCTTAAGTGTGTAGACCCTACGGGTTCGGGAACTATGCAGACATGACTGAGACGTTCTCTGGTCAATAACCAACAGCGGGATCTGGATACCCTTGTCGGTTCCCACATGTTCCACGATGATCTCATCGGATGAACCACGATGTCGAGGATTCGATCAATCCCGTATACAGTTCCCTTTGTCTATTGGTATTGTACTTGCCCGAGATTCGATCGTCGGCATCCGGATACCTTGTTCAATCTCTTTACTGGCAAGTCTCTTTACTCGTTCCATAACACATCATCCCGTGATCAACTCCTTGGTCACATTGTGCACATTATGATGATGTCCTACCGAGTGGGCCCAGAGATACCTTTCCATTTACACGGAGTGACAAATCCCAGTCTTGATTCGTGCCAACCCAACAGACACTTTCGGAGATACCCGTAGTGCACCTTTATAGCCACCCAGTTACGTTGTGACGTTTGGCACACCCAAAGTATTCCTACGGTATCCGGGAGTTGCACAATCTCATGGTCTAAGGAAATGATACTTGACATTAGAAAAGCTTTAGCAAACGAACTACACGATCTATGTGCTAGGCTTAGGGTTGGGTCTTGTCCATCACATCATTCTCCCAACGATGCGATCCCGTTATCAACGACATCCAATGTCCATGGTCAGGAAACCGTAACCATCTATTGATCAACGAGCTAGTCAACTAGAGGCTTACTAGGGACATGGTGTTGTCTATGTATCCACACATGTATATGAGTTTCCTATCAATACAATTCTAGCATGGATAATAAACGATTATCATGAACAAGGAAATATAATAATAATCAATTTATTATTGCCTCTAGGGCATATTTCCAACAGTCTCCCACTTGCACTAGAGTCAATAATCTAGTTCACATCGCCATGTGATTAACACTCACAGGTCACATCGCCATGTGACCAACATCCAAAGAGTTTACTAGTGTCACTAAACTAGTTCACATCATCATGTGATTAAGACTCAATGAGTTCTGGGTTTGATCATGTTTTGCTTGTGAGAGAGGTTTTAGTCAACGGGTCTGTAACATTCAGATCCGTATGTACTTCGCAAATCTCTAGGTCATATTATAAATGTTGCTTCCATGCTCCACTTGGAGCTATTCCAAATGGTTGCTCCACTATACGTATCCGGTTTGCTACTCAGAGTCATTCGGATAGGTGTTAAAGCTTGCATCGATGTAACCCTTTACGCCGAACTCTTTATCACCTCCATAATCGAGAAACGTGTCCTTATTACTCCAAGGACAATTTTTGACCGCTATCTAGTGATCCACTCCTGGATCACCTTTGTACCCTCTTGCCAGACATGTGGCAAGGCACACATCAGGTGCGGTACTCAGCATGGCATACCGTATATAGCCTATGACAAAAGCATAGGGTACGACATTCGTCCTTTCTCTTTCTTCCGCCGTGGTCGAGCTTTAAGTCTTAACTTCATACCTTACAACTCAGGCAAGAACTCCTTCTTTGACTGATCCATCTTGAACACCTTCAAGATCATGTCAAGGTATGTGCTCATTTGAAAGTACCATTAAGCGTTTTGATCTATCCTTATAGATCTTGATGCTCAACGTTCAAGTAGCTTAATCCAGGCTTTCCATTGAAAAACACTTTTCAAATAACTCTGCATGCTTTCTAGAAATTCTACATCATTTCCGATCAACAACATGTTAACAACACACACTCATCGGAAATTCTATAGTGATCCCTCTCACTTCTTTGGAAATACAAGTTTCTCATAAACTTTGTATACACCCAAAATCTTTGATCATCTCATCAAAGCATACATTCCAACTCCGAGATGCTTACTCCAGTCCTTAGAAGGATTGCTGGAGCTTTGCATACTTATTAGCATCTTTCAGGATTGACAAAACTTTCCGTTGTATCACATACAACCTTTCCTCAAGAAAAACGTCGAGGAAACAATGTTTTTGACATCCTATCTGCAAGATTTCATAAATAGTGCAGTAATCGCTAATATAATTCCAACAGACTCTTAGCATCGCTACGAGTGAGAAAGTCTCATCATAGTCAACTCCTTGAACTTGTCAGAAAAAAACTTAACGACAAGTCGAGCTTTCTTAATGGTGATACTTACCATCATTGTCCGTCTTCCTTTTTAAAATCCATCTGTACTCAATAGCCTTACGACCATCGAGCCGTTCTGCCAAAGTCTACACTTTGTTTTCATACATGGATCCTCTCTCGGATTTTATGGCCTCGAGCCATTTATCGGAATCCGGGCCCACCATGTCTTCTCCATAGCTCATAGGTTCATTGTTGTCTAGCAACATGACTTCCAAGACAGGATTACGTACCACTCTAAAGTAGTATGCATCCTTGTCATCCTACGAGGTTTGGGAGTGACTTGATCCGAAGTTTCATGATCAATATCATAAGCTTCCACTTCAATTGGTGTAGGTGCCACAGGAACAACTCTTTGTGCCCTGCTATACACTAGTTGAAGTGACGGTTCAATAACCTCATCAAGTCTCCACCATCCTCCCACTCAATTCTTTCCAGAGAAACTTTTCCTCGAGAAAGGACCCGATTCTAGAAACAATCCCTTATTGCTTTTGGATCTGAGACAGGAGGTATACCCAACTATTTTGGGTGTCCTATGAAGATGCATTTATCCACTTTGGGTTCGAGCTTATCAGCCTGAAGCTTTTTCACATAAGCGTCGCATCCCCAAACTTTTAAGAAATGACAGCTTAGGTTTCTCTAAACCATAGTTCATACGGTGTCATCTCATCAGAATTACGTGGTGCCCTATTTAAAGTGAATGTGGTTATCTCTAATGCCTAACCCATAAACTATCGTGGTAATTCGATAAGAGACATCATGGTATGCATCATATCCAATAGGGTGCAGTTATGATGTTCGGACACACCATCACACTATGGTGTTCCAGGCTGTATTGGTTGTGAAACAATTTCCACAATGTCTTAATTCTATGCTAAACTCGTAATTCAGATATTCATCTCTACAATCATATCATAGACATTTTATCCTCTTGTCACGACGATGTTCAACTTCACTCTAAAATTACTTGAACCTTTCAATAATTCAGACTCATGATTTATCAAGTAAATATACTCAACATCTACTCAAATCATATGTGAAGTAAGAACATAACGATATCCACTACATGCCTCAGCACTTATTGGACTGCACACATCAAAATGTATTACTTCCAACAAGTTGCTTTCTAGTTCCATTTTACTGAAAACGAGGCTTTCAGTCATCTTGCCCATGTGGTATGATTTGCATGTCTCAAGTGATTCAAAATCAAGTGAGTCCAAACGGTCCATTTGCATGGAGTTTCTTCATGCATATACACCAATAGACATGGTTCGCATGTCTCAAACTTTTCAAAAACGAGTGAGCCCAAAGATCCATCAACATGGAGCTTCTGCATGCGTTTTATACCGATATGACTTACGTGGCAGTGCCACAAGTAGGTGGTACTATCATTACTATCTTATATCTTTTTGCATGAACATGTGTATCACTACGATCGAGATTCAACAAACCATTCATTTTAGGTGCAAGACCATTGAAGGTATTATTCAAATAAACAGAGTAACCATTATTCTCCTTAAATGAATAACCGTATTGCGATAGACATAATCCAATCATGTCTATGCTCAACGCAAACACCAATCTTGATGGTAGAGGGAGCGTACGATATTTGATCAACCTTGGAAATACTTCCAACACATATCGTCATCTCACCTTTTAGCTAGTCTCCGTTTATTCTGTAGCTTTTATTTCGAGTTACTAACACTTAGTAACCGAACCGGTATCTAATACCCTGGTGCTACTAGGAGTACTAGTAAAGTACACATTAACGCAATGTATATCCAATATACTTCTACCGACCTTGCCAGCCTTCTCATCTACCAAGTATCTAGGGTAATTCTGCTCCAGTGGTTGTTCCCCTTATTACAGAAGCACTTAGTCTCGGGTTTGGGTTCAACTTTGGGTTTCTTCACTAGAGTAGCAGCTGAATTGCCGTTTCATGAAGTATCCCTTCTTGCCCTTGCCCTTCTTGAAACTAGTGGTTTCACCAACCATCAACAATTGATGCTCCTTCTTGATTTCTACTTTTGTGGTGTCAAACATCGCGAATATCTCAAGGATCATCATATATGTCCCCGATATATTATAGTTCATCACGAAGCTCTAGTAGCTTGGTGGTAATGACTTCGGAGAAACATCACTATCTCATCTGGAAGATCAACTCCTACTCGATTCAAATGATTGTTGTACTCAGACAATCTGAGCACAAGCTCAACAATTGAGCTTTTCTCCTTAGTTTGCAGGCTAAGAAAATCGTCGGAGGTCCCATACCTCTTGACGTGGGCACGAGCCTGAAATCCCAATTTCAGCCCTCGAAACATCTCATATGTTTTGCGACGTTTCAAAACGTCTTCGGTGCCTCAACTCTAAACCGTTTAACTGAACTATCACGTAGTTATCAAAATGTGTATGTCAGATGTTCGCAACATCCACAGACGACGTTCGAGGTTCAGCACACTGAGCGGTGCATTAAGGACATAAGCCTTCTATGAAGCAATGAGGACAATCCTCAGTTTACGGACCTAGTCCGCATAATTGCTACTATCAACTTTCAACTAAATTTTCTCTAGGAACATATCTAAACAGTAGAACTGAAGCGCGAGCTGCGACATAATTTGCGAAGATCTTTTGACTATGTTCAGGATAATTAAGTTCATCTTATGAACTCCCACTCAGATAGACATCCCTCTAGTCATCTAAGTGATTACATGATCCGAGTCAACTAGGCCGTGTCCGATCATCACGTGAGGCGGACTAGTCATCATCGGTGAACATCTTCATGTTGATCGTATCTACCATACGACTCATGCTCGACCTTTCGGTCTCTTGTGTTCCGAGGCCATGTCTGTACATGCTAGGCTCGTCAAGTCAACCTAAGTGTTTCGCGTGTGTAAATCTGTATTACACCCGTTGTATGTGAACGTTAGAATCTATCACACCCGATCATCACGTGGTGCTTCGAAACAACGAACTGTCGCAACAGTGCACAGTTAGGGGGAACACTTTCTTGAAATTATTATGAGGGATCATCTTATTTACTACCGTCGTTCTAAGTAAACAAGATGCAAAAACATGATAAACATCACATGCAATCAAATAATAGTGACATGATATGGCCAATATCATATAGCTCCTTTGATCTCCATCTTGGGGCTCCATGATCATCTTGTCACCGGCATGACACCATGATCTCCATCATCGTGTCTTCATGAAGTTGCTCGTCAACTATTACTTCTACTAATATGGCTACCGGTTAGCAATAAAGTAAAGTAATTACATGGCGTTGTTCAATGACACGCAGGTCATACAATAAATAAAGACAACTCCTATGGCTCCTGTCGGTTGTCATACTCATCGACATGCAAGTCGTGATTCCTATTACAAGAACATGATCAATCTCATACATCACATATATCATTCATCACATCCTTTTGGCCATATCACATCACATGGCATACCCTGCAAAAACAAGTTAGGCTCCTCTAATTGTTGTTTGCATGTTTTACGTGGCTGCTATGGGTTTCTAGCAAGAACGTTTCTTACCTACGCAAAAACCACAACGTGATATGCCAATTGCTATTTACCCTTCATAAGGACCATTTTCATCGAATCCGATCCGACTAATGTGGGAGAGACAGACACCCGCTAGCCACCTTATGCAACTAGTGCATGTCAGTCGGTGGAACCAGTTTCACGTAAGAGTACGTGTAAGGTCGGTCCGGGCCGCTTCATCCCACAATGCCGCCGAATCAAGATTGGACTAGTAACGGTAAGCATATTGAACAAAATCAACGCCCACAACTACTTTGTGTTCTACTCGTGCATAGAATCTACGCAATAGACCTAGCTCATGATGCCACTGTTGGGGAACGTAGCAGAAATTCAAAAAAATTCCTACGTGTCACCAAGATCTATCTATGGAGAAACCAGCAATGAGGGGAAGGAGAGTGCATCTACATACCCTTGTAGATCTCTAAGCGGAAGCGTTCAAGAGAACGGGGTTGAAGGAGTCGTACTCGTCGTGATCCAAATCACCGGAGATCCTAGTGCCGAACGGACGGCACCTCCGCGTTCAACACACGTATAGCCCGGCGACGTCTCCCATGCCTTGATCCAGCAAGGAGAGAGGGAGAGGTTGAGGAAGACTCCATCCAGTAGCACCACAACGGCGTGGTGGTGGTGGAGGAGCGTGGTACTCCAGCAGGGCTTCGCCAAGCACTGCAAGAGACAAGGAGGGAGAGGGGTAGGGCTGCGCCAAGAAGGAGAGGAACTCATGTGTCTTGGGCAGCCCAAACCTCAAGTATATATAGGGGGATGGGAGGGGCTGCGCCCCCACCTAGGGTTCCCTCCCTAGGGGTGGCGGCAGCCCCCAGATCCCATCTGGGTGGCGGCCACAAGGGGGAGAGGGGAAGGCGCACCTAGGTGGGCCTTAGGGCCCATCTGCCCTAGGGTTTGCCCCCTTCCCTCTTGGAGGCGCCTTGGGCCTTGGTGGGGGGGCGCACCAGCCCACCTGGGGCTGGTCCCCTCCCACACTTGGCCCATGCAGCCCTCCGAGGCTTGTGGCCCCACTTGGTGGACCCCCGGGACCCTCCCGGTGGTCCCGGTACGTTACCGATAAAACCCGAAACTTTTCCAGTGACCAAAACAGGACTTCCATATATAAATCTTTACCTCCGGACCATTCCGGAACTCCTCGTGACGTCCGGGATCTCATCCGGGACTCCGAACAACATTCGGTAACCACATACAAACTTCCTTTATAACCCTAGCGTCATCGAACCTTAAGTGTGTAGACCCTACGGGTTCGGGAACCATGCAGACATGACCGAGATGTTCTCTGGTCAATAACCAACAGCAGGATCTGGATACCCATGTCGGTTCCCACATGTTCCACGATGATCTCATCGGATGAACCACGATGTCGAGGATTCGATCAATCCCGTATACAATTCCCTTTGTCTATTGGTATTGTACTTGCCCGAGATTCGATCGTCGGTATCCCAATACCTTGTTCAATCTCTTTACTGGCAAGTCTCTTTACTCGTTCCGTAACACATCATCCCGGGATCAACTCCTTGGTCACATTGTGCACATTATGATGATGTCCTACCGAGTGGGCCCAGAGATACCTTTCCGTTTACACGGAGTGACAAATCCCAGTCTCGATTCGTGCCAACCCAACAGACACTTTCGGAGATACCTGTAGTGCACCTTTATAGCCACCCAGTTATGTTGTGACGTTTGGCACACCCAAAGTATTCCTACGGTATCCGGGAGTTGCACAATCTCATGGTCTAAGGAAATGATACTTGACATTAGAAAAGCTTTAGCAAACGAACTACACGATCTATGTGCTAGGCTTAGGGTTGGGTCTTGTCCATCACATCATTCTCCCAATGATGCGATCCCGTTATCAACGACATCCAATGTCCATGGTCAGGAAACCGTAACCATCTATTGATCAACGAGCTAGTCAACTAGAGGCTTACTAGGGACATGATGTTGTCTATGTATCCACACATGTATATGAGTTTCCTATCAATACAATTCTAGCATGGATAATAAACGATTATCATGAACAAGGAAATATAATAATAATCAATTTATTATTGCCTCTAGGGCATATTTCCAACAGGTACACCTTCTATCACAGATCCGAAGGGAAGATATTCGTTGCTAAGAATGGATCCTTTCTAGAGAAGGAGTTTCTCTCGAAAGAAGTGAGTGGGAGGAAAGTAGAACTTGACGAGGTAATTGTACCTTCTCCCTTATTGGAAAGTTGTTCATCACTGAAATCAGTTCCAGTGATTCGTACACCAGTAAGTGAGCAAGCTAATGATTATGATCATGAAACTTCTAATCAAGTTACTACCGAACCTTGTAGATCAACCAGAGTAAGATCCGCACCAGAGTGGTACGGTAATCCTGTTCTGGAAGTCATGTTACTTGACCATGATGAACCTACGAACTATGAGGAAGCGTTGATGAGCCCAGATTCTGCAAAATGGCTTGAGGCCATGAAATCTAAGATGGGATACATGTATGAGAACAAAGTATGGACTTTGGTTGACTTGCCCGATGATTGGCAGGCCATAGAGAATAAATGGATCTACAAGAAGAAGACTGACGCTGACGGTAATGTTATTGTCTGTAAAGCTCGACTTGTTGCAAAAAGTTTTCGACAAGTTCAAGGAGTTGACTACGATGAGACCTTCTCACCCGTAGTGACGTTTAAGTCCGTCCGAATAATGTTAGCAATTGCCGCATTTTATGATTATGAAATTTGGCAAATGGATGTCAAAACTGCATTCCTTAATGGATACCTTAAAGAATAGTTGTATATGATGCAACCATAAGGTTTTGTTGATCCAAAAGGTGCTAACAAAGTGTGCAAGCTCCAACGATCTATTTATGGACTGGTGCAAGCCTCTCGGAGTTGGAATATATGCTTTGATAGTGTGATCAAAGCATATGGTTTTGTACAAACTTTTGGAGAAGCCTGTATTTACAAGAAAGTGAGTGGGAGCTCCGTAGCATTTTTGATATTATATTTAGATGACATATTGTTGATTGGAAATGATACTGAATAGCATAAAAGGATACTTGATAAGAATTTTTCAATGAAAGACCTCGGTAAGCTGCTTATATATTGGGCATCAAGATCTATAGAGATAGATCAAGACGCTTGATTGGACTTTCACAAAGCACATACCTTGATAAAGTTTTGAAGAAGTTCAAAATGGATCAGGCAAAGAAAGGGTTCTTGCCTGTATTACAAGGTGTGAAGTTGAGTCAGACTCAATGCCGGACATTGCAGAAGATAGAGAGAAAATGAAAGGTGTTCCCTATGCTTCAGCAATAGGCTCTATCATGTATGCAATGTTGTGTACCAGACCTGATGTGTGCCTTGCTATAAGTTAGCAGGGAGGTACCAAAGTAATCTAGGAGTGGATCACTGGACAGCGGTCAAGAACATCCTGAAATACCTGAAAAGGACTAAGGATATGTTTCTCGTATATGGAGGTGACAAAGAACTCGTCGTAAACGGTTACGTCGATGCAAGCTTTGACACTAATCCAGATGACCCTAAGTCACAAACCGGATACGTGTTTCTATTGAATGGTGGAGCTATCAGTTGGTGCAGTTCCAAGCAGAGTGTCGTGGCGGGATCTACGTGTGAAGCGGAATACATAGCTGCTTCGGAAGCAGCAAATGAAGGAGTCTGGATGAAGGAGTTCATATTTTAGGTGTCATACCTAGTGCATCGGGTACAATGAAAATCTTTTGTGACAATACTGCTGCAATTGCCTTGGCAAAGGAATCCAGATTTCACAAGAGAACCAAGCACATCAAGAGACGCTTCAATTCCATCCGCGATCAAGTCAAGGAGGGAGACATAGAGATTTGCAAGATACATACGGATCTGAATGTTGCAGACTCGTTGACTAAGCCTCTCTCAAGAGCAAAACATGACCATCACCAAGACTCCATGGGTGTTAGAATCATTACAATGTAATCTAGATTATTGACTCTAGTGCAAGTGGGAGACTGAAGGAAATATGCCCTAGAGGCAATAATAAATTTATTATTTATATTTCTTTATATCATGATAAATGTTTATTATTCATGCTAGAATTGTATTAACCGGAAACTTAGTACATGTGTGAATACATATACAAACAGAGTGTCACTAGTTTGCCTCTACTTGACTAGCTCGTTGAATCAATGATGGTTATGTTTCCTAACCATAGACATGAGTTGTCATTTGATTAACGGGATCACATCATTAGAAAATGATGTGATTGACTTGACCCATCCGTTAGCTTAGCACGATGATCGTTTAGTTTTTTGCTATTGCTTTCTCCATAACAATATATACATGTTCCTATGACTATGAGATCATGCAACTCCCGAATACCGGAGGAACACTTTGTGCGCTACCAAACGTCACAACGTAACTTGATGATTATAAAGGTGCTCTACAGGTATCTCCGATGGTGTTTGTTGAGTTTGCATGGATCAAGATTAGGATTTGTCACTCCGATTGTCGGAGAGGTATCTCTGGGCCCTCTCGGTAATGTACATCACTATAAGCCTTGCAAGCAACGTAGCTAATGAGTTAGTTACGGGATGAAGCATTATGAAACGAGTAAAGAGACTTGATGGTAACGAGATTGAACTAGGTATTGAGATACCGACGATCGAATCTCGGGCAAGTAACATACCGATGTCAAAGGGAACAACATATATCGTTATGCGGTTTGACCGATAAAGATCTTCATAGAATATGTAGGAACCAATATGAGCATCTAGGTTCCGCTATTGGCTATTGACCAGAGACATGTCTCGGTCATGTCTACATAGTTCTCGAACCCGTAGGGTCTGCACGCTTAACGTTCGGTGACCATCGGTATTACGAGTTTATGTGTTTTGATGTACCGAAGGTAGTTCGGAGTCTCGGATTTGATCACGAGCATGGCGAGGAGTCTCGAAATGCTCGAGACGTAAAGGTCGATATATTGGAAGCCTATGTTTGTGTTGGAAATATTCCCTAGAGGCATAGCACAACATTTCCTTGTTCATGATAATTGTCTACGGTTCATGCTATAATTGTGTTATCCGGAAATCGTAATACATGTGTGAATACATAGACCACAACATGTCCCTAGTGAGCCTCTAGTTGACTAGCTCGTTGATCAATAGATGGTTACGGTTTCCTGACCATGGACATTGGATGTTATTGATAACGGGATCACATCATTAGGAGAATGATGTGATGGACAAGAACCAATCCTAAGCATAGCACAAGATCGTGTAGTTCGTCTGCTAAAGCTTTTCTAATGTCAAGTATCTTTTCCTTAGACCATGAGATTGTGCAACTCCCGGATACTGTAGGAATGCTTTGGGTGTGCCAAATGTCACAACATAACTGGGTGGCTATAAAGGTGCACTACGGGTATCTCCAAAAGTGTCTGTTGGGTTGGCACGAATCGAGACTGGGATTTGTCACTCTGTATGACAGAGAGGTATCTCTGGGCCCACTCGGTAATGCATCATCATAATGAGCTCAATGTGTCTAAGCAGTTAGTCACGGGACCATGCATTACGGAACGAGTAAAGTGACTTGCCATTAACGAGATTGAACGAGGTATTGGGATATCGATGATCGAATCTCGGGCAAGTAATGTACCGATTGACAAAGGGAATTGTATACAGGATTGATTGAATCCTCGACATCGTGGTTCATCCGATGAGATAATCGTGGAACATGTGGGAGCCAACATGGGTATCCAGATCCCGATGTTGGTTATTGGCCAGAGAGATGTCTCGGTCATGTCTACATGATTCCCGAACCCGTAGGGTCTACACACTTAAGGTTCGGTGACACTAGAGTTGTTATGGGATTTAGTATGTGGTTACCGAATGTTGTTCGGAGTCCCAGATGAGATCCCGGACATCACGAGGAGTTCCAGAATGGTCTGGAGATAAAGATTTATATATGGGAAGTCCTTATTCGGTCGCCGGAAGTGTTCGGGGGTTTATCGGTATTGTACCGGAACCACCGAAGGGGTTCTGGGGGGTCCACAGGGAGGGTCCACCTGCCCCAGAGGGCCCTATGGGCTGAATATGGAGGGGAACCAGCCCCTAAGTGGGCTGGGCGCCAAACCCCCCTAGGGCCCATGCGCCTAGGGTTTAGGGGAAACCCTAAATGGGGCGCCCCCTTTGGCTTGGGGGCAAGCCGCCCCCCTTGGCTACCCCCCCCCTCTCTAGATCCATCTGGAGGGGGCCAGCCCCCTCTCCCTTTCCCCTATAAATAGAAGGGAGGTGGGAGGGCTACCGCATCCTTCCCCTTGGCGCAGCCCTCTCCCTCCCCAACACCTCCTCCTTCGTGGTAGTGCTTGGCGAAGCCCTGCCGGAGAACCGCAAGCTCCACCACCACGCCGTCTGTGCTACCGGAGCTCATCCTCAACTTCTCCTCTCCCTTTCTAGATCAAGAAGGAGGAGACGTTCTCGGGCTGTACGTGTGTTGAACACGGAGGCGCCATTGTTCGACGCTTAGATCGGAATCAACCGCGATCTGAATCGCCGCGAGTACGACTCCTTCATCCACGTTCTTGTAACGCTTTCGCATCGCGATCTTCAAGGGTATGAATATACACTCTCCTCGCTCTTGTTGCTAGTCTCTCCATAGATTGATCTTGGTGATGCATAGAATTTTTTTAATTTCTGCAATGACCCCCAACAGTGGCATCATGAGCTAGGTCTATGCGTAGTTTCTACGCACGAGTAGAATACAAGTTGTTGTGGGCGTCGATTTTGTCAATTTACTTGCCGTTACTAGTCTTATCTTGATTCGGTGGCATCGTGGGATGAAGCGGCCCAGACCGACCTTACACGTACGCTTACGTGAGACAGGTTCCACCGACTGACATGCACTAGTTGCATAAGGTGGCTAGTGGGTGTCTGTCTCTCCCACTTTAGTCGGATCGGGTTCGATGAAAAGGGTCCTTATGAAGGGTAAATAGAAATTGGCATATCACATTGTGGTTTTGGCGTAGGTAAGAAACGTTCTTGCTAGAAACCTATAGCAGCCACGCAAAAACTTGCAACAACAATTAGAGGACGTCTAACTTGTTCTTGCAGCATATGCCGTGTGATGTGATATGGCCAAAAGGATGTGATGAATGATATATGTGATGTATGAGATTGATCATGTTCTTGTAATAGGAATCACGGCTTGCATGTCGATGAGTATGACAACCGGCAGGAGCCATAGGAGTTGTCTTAATTTATTGTATGACCTGCGTGTCAATGAAAACGCGATGTAATTACTTTACTTTATTGCTAACTGTTAGCCATAGTAGAAGAAGTAACAGTTGGCGAGGCAACTTCATAAAGACACGATGATGGAGATCATGGTGTCATGCCAGTGACGATGATGATCATGGCGCCCCAAAGATGGAGATCAAAAGGAGCAAAATGAAATTGGCCATATCATGTCACTATTTGATTGCATGTGATGTTTATCATGTTTATACATCTTATTTGCTTAGAACGGCGGTTGCTTAAATAAGATGATCCCTCGCTAAAATTTCAAGAAAGTTTTCCCCCTAACTGTGCATCGTTGCGAAGGTTCATTGTTTCGAAGCACCACGTGATGATCGGGTGTGATAGATTCTAACGTTCGAATACAACGGGTGTAAGCCAGATTTACACATGCAAAACACTTAGGTTGACTTGACGAGCCTAGCATGTACAGACATGGCCCCGGAACATGAGAGACCGAAAGGTCAAACATGAGTCGTATAGTAGATACGATCAACATGGAGATGTTCACCGTTGATGACTAGTCCGTCTCACGTGATGATCGGACACGGCCTAGTCGATTCAGATCATGTATCACTTAGATGACTAGAGGGATGTCTGTCTGAGTGGGAGTTTATGAAATAATTTGATTAGACGAGCTTAATTATCATGAACATAGTATAAAATCTTTGCAATATGTCTTGTAGATCAAATGGCCCACGCTAATGTTGCCCTCAACTTCAATGCATTCCTAGAGAAAACCAAGCTGAAAGACGATGGTAGCAACTATAAGGACTGGGTCCGTAACTTGAGGATCATCCTTGTAGCTGCCAAGAAAGAATATGTCCTTGAAGCACCGCTAGGTGAAGCGCCCATTTTCCCAGCAACTCAAGACGTTATGAACGCCTGGCAGTCGCGTAGTGATGATTACTCCCTGGTTCAGTGCGGCATGCTTTACAGCTTAGAACCGGGGCTCCAAAAGCGTTTTGAGCAACACGGAGCATATGAGATGTTCCAAGAGCTGAAAATGGTTTTCCAAGCTCATGCCCGGGTCGAGAGATATGAAGTCTCCGACAAGTTCTGCAATTGTAAGATGGAGGAGAATAGTTCTGTCAGCGAGCACATACTCAAAATGTCTGGGTTGCACAACCGCTTGTCTCAGCTAGGAGTTAATCTCCTGGATGACGCGGTCGTTGACAGAATCCTTCAGTCGCTCCCACCTAGCTACAAGAGCTTTGTGATGAATTTCAATATGCAGGGATGGAGAAAACCATTCCTAAGGTATATTCAATGCTGAAATCAGCGGAGGTGGAGATAAAAAAAGGAACATCAAGTGTTGATGGTCAATAAAACCACTAGTTTCAAGAAAGGCAAGGGTAAGAAGAACTTCAAGAAGGACGGCAAGGGAGTTGCCGCGCCCGGTAAGCCAGTTGCCGGGAAGAAGCCAAAGCATGGACCCAAGCCTGAGAATGAGTGCTTTTGTTGCAAGGGAAACGGTCACTGGAAGCGGAACTGCCCCAAGTACTTAGCGGATAAGAAGGCCGGCAATACCAAAGGTATATATGATATACATGTTATTGATGTGTACCTTACCAGCACTTGTAGTAGCTCCTGGGTATTTGATACCGGTGCGGTTGCTCATATTTGTAACTCAAAACAAGAGCTGCGGAATAAGCGGAGATTGGCGAAGGACGAGGTGACGATGCACGTCGGGAATGGTTCCAAGGTCGATGTGATCGCCATCGGCACGCTCCCTCTACCTCTACCTACGGTATTAGTTTTAAACCTCAATAATTGTTATTTAGTACCAACTTTGAGCATGAACATTGTATCTAGATCTCGTTTAATGCGAGATGGATACTCATTTAAATCCGAGAATAATGGTTGTTCCATTTATATGAGAGATATGTTTTATGGTCATGCCCCGCTGGTCAATGGTTTATTATTGTTTAATCTCAAACGTGATGTTACACATATTCATAGTGTCAATGCCAAGAAGTGTAAGGTTGATAATGATAGTCCCACATACTTGTGGCACTGCCGCCTTGGTCACATTGGTGTCAAACGCATGAAGAAACTCCATGCAGATGGACTTTTGGAGTCTCTTGATTATGAATCATTTGACACGTGCGAACCATGCCTCATGGGAAAAATGACCAAGACTCTGTTCTTTGGAACAATGGAGCGAGCAACCAACTTATTGGAAATCATACATACTAATGTGTGCGGTCCAATGAGCGTTGAGGCTCGCGGTGGCTATCTATGTTCTCACCCTCACTGATGACTTGAGTAGATATGGGTATGTCTACTTAATGAAACACAAGTCTGAGACCTTTGAAAAGTTCAAGGAATTTCAGAATGAGGTAGAGAATCAACGTGACAAGAAAATAAATTTCTTATGATCAGATCATGGGGGAGAATATTTGAGTCACAAATTTGGCACGCACTTAAGGAAATGTGGAATTGTTTCACAACTCATGCCGCCTAAAACACCTCACTGTAATGGTGTGTCCTAACGTCATAATCGCACTCTATTGGATATGGTGCGATCTATGATGTCTCTTACCGATCTGCCGCTATCATTTTGGGGTTATACTTTAGAGACTGCCGCATTCACTTTAAATAGGGCTCCGTCGAAATCCGTTGAGACGACACCGTATGAATTATGGTTTGGGAAGAGACCTAAGCTATTGTTTCTGAAAGTTTGGGGATGCGATGCTTATGTCAAGAAACTTCAACCTGAAAAGCTCGAACCCAAGTCGGAAAAATGTGTCTTCATAGGATACCCTAAGGAAACTATTGGGTATACCTTCTACCTCAAATCCGAAGGCAAGGTATTTTTTGCCAAGAATGGATCCTTTCTGGAGAAAGAGTTTCTCTCGAAAGAAGTAAGTGGGAGGAAAGTAGAACTTGATGAGGTACTGCCTCTTGAACCGGAGAGTGGCGCAGCTCAGGAAGATGTTTCCGTGGTGCCTGCACTGACTAGAGAGGAACTTAATGATGATGATCATGAAACTTCAGATCAAGTTGCTACTGAGCTTCATAGGTCCACAAGGACACGTTCCGCACGAGAGTGGTACGGCAACCCTGTCCTGGAAATCATGTTGTTAGACAATGGTGAACCTACGAACTACGAAGAAGCGATGGCGGGCCCGGATTCCAACAAATGGCTTGAAGCCATGAAATCCGAGGTAGGATCCATGTATGAAAATGAAGTATGGACTTTGACTGACTTGCCTGATGATCGGCGAGCCATAGAAAATAAATGGATCTTTAAGAAGAAGACAAATGCAGATGGTAATGTGACCATCTATAAGGCTCGGCTTGTCGCTAAGGGTTACCGACAAGTTCAAGGGGTTGACTACGATGAGACCTCACCCGTAGCGAAGCTGAAGTCCGTCTGAATCATGTTAGCAATTGCCGCATTCTATGATTATGAGATATGGCAGATGGACGTCAAAACGGCATTCCTTAATGGTTTCCTTAAGGAAGAATTGTATGTGATGCAACCGGAAGGTTTTCTCAATCCTAAGAATGCTGACAAGGTATGCAAGCTCCAGCGCTCAATCTATGGGCTGGTGCAAGCATCTCGGAGTTGGAACATTCGCTTTGATGAGATGATCAAAGCATTTGGGTTTACACAGACTTATGGAGAAGCATGTGTTTACAAGAAAGCGAGTGGGAGCTCTGTGGCATTTCTCATATTATATGTGGATGACATACTATTGATGGGAAATGATATAGAATTCTTGGAAAGCATAAAGGCCTACTTGAATAAGTGTTGTTCAATGAAGGACCTTGGAGAAGTTGCTTACATATTAGGCATCAAGATCTATAGAGATAGATCGAGACACCTCATTGGTCTTTCACAAAGCACATACCTTGACAAGATATTGAAGAAGTTCAATATGGATCAGTCCAAGAAGGGGTTCTTGCATGTATTGCAAGGTGTGATATTGAGCACGGCTCAATGCCTGACCACGGCAAAAGATAGAGAAAAGATGAGTGACATCCCCTATGCCTCGGCCATAGGGTCTATTATGTATGCCATGTTGTGTACCAGACCTGATGTGAACCTTGTCGTAAGTTTGGTAGGAAGGTACCAAAGTAATCCCGGCATGGAACACTGGACAACAGTCAAGAATATCCTGAAGTACCTGAAAAGGACTAAGGATTTGTTTCTCGTTTATGGAGGTGACGAAGAGCTCGTCGTAAAGGGTTACGTCGATGCTAGCTTCGACACAGATATGGATGACTCCAAGTCACAAACCGGATACGTGTATATTTTGAATGGTGGGGCAGTCAGCTGGTGCAGTTGCAAGCAAAGCATCTTGGCGGGATCTACATGTGAAGCGGAGTACATGGCAGCCTTGGAGGCAGCACATGAAGAAATCTGGATGAAGGAGTTCATTACCGACCTAGGAGTTATTCCCAATGCGTAGGGCCCGATGACTCTCTTCTGTGACAACACTAGTGCTATTGCCCTTGCCAAGGAGCCCATGTTTCACAAGAAGACCAGGCATATCAAGCGTCGCTTCAACTCCATTCGTGAAAATGTTCAAGATGGAAACATAGATATTTATAAAGTGCATACGGACCTGAATGTCGCAGATCCGTCGACTAAACCTCTTCCACGAGCAAAACATGATCAACACCAGAACTCTATGGGTGTTCGACTGATCACAATGTAACTAGATTATTGACTCTGGTGCAAGTGGGAGACTGTTGGAAATATGCCCTAGAGGCAATAATAAAATGGTTATTATTATATTTCCTTGTTCATGATAATTGTCTATTGTTCATGCTATAATTGTGTTATCCAGAAATCGTAATACATGTGTGAATACATAGACCACAACATGTCCCTAGTGAGCCTCTAGTTGACTAGCTCATTGATCAATAGATGGTTACGGTTTCCTGACCATGGACATTGGATGTTATTGATAACAGGATCACATCATTAGGAGAATGATGTGATGGACAAGACCCAATCCTAAGCATAGTACAAGATCGTGTAGTTCGTCTGCTAAAGCTTTTCTAATGTCAAGTATCTTTTCCTTAGACGATGAGGTTGTGCAACTCCCGGATACTGTAGGAATGCTTTGGGTGTGCCAAACGTCACAACGTAACTGGGTGGCTATAAAGGTGCACTACGGGTATCTCTGAAAGTGTCAGTTGGGTTGGCACGAATCGAGACTGGGATTTGTCACTCCATATGACAGAGAGGTATCTCTGGGCCCACTCGGTAATGCATCATCATAATGAGCTCAATGTGTCTAAGCAGTTAGTCACGGGATCATGCATTACAGAACGAGTAAAGTGACTTGCCGGTAACGAGATTGAACGAGGTATTGGGATACCGATGATCGAATCTCGGGCAAGTAACGTACCGATTGGCAAAGGGAATTGTATACGGGATTGATTGAATCCTCGACATCATGGTTCATCCGATGAGATCATCGTGGAACATGTGGGAGCCAACATGGGTATCCAGATCCCACTATTGGTTATTGGCCAGAGAGATGTCTCGATCATGTCTGCATGATCCCCGAACCCGTAGGGTCTACACACTTAAGGTTTGGTGACGCTAGAGTTGTTATGGGAATTAGTATGTGGTTACCGAATGTTGTTCGGAGTCCCGGATGAGATCCCGAACGTCACGAGGAGTTCCGGAATGGTCCGGATATAAATATTTATATATGGGAAGTCCTTATTCGGTCGCCGGAAGTGTTCGGGGGTTTATCGGTATTGTACCGGGACCACCGAAGCGGTTCCGGGGGTCCACCGGAAGGGTCCACCTGCCCCGGAGGGCCCTATGGGCTGAATATGGAGGGGAACCAGCCCCTAAGTGGGCCGGGTGCCAAACCCCCCTAGGGCCCATGCGCCTAGGGTTTAGGGGAAACCCTAAAGGGGGCGCCCCCCTTGGCCTGGGGGGCAAGCCACCCCCTTGCCCCCCCTCTAGATCCATCTGGAGGGGGCCGGCCCCCTCTCCCTTGCCCCTATAAATAGAGGGGAGGTGGGAGGGCTGCCGCACCCTTCCCCTGGCGCAGCCCTCTCCCTCCCCAACACCTCCTCCTTCGTAGTAGTGCTTGGCGAAGCCCGACCGGAGAACCGCAAGCTCCACCACCACGCCGTCGTGCTGTCGGAGCTCTTCCTCAACTTCTCCTCTCCCCTTGCTGGATCAAGAAGGAGGAGGCATTCCCGGGTTATACGTGTGTTGAACGCGAAGGCGCCGTTGTTCGGCGCTTATATCGGAATCAACCGCGATCTGAATCGCCGTGAGTACGACTCCTTCATCCGCGTTCTTGTAACGCTTCCGCATCGCGATCTTCAAGGGTATGAAGATACACTCTCCTCTCTCTCGTTGCTAGTCTCTCCATAGATTGTTCTTGGTGATGCGTAGAACTTTTTTTAATTTCTACAACGATCCCCAACAGTTTGGACATCGGGATGGTTCTGGATGAAATCGAGAGTATACCAGAGCACCGGGAGGTTACCGGAACCCCTCGGGAGGTATATGGGCCTTATTGGGCCTTAGTGGAAGAGAGGGAAAAGAAGCAAAGGAGGGGGCGCCCTCCCCCCCCCCAAGCCCAATCCGAATTGGGAGGGCCCCCCCCCCTTCCTTCCTTCTTCCTCCTCCTTCCTTCTCTGCTAGAACCAACAAAGGGAAGGGGGAATCCTACTCCTGGTGGGAGTAGGACTCCCTTGGGGCGCGCCTAGAGAGGCCGACCCCCTCCCCCTCCTCCACTCCTTTATATACGGGGGAGGGGGAACCTCATGGACACACAAGTTGATCATTGATCTCTTAGCCGTGTGTGGTGCCCCCGTCCACCATAATCCACCTCGATCATATCGTAGCAGTGCTTAGGCGAAGCCCTGTTCTGGTAGCATCATCATCACCATCATCACGTCTTCGTGCTGATGAAGCTCTCCCTCGATACTCAGCTGGATCGAGAGTTTATGGGATGTCACCGAGCCGAACATGTGTAGATTGCGGAGGTGCCGTACTTTCGGTACTAGGATCGGTCGATCGTGAAGACGTGTGACTACATCAACCGCGATGTCATAACGCTTCCGCTTACGGTCTACGAGGGTACGTAGACAACACTCTCCCCTCTCGTTGCTATGCATTACCATGATCTTGCGTGTGCGTAGGAAATTTTTGAAATTACTGCGTTCCCCAACCCCCAACCCCCCCCCCCCCCCCCCCCCCCAAGAAATTATCATACAAGGATGCTGGAACATATGGATCTAACGAAATGGTAAAGTTTTCATAAATGAAGTAGCAAGTGTGAACTGCAGGAAATTCAAATTAAAGTATGACTTACAATTCTTGGAGTACAGAATAAAGTCAAAGCACCTAAGGGCTCTGCAAGATTGGATAGCAGCTTCGATGATGATCGGCTAGAGTTTAATCATTTTCAACGAAATGATTGTGACACGAACTGGTATTGGTTAGTTGCTTTTATTTTGGAAGCTTAAACTCCTTGGAATTGATTTGTAAATATTTTTAATGAAAATTACAGTAGAACTATTATTCTACGGTTTGCGCTTAAAAAAAGAATAAACAACTGCACACAAGAGACATTCATAGATATTGAAGAAAACAAAGGGTGCCTCTCTAAATGGAGATTAAAGTTCATGTGAGTATTTAGATTGTTAGAGACATGGAAGGTTTTTTGGAATGAAGGCCCATCTTTTGTTATGTGGTAGCAAGTCTACATGCTTGAACTAGAAATGATAGGTCATTGAGCTAGAAAGTAAAATACGCCTTCACCGTTTATGGATTGCCTAAGATCCTTGTGATGTCTTCCTTATTATTTGGCCAACTCCAGGCATCATGTTGGAGAAAGCAATGAGTTTCCGCTCTTGCCTGGGATCCATGGTCGTTCCGATCTTCACGACTCATGGGCAGGTTGGAGGAGTCTAGCACGATTTCATTGGTTCTGTCGTGACTAGTCAAGAGCACATTCGGTCTAAGTGGTTCTGGATGCCCACGAATACAGTGATGGTCATGACCAGGATAGAGATCGGTAGTGTCGCAATTGCACCGCTTGTGGGTTGACAAACAAAATACAGCTAGGCTCCAGGCGTGCGTGAGCTGCCGATAATTGATTCACCGTCGATCTTAAGGTCAAAATGAGGGGTCATGAAGAAACAATAGAGAGAGTGGTAGTGTCCGGAGGGATCTCATAGGAAACATGGTAGTTTAACAAGGTCTAGGCCCACTAAAGGTACCTACTTATATACTCCCTCTGTAACATATCCAATGCATGTTTGTTCATCAAAGTTGTTGTTGAATAATGAGCTCGACGGACAGTGGCTCCATTTGAGCAAACATATTATGCGTACATAATTACATAATGCATTTGAAGACAAGGTCATGGCCTCATTAATCTAATGTTTTTTCCAGTTAAGGCCTTAAATACGTACGGAAATAATGATATGCCATACGTATAACTAAGAATGCATGCATACATTGAGTTACTTTGGTATGTGTGTACGTACACTACACACATTGGCCTTGGAGGTGTACCACGACCTAGGCTCATGCAGCCTTGTACGAGTTGTGTGTGTTGACCTGACCATACCCAAACAAGACGGTTATATATATCAAACTACAACTACAACATATAGTATTACGAGGAATGTAAACTTTGATGAAGCTTGCTAATTAATCCATTGCCATAGATTTCTCTTTGACTTGCAGAAAAACAAATACATATGTGGTCGATCGGGTAACTGTTGGTCGCTCATCGATCAGACGGAGCAGGCAGCAGCAATGATTAAGTTGCACACCAACTCCAGTCTATTTTCCCAACGATTTAAGAATAATTGCTTGTCATGTGACCATCAGTGACTTGACAGTTACTTGTGTCCTTATTCTAGTTGGTTTTTCTCCCTCCCTTTGATTTCTTCTATTATACTTATATTAAATTCTCAGCAGTACAGTAACCAATGAAATAGAAGAGGCAGCAAAATTAAACTAAAGAAATCGAATGAACAAGAACAAACAGACAATAAAAGTAGCATTCTAAGAAAAGCAACCGGAGTGACCCTATTTTTCTTCACTGGAGACAAAGCATATGATGCAAGTGAGAGGGATAGCAGCCGCCTCCACCAATCATATGAAGCCACCTTTGCCATGATTCCCCACACTGACATGCACCACACACACCAATGAATTGAAGATCGAAATAAGAATAACAGGAAAAACAAAAGTGAAGTTTCTAACAGTAACCAGTGACCATGAACTGGATAAAAATGGTACAATCCTGTACAAAAACGGCTCTCGTACGAGATCATCATCGTATGCATGTTTTGCCCCCTGTCGGTCGGTACGTGATGAACTGTTCGACCTAGCTTCCACATGCATGCAGATGCAGGTGGAACCCGTACTTGTATTTTTCATTACATGTAGTCGCTCACATCCAGGAGATCGGACAGGTGCATGTCGAACAGCCCGGCGGCGTCGGCGCTGAAGGCGTCGATGTTGCTCGCGTTGGCGCAGAAGGTTGTCGGTGAAGCCGAGTTCACACGCCCCGCGGGGCTCGATGACGGCGTGGATACGCCGGAGCCGACGTTGCAGTTGTTGTTGTTGCTACTTGTGACCGGGCTGCTCCACTGCAGGTTCGACGTGTCTGACGCCATCTGCATCAGCGCCGGCACGTAGTCGAGCTCGAGCTGGTTGTCGTAGCCCGGGAGCTGCCCGTAGTCAGAGGGCACCATGTGATCCTGGTGTAGTTGCTGCGCGGGGTTCGCGTGAACCAGACCCGGCATTTGGCACGCCGAGCTGGGCTGCAAGAACATGTCTGCGGCCGTGGCATGTTGAGGCGGCGCCTGAGATACCTGCTGCGCCATCTGCGCCTGGATCAGCCAAGGGAGGAGCATCTGCTGTTCGGTCGTGGGCTGCGAGGAGGTTGTGGTCGGGGCTGCGAGGAGGGTGGAGGCGAGGCGGAGGAGGTCCGGGTAGTTGGCGAGCGGCTCGAGGGCGCGGAGCGTGTCGAGGTCGGCCTGTGTGGGGTAGTAGGCGGCGGGCTTGAGGAGCGACGAGAGGTCGAGGAGGTCGAGGCGCGGCGCGTGGGTGACGGGGTCGATGCCCATGCGGAGGAGGCGCTTGCGGATGTGCGTGTTCCAGTAGTTCTTGATCTCGTTGTCCGTCCGTCCGGGCAGCCTCGCCGCAATGGCTGACCACCTGAGCAATCATGCAAAAAAGCACATCAAAATCAAACTCGCCAGGAAACCGTACGCCTAGCTGCTGCTGCTGCTATAGCAACAGAGACGCCTAGCTAGTACTACGTCGAGTTGAATGATGTGAAGTGAGTAGTTCTTACTTGTTGCCGAGGATGCTGTGTAGCTGGATGATGGTCTCCTCCTCCTCGAAGGAGAAGCGGCCGCGCTTGATGTCCGGCCGGAGGTAGTTGGTCCACCGCAGCCGGCAGCTCTTCCCGCACCGCTCAAGGTCTGCACACACACAGACGCAACACAGTTAATTATTGTGTGGGATCGATCGGTGGATAACTAACTAACCAACTTGGCAGAGCAAGCAGCTGCATGAGCCCGAGTCGCTTACCGGCATTCTTGGGGAGGGTGCGCCAGTTGCCCTGGCCGTGCTTCTTGATGTAGGCGACGAGCTTCTCGTCCTCCTCCTGCGTCCACGGCCCCTTCTTCAGCCCGGTCCTGTCGCAGCACGGCGCGCGCCCCATCTAATCGCGTATACAACTGTAGAGTAGAGACGGATTGGGCGATGGAGCGAGCAGGAAAAGGCTCAGTTTGTCTCGCAGCCGCTGTAGAGGATGGAGAGGAGCTAGCTAGCTAGCCAGCCAGGAGAGTGTGAAAACTGAAAACTGGACGGATGGATGGAGGTAGAGGACGGGAGACGAAGGTGTGTGGGGGCGAGGGAAAGGCTTATAAAGGGCGCGAGCGCGACGGGCCGGGGGTGGCGGTCCAAGTCAACAGGATTCGGTGCCGGCCTTTGTTTATCGCGGCCGCGACGTGGCTCTCCTGCCGGCTGCGGGCTGCGTCTCGTCTCACGGCCACGCCCACGGCAGCGACCGTCTCGTCCGTTGGATGAGGATGGAAGGGGTAAAAAAGGGTCGCGACCGGAAGACAAGAAACGCACGCAGGGCGGGACGCCACCCCCCAAAGTGGCCAAGCAGATCCCACGGCACGCGCTGGCGTGCCACCCCGACTATCCCATCGTCGCAGGCAAGGCTAGCCCGTAGCCCCGTGCAACATTGTCTCGTGTTTTGACTGACTAGGATAATCACATGTGTCGATCCTTGCGGAGTAGAGTGCGCTTCCCTTTGCCAGTTCCATCAGGAACATGCCATTTTTACCGATGGTGGTAGAATCTAGTACTAGACTCCATCAGGCTGAACGTACGAGCTAGGAAACAAAACACAATGATGGAGTGAAAAACGGTCAACTGTACTGTATTTTACTTTTACTACTACTATAGACCAAGGATGTACTGGGCAGGGTAAATTTCTTGGCGGGCAAAAACATCCGATCCAATCCAATCCAATCAATGGATATTGACTCGTGTTTCGCCACTCCCGTCGGCTAGCTGGCGTTGACGAACGTCCCCGCCCCGCCCTGCCTTGTGGCGCCCGCCCTCCTGCGCCACCTCGCCCCGCTGACGGAACGCAGCGCCGGGGACGGACGGCCCAGACTCGTGCCGGCCCGGCCAACTCTTATCTCTAGCTCGCCCTTGTGGTCGAGGAACTGCACGGACGCTGCTGCGTGGAAGGAAAACCGCACTGCCCTGCTCCCACGGCCACGGGCCATGGCCATGGCAGCAGCAGCAGCGGCGGGAGGGGCCAGCAGCACCAGCGATAAACTGGCAAGGCGGCAGAGGCCCGCGTGCAGCTTTCCTTTTAATTCCTGTGCATGGGCCTGCGCCCGCACCGCCTTCCCGCCGTACGTCCTCGCTACCTGCCATGCCGGCCGGCCACATGACAGTCTCGCCCCGCCGTGGTCCGTAACGAAAGAAGATCTGACTAAAGGAGGCGCGCCACGCGCATGTGTTCGAAATCGAATTCGGGACGGACGCTCTTGCTCGGGGGCCTCGCCCTCGCCCTCGTGTGTGTTTGAGCCGACGTCGACGTCGAGATCTATCTGCGGATCATGCAAGATCCCGACGTGGCCACGTTTTTGCTTCTTTTTTTGCTCGTTTTTGGATTTGCGTCGTGTAAAACGACCGATGGATCGATTTTCGCGCGGAGGTTTTTAGAGGCTCCCCACGTACGTCGTGTGCCGGCCGGCGACCGTGTGTGTGGCTGACAAGTACGCGGGTGTGCACAGGTGTGCCACCTGCTCATGTGGTGTGAGGGCTCGTGTGCTTCTTTTCGGGCAATTGCGACTCGTACTTGGTGTCCCTTCACAACCAGCAGGTGCGGTTTCTTCGCTGATATTACTAGTTAATATGTAAAGCGAAAACAAATGTCAAAAAAGTTTGCCCAAGCATATCAGAGTGTGTGTAAAGGAAAATGAAAGTGACATCAAGCCAGGAAAATGCGACCTTGGAGATAATATCATATTTGTACTGCCTTGCTGTACGGATGCTATCCACGAGTGAACGAAGCATGAACTATTGATGTCGCAAGTGAAGGCTCATATATGGAGTAGTACAAAACAGCATGTACGTACATACCCTGAGTGGAGTACCTAATAATATTACTAAAAAGATTACTACGTTCCGGTTAAATCACCCGCAAAGAAGAAGATCTTAGTTAAATGGGTGAAAATGAAACATACTTGGCATTTAGCATCGTCTTTTTGTTGTCCTAGTTCCATGAAACACGCAAAACTCACTTGGTACTCCGCTAAGCTCTCTCTCTTTGGTAGGGACGCGTGTCTGCCAATCGAGCTTCTAGTGTCCATGTCAATTGACCTTTTGTGCATCACAATAATTGCTCGACACGGCCGGCACACATCAAGCCACTCGTACATGCCAGTACAACACGAGAGCACGCTTGAATGAAGTTTTTGACAGTCTTACGTTTTCCTCCAGGACGGAGCATTAATTTGTTGATTTAATTAATGTTCAAATATAAGGTGACGCAAAACAAGCTACTAGTAGCGCAGACGAAACCAACGAGCAGGTTCAATTTAGCTGATGAGCACATCCACAAATAGAAGATTAATTTGGAGAAGGGACGAAAAGAAAGCCAAAGTGTGCCGCTTACGGCAAAGTTAACAATGCACGAATATCTCATCCACTCCATCAAACGCGCAACGACTAAAACAGTCAATGCCCTATAGAATGCTTGCTTGCTTGCGGTGAATACTAATGTAATAAGATTAATAATGAACTCTGTTGCCCAACTACAAACCTGTACCGCGACCCCCTGATTAGCCAGCCCTCCAAACTAAGGCACCCATCTTAATAATTAGTTTAAGCAAGAGGGCGGGGAACCAAGTCCAAATTAGGCAAGGCGATTAGTATGCAGGTCGCTCCACTAACGGTACGGATTCACACAGCGACATTATAATTTTGGGAGGCAGTGGCCGCTTTTGGCATACGTTTCCAAATGCAGACATCATATACGTATGTCATGAAAATAACCCCGCGTCCAATAAAACAGTGCTGTTTCGGACTAGTTGGCCGACCGTCCTTCTCTTAGACTTAATTGGGGAGCATGGGCAATGCATGCATGCATGCTATCAATGGTCTACATGCAATCACTGTTTCAGCTAAGATTACATGATTGCATGTAACCTTTTATTTACCACATACTAGTACTTTGTAGTGCTCAATTAATTGAGCATGCGTGATGAGCTCAATTGTACTGTACGTGCCAATCGACTGGTCCGAACGAAACTGGAGGCAAAAATTACCGAGAGGTGATTAGACTAGCGTGCAGACGTAACGACGACAGCGCCTCGCCGTGTGAGCGCACCGTGCACACCTGTGAAGTGCCAGCGAGCAACGCTTGCCGATGCTTCCGGGGATCGACCGGCGTACTTTAACCTGTGTCCGTACACGGATCGCTATTAGCAATAGGGAAAGTATATGTAGTGATAAAAGTACGGGCAGTGAGATCACACTCTCGCGCAGCTTCCGCTGGCGATCGTTGTTCATACGGCAACGCAGATACTACGCCAGTACGTACGCATATCGCATATATATGCATACGTGTACGCATTTCCTTTTTTGCCGGGAATAAACCTACCGAGCTCGCTACGTAGCTATAGCTAGTAGATTTGCTTCAAGACTTGACAGGTCGTCGTATACGTATTACTAGTAGATAAGACGAACAAGGTACGTAGACATGCATGTTACACCATTTGTTAATCCGCATGAGATACACTGATACATACACATGGCGTATACAATTAACCCACCTACCTAGCTACTTAATCAGGCAGAGCTTGCACACAGAGATAACCTAGCCAGCTAGCTAGATTTGGTAGTAACTTAACTCTACTTATAATCAACATATAAGCTGCATACGCCTCCATGTCTCTCGCCATGGAGACACCGGCCCTCTTCCACGCAGTAGCTACTCAAAACAAATCCCCAGCAGTTTTCAACACACGCCCTCAAATTAACAACCATTAACCCGCCCACACGAAGCTCTTAAGTATTCCCGTAATACCTGATCGGGGGGTCGCGTGGCGCGCGATCAGGATTCCATGGCGTATCCCCTGCCCGAAACGGAGCTCCGCCGACGTCGCTCCGTTTGACGGACGGGCAGATGGTTGCTGCGACTGCGAATAACGCGACGCACACACGCGCCTACGTGTCCCCCGGCCTCCAATAGTCTAGGCGCTACGGCGTCCTTCTCTATAATACGCGCGCGTGCATAGTTAATTCGCGGTTGGGTGATCCGGGAGATCTCCGTGAGGTCACCCCGGTCTCGCCTGCTTCATCCTAACATTGACGTTTATCCTATTCAAATCCCTCTCATAATTGTGTATTTTTAGCCTGGGATCCGTGGGTTTGATTGTTTGGACGCAAAAGGCACCGGATTGGAAGAGCAAACCGCGCGTTAGATACTGTAGATTAATGCGGAGCTGGATGGCCAAGGCAACTCTGACTTTGTCTTGCTGCACTTTACGCGGATGTGATCGCGTTTTCTACTCCGGGATGGTTGATTAGCACCTGCGATCACGGATCAGGGTCTGCCACGTTGGAACACGATCAGATCGACCAAGGTAAAAGTAAAATGGTCCACTAGCTGCTGTGCGCATCGGCCAATTGATCTTTACCTCCATCGTTCGTGGTATAGGGCATCCATGCATAGTTAAGTGTAAGTGTATTATCTGAACCAGATTCTGCTAGAACATTCATTTGGTGATCAGGCATGAACATGATTGAGAGGTTAGTTAATTGCGATAGCTGTGACGATCTCCTATACTATTTCTTTTCTTTTTTGGCATCTCTGCGAGCCTGTGATCACTGTTCATGCGTGCGGTCCGTATAAAACTATGGTATTTGCATGGGGGTCGAGGTACGTACATACGTGGATCCATGGATGAGGTGTCAACAAACTGTCAACTCAACACACAAACTGGCGCCTCCGTTGCATCACGCCCCAGCTGCTCCATATAAGTATTTGTGACTGGCCAGGATGAGGCGCCCGTGGCTGTGGTTGCGTTTGGTTGTGACCTGGATCGCCTCCGCCTATGGTTAGCAAGAGTAGATGGGCGGGAAGCATTGTTATTTCATGTGATGGAACATGCATATCGTACTTGCTCCCTGGATGCATATGGCTTGGAAACGGCAAGAAGGGCATTTAATTTTCTAGGGGTGTATCTTTCTTATGCGACATTATTGTCATCTGGATGCGGCAAGTTGGTGGCATAATAAAAACAGCTAGCGCACTTGGTTCCGTATATGCCTTGGACCTTGGTCGATTCAGCATATGGGTCAGAGCATCAGAGGACAATTCATGATGGAGTGCAATCTGTGGCTAGAAAGAGAAGGGGAGAAATTAATGTTCATATGTCTGACTGAAAAGACGTGCTGAGGAGTATATTAGTCGGAATTATTCAGAACATTTGGAACCTGTTTTCAGCTGTTCATATGTAGTACGTAGTACATTGGTTGGCCGTTCCGACGCTAGCTCATGCTCGTGCACTCGGAGAGAGTTTTCTTCCATTTGTGTCTTTATACATTAATTTCCTGTAAGCTTTTTATGTACACCAAAGACATTGGTTTTGATAATGAAATCGGAGGGAGCGCTCTCTTTTTTGGAGCAAAAAAGAGCTCATGCTTAGTGGCCAATACGCACAGCTTGTTGTTAAGCAGCAAAACAACAATTTCCTTGATGTTTTTATATGGTGTCAAGTGAGATACCAAGATTTCAGTTGCGTGGCTCAATACGCGAAACTTGCGCCGACAATGCTCGATCTCGGACGCCAGCGCAAATAGTAGTTCACCAGCACATACACTTGAGAGCATTTGGCACTTGATCTCTTGGGCAAGAAGGGCATTGGCTCGTTCCATACACTTTCACGGTATCTGAAGTCCAACCACTTGTACATCCAAGTCATGTCATTTCCGGTGGTCAATCAGCCGGGGTTTGCCGGAATGGCTGACTCTTGGCAAGCATGGGCGGTTCCTGCAGCAAGCGACAGGCAGCATTTCAGTATCCAGTTAACCCTCTTGATGCCTTCGACAACTTAATTTCACCCTGATAGCTAAGCTAGCTTGCTTACGCAGCAGAGCTATTCTGAAGACGCGTACGGCAATCGCGACTTCGTGCAGGCAAAAACATCTGATCAGTAGCCTTTCTTATATTACGCCCATCAAAGTCAGCATGGGCTACAGCAAGAAGATATAATGTCGGGTCATCTCGGTTTACTGAACCCGCGGCAGGCGGAGGTACGTGTCACCGGAGAGGCCAACGGATCAGTGTCCAGACCGTCGTGCTGGCTGCAGCAGTAAAGCTCGCCCTGGTGTACGTGACGGGGATTTGCTGGGCTAATCATGCTTATGCTTGGAAGGTGCCGATTTTGCATTACGAACGATCGCTGCAGGTCGTTATCCTGCGAGCTTTGGGGGTGTCTTTTTCTTGGGCTTGAATTGGTGGCCAAACATGTTGCAAGGTGCAGCGATGTCAGATTGGTCCGAGATTTCGCTTCTCCATGCTGCAAGCTTCGCCTGAATGAGGCCTACGGCTCAGGGGTGCGTGCCTGCGTGGACGTCGTACGACCATGCAATGCAAGCTTCTGAGGGTTATCCAACAGGTTCAGAGACTCTGAAGGCCAAGGACTGTAGAATCCTGAAGGCGATTTAGATGCCGACTCAAGGGAACATCGAGCACGGTACCGCATTTCATCACGCCTATAGCTTCTGGGTGACGTTGCTTGACAAGTTCATTCAGGTGCTCATTAGTCAAAGGGAACTGTGCTGTTTGATTCATGTAAAATATTCTGAACAAGGATGCGTTTTTTTCCCCTCTCTGAATGCGAGACCCGATACAGATTGTTGGTCCACACGGTAAAATGTTACAGACAAAACAAAATTGTGCTCCTGTTTGAAGCTGTGAAACATTGCATCTATTCGTGGTTTGCTGATATCAGTTCGACGAGTTCGTCGTGCACAGCACCGTTTGTCACAAGAACACCGCCTGAAGGGTAGAGAATTCTGCGCCCTGTTAGGTCAGCTGCAAGATCCAACGGTTTCCCACTCCAGTCACTGATCTGCCAGTTTCAAAAAAAAAAAGGTTATAATACTAATGCCGGTGAATCGATAGAACAAATGTACATTTGACTGAGTTCTGGCTTAACAGACAGAGGTGTGTATATACCTGACCGCCAGCTTCCTGCACACAAATCATCCCAACAGCATGATCCCAAGCCTATGCAAACAGTGGGAGTAGAAAAGGTCAGCGTATGTGTAAACATATTCCACAAGTTGGAACCATTGGAATTTCAAGCAAGCGGACACCTTGATTTGAGTGTTCACCCGGGCTCGACTGAAAAAAACTGAGGCTCTCCCAGATGCTACCATTATATATTTGCACAAGCTACAAAACATCAGCAAGAGCATTATCACTCACCGATGATTAGTCTAAGATAGTCACTATCAACCTAACATACTTTTCTAGTATAGTGGTAATAAACAGAAAATGCAACAAACCTGCCACAGCAAGCATATCGGAGAAGAATTTTATTCTCATCTCGAGTATCAGATTCGTCCGTCGTTGAGTCAAAGAGGAGGGATAATGGTATCATGTTCCAAGTTTGGCTATCCGGAATGCAGAAGCGTGCCATGTGCACAACTGAACATGCATCAACAAAACATCTCTTCCAAACATCCTGTGCTGTGGTGAGCTGGCCAATCTCAGGAGACAAGTGCCTAGACCAAGTACCACAGCCTACATGAGACACCATAAGGATGCCATTGCCAGGACAGGGATCAAGATTTTCTTCTTTCTTGTTTGCCGTGGTCCAATTTGGACATCCCATCACTCCTACTGCTACCTTTCCGTTCACCACAAGAGCCAAACCGACCTTAAGACAAAGCAAGAATAGCTTCATATCAGAATAAAAAGAATACGAAAATGTAGTGACCATGATCTATTGCCCAGATAGCACTTAGAATTTTAGAAAGCATGGACCTGCAAAATTCAGGCTGAACAGCTACCATAGATGAGCGAACAAAAATGGTATTTACAAACCCTAATTTGCCAAACTAAGTATTCAGACATCCTATTTTGTCAAACTTGGTATTATCAAAGTTTGCAAATTCAAAAGGACAGTGCTTCATTAAAAAAAACTGCAAGAAAACTTTACGCCGGTAAATAAAATGACGATGTTACAATGTTAAATATGGTTTGTTTCAGTGAGGAACCATGTGGAAAATCATCAAGCTACAAACATCAACGTGCTATGAATCTCATAATGTTGATTGTGGCTTTTGATACATGCATCTGGATCGCTTATGCTACAGGGAACACATGATGGAGGCCCAGAGACAAGCTACACATATAAATAGTCCAATATGCATCATCACGACATTTTCTAGTACAATACACATTTTAATGTGTGTTTGAGAAAATAGTGTCCGACACACATAATGCCCAGAAACAGGATGCGGTCAGCAATACCCAGTGATAAGCCTTATAATGAACACAGAGCCACCCCACCAAGAGAGGATGGCCTTCAGGAACAATCTTGCCCCGCACTGACACATCACAGAAAACGGTGTTCCAACTATGCCTGTTATGCTCCTTGTTGCTAAATTTGTGCGGAATACAGTACTCAGCTGGCTAGGCTGTGACATCATGAATATTGTGGACTCTTACAACTTGGTTTCCCTGTCAGCTTTGTGACAAGAGAAAGGTACAATTTTCAAAAGAAAGGTGTCGAATGACTCCATTGGGTTAGTTATGCATAGCTGGTAGAATGTATGCAAGTAGAGGAGTAGTAGAATCTTGCAGAATCAACCCTTAAGTCCAAGATAGAATGCACGCGAAGTTCGTGAGGACAATGAACAATGGGATGGAGCAATGATAGACTGCTAGCTACCTACTTAGCTCAGCCAGCCTAATGCTGTTTCTGCAAGCTCCTGTACAGATTAAATAGTTTTGGCACCTAGCTGTTTGTCTTTTAGCCCCCTGTACATAATCTTTCCCTCCCATAAAATAATTAGGAAGAGCTCCTGCCGTTCATTCAAGCAAAAAGAAACAAATAAACAGAGAGCTGTACCACATACAGAGCATCATCTCCTTTCAAGAAACCTTTAGTGCCATCAATTGGATCAAGTACCTTCAAAACCGCAGCATCATGATAACTCAGTGGAACGAACTTTTACAGATCCTGATATGCGATTAATGAAACCTTGGCAGTTTACCCAATAAGTAGCAGGATTTGAATCAAAGGAGACAGCATCCTTGCCTCCTCTATCAATAGCTCTCAACACATCATCATGAGTTAAAGGTGAACCACTATTTTTCACTTTGTCTGTGACAGCACTTGAAATTGACTCAATGAGTACATTACCACTGTTATCATCAGGATTAGATGACTTCAGAAATGTTGAGTCCTCTTCTGCCACCAGAGGTATTGATGGAAACAGTTGCTGGAGCTCTTCCAGTAGCACCAGGGTAAATGTGGCATCAGATGAAGGCACAAAGTGCATATGGTAAGCTGAACTAAGGAATTATGCTATGAATTACCGAAGCTGATAAGGGCCTGAACTCCAAAATCTGCAATTGTCACAGGACTTTGGTCATTCTTTTCAAGAATCTTCCTTCCACCTGAAAGAAGTGATCTCTTCACCTGTCAAAGCATACAAATTAACCAGCAAAATGTAGCTCAGGTCATCAGCTAGATAATCGATGACATGCTAGGCATTTGAATTTATTACATCACCATTAAATGATGCACTGAGCACTCGCAAAGTCAACGTTTGGGTTTAGTGCAGTTTATTGCTGCTGAAACCTTTGGGGCTTCTGTTTTTTACTTATGCTCTTCTCAGTAACCGCAACAAAACTGGCTAGACCAAAATGGGTCTTTGCCAATTTGAACCTAAACGAAGAGATACACAAGAAATAATTCTGGCTTCCGTGAATGCATGTACCTCTCATTTCCTAACTATCCCATAGTTTATACTTATTTTCAGGTATATATGTTGGAATTTGGGAAGAATTTAGACATACTAAACTGAGTGATGTCAATACTTCAGAAATAAACGGTGCATAATATGAAGCATTTGATGGCCGTATGATCCACAATGCCAACTATGTCTGGGGGAGCCGGAAATGGCCATGCACCTCTGCAAGAACTGCCCCTTCTTGACAGCGGTCTGGAGCCACATTAAAGATTGGACGGGAGAGAATATGGATATGGCGGCGGACCCAACACTTCTATTCACCATGGCAGTCTCACATTGGTGGGACGAGATGATCCCCAATAGCCTGAAGGAGGTCAAGCGACACCAGAGTGGTATTCTCTTATACACGTTGTGGAACATATGGAAGAAACACAACCATCGCATCTTCAGCGGAACCCGCCTCACCCATTTTGAGGTTGCTGCTCTAGCTCTCCAACGCGACATGGCTTTTGGGCGCACCCATGCCACGGAAGGTATTGGCTATAAGGTACTCCCTCCGTAAAGAAATACTATAAGATCGTTTAGATCACTAGTTTAGTGATCTAAACGCTCTTATTTTTCTTTACAGAGGGAGAAATAGTCAGTCTGTTCCTGTCTTATGGTTTCCACCAAGTTCCCTTAAAAAACATGACACATCTGTACATAAACCTTCTTCTTCGTCCAAATGAAAAGGCAGTGCTCCTGCCGGTTCCTCGAAAAAAAATGAAGTGTATTATTGTTGTTCTACTCTGTATGGTTAAATTTTTCCAAATGAGATTGTGTACCTTTTATGATCACACTCACATGGCGACCACAATACACAACTGTGTTTTAGAATAGGTAAATCATTTTGATGATTTTACTAAAGCTACCGAGTACATGAAATGACTTGATTTTCTCTGTGTCTAGCATACCGCATTACGCATTGGATGCTTAATGTTCTGTCTTGCAAAACTTTACCCCAGAAATAAACCTCTTCACACAATATGTCTCGTGCTTTATCATACAGTTGCAAGGACTGACATTTTGGTGTTCCACGGAGCTTTTCACTCATTTTTTGCAAAACAAATTGCAACACCGCAGGAATTGACTTCAGAGAATAATATGCAAATTAGTTGATCCTTCCTAATTTTTTTTCTCAACTTTGTTGTCATCGAACTTTACATCAAGAGAGCTACTTTACAGTGGTAAATCACTGCTATGCCACCGAATGGCAACTACCCCGGCGCCCAATCTGAAACCTAGAGGAGGGGATGAGGTCAACTCACGTCTACGCAGAGGCGGCAGGCGCGCTCGACAGAGGCAGCGGCCGCGGCGAGCTCGCGGTGGTGGGGAGCGCGCTCTGGAGGGAAGGGGAGATCGCTTCCATCCTCCGCGGCTGACGATATCAACGCTGCCGCCCTGTCCAATAACAGAACAGATCAGCCGAAGAGGCGGCGGCGGCGGCTGCTGCTACCAAAATCACATCGGAGGATGGATGTATGGCCTGGGAGCTTGCGAGGGAAACCTTATCGAGATACGAGAGGGAGGAGGCGTCGGCGGGGCGAATAGTCGCCGGCGGCCGACGAGGAGACGGTGCGGCGGAAGCGAGAGGTGGAGGAGCGGCATGTGTGATATGGGTGTGTGTGGCGGGAGCAGGACGGCTGATACTGTTGAATGATGTTTTTTTTCTTCAGAAAATTATGTACCCATTTGTTGATCACATGACAAAAGTATTTGGAACAAACCAAACTTGTGTTGGATGGTTAAGAGGATAGTGATATCCTTAGTCCACCAGGATTCAAAATTTTAATATTTATATTATTTTAGATTTATTTTAGAATTTTCGGCGACGCAAGAGATGTTTTCGTCTACTACGAAAGTCAGGCCTCTGTTGGATCAATCAGCCAAACAAACAGGCCGAAATTATTTCAAAGGCAAGTGTGTGAGCTTTGTTCAGAAATATTTTTTCAAGAAACTTTTAATCCATTTATTGTTAATTATGACAATTGACAGTACAAATGACATCAAAGCTAATAAAAATTACAGCCAGTTCCATGGACCACCTAGCAACGATTATAAACACACGTGCAAGTTGAAGACGTGCCACCGTCATCGCCTTTCCTTTTCCGAAGTCGGACAAATCTAGTTATAATAGACAGTCGAGAAGTCGTGTGCTAAGGCCACCAACGCATTAGAGAAGCAACCATTGTTGATGAAAAAAGTCGTAGATCGAAAAGATCGAACCAATAAACATACAAATGAAGATGAACGAAGACCAAATCGAAACAGATTCACCGAAAACCAACACCGACCGAATCCCACGAGATCCGACAAAGACACACCTTTACACGCCCTCTATAACGCTCCGGACACACCTGTCGGTGGTCGTTACTCCTGGCGGGATATAGACTGGCCCCACAGATCAATACTAGTTTTTTCTGCGCATTTTGTCCTCACTCGCGCACCCGGAAGCAACTTCCCGATCGGTCACCCGTTCTGAAATTACTCCAAGCTGAGCACGCTTAACTTTGGACTTCTGTCCGAATGGGCTTCCGGAAAAGAAGGAATTCCTTATTGATATGAGTAGTCTATCATCTCTGTTAAGCCAGGCTATCACATACACCCCCACTCAGAGAAACCGACACCCTTGTCGGGTCACAGGAACGTTTCCTCTTGGCACATACGTCTGTGCATCCAGTCCGGTACATGTGTCATGTCGTGTGCCACGACGGGTCACAAACGTCATGGACAACATGACCGTGCATCTGTCCGCAAACATCCGTGTAACCGCGAGGGTTGGCTCTGATACCAACTTGTAATGCCCCGGACACATTCGCCGGTGGTCGTTACTCCTGGCGGGATCTAGACTGGCTCCACAGATCATTACTAGTCTTTTCTGCATACTTTGTCCTCACTCGTGCGCACCCGGGAGCAACTTCCCGATCGGTCACCCATCCTGAAATTACTCCAAACTGATCACAGTTAACTTTGGAGTTCTGTCCGAATGGGCTTCCGAAAAAGAAGGAATTCCTTATTGATATGAGTAGTCTATCATCCCTATTAAGCCAGGCTATCACACTCTCCAATGAAGCCTAGACACGCGATCAGGACGGGATAGAAT
The DNA here is from genome assembly GCF_056163025.1 of Triticum urartu. NCBI lineage: Eukaryota > Viridiplantae > Streptophyta > Magnoliopsida > Poales > Poaceae > Triticum > Triticum urartu. The sequence goes on along the minus strand of NC_141874.1, from coordinate 190,927,226 downwards.
GTGGGAGACATTATTCCTGCCGAGGGACGTCGTTGCCGCCACACAACCCCAACCAAGACACTGAACCTAACAAGAATGAGAACGAGATCCCTCCCGCTGGCAGGGGGCCGAGGTCCTCTGCACCTACATGGCCCAAATGTCATCGAAGATGAGGCGGAAAGCAATATCATCAAAATCTGATCCTATAGCCATAATCTCATTAGCAATTAGAAAGTATTGGCTTGTCATGATCCTCTACCAAGGAGAGAGCCTCTCGCAATGCAAGTGCTTTGACAATTTCAGTGTCTGATACCCCTCAAAAACTGTTGAGGATGCCCCGGGAAATCACTACTACCGCAAGCAACAACTGCCACTGTAAACACAAAATCACCATATATAGACTTTAATTTGTTTCCTTATTCTGCCATTTAACAACCCACACTTGTATGAACAACATTAGTTTTAAAAGTAATCATGTACACATTCTTAAGAAAATTAAGTAAATTGCATCAACCACAAATAAAGCATCATGCACACATTCAACGTCATGTGCAAATCACACATGGCATGTTCTCATCTGCACACCGTCCCCTCCTCCAATGTGTTAGGCTCTCCATGCCACCCTAAAAAGCGTGATCTCCACTCGCGCTATCTCCCAAAGATTGCCATGTATTACTTTGACTAAGGTGTTGATGGAAATAAATCGGGAAGTATCCGTCATGTGATAAATCACATCCAATTTCACTGGGAAATGGAAATTTCCTAATATAAATGCTAAATAGTTCAAAATGTGGAACAAATGGTTCAAAACAAATACTTGTAGCACTCTATATTCATCGAGCATGTGAAGATAAGAATTGAAGTTTATTTTAGCTCAAGTAAGTTTAGCCAATCATGCTATTTGTACCTCTAAAGATAGTTTCACTGAAACTAATGAACATTTATTTTTAACAACAAACTAGTGAAATACCAACAAAAAATGGCTTAAAGATTTGGACATTCTATTGAAGTCATTGTTTATTCGAGAAGAGTCAAAACATTGTCGCTACAAAGTATTAATAAAATATTTAGAAATCACAAGAAAATTACAAGACCAACACACTGATTAAATACACTAAAAATCTTCTGAAGGAGAAAACAATTGCTAGTTAGCAAACCGGTAAATGAGGAAAAATCAACAACTTTGATCCTCTCCGACTAGCATTTGGGAAGATCGGATGGCGGGGGGAGCAGCTTCTGGTTCGGTAGGCTCCCGTCTTGCACCAGCCATGCCATTCGTAGTCCCCAAGTTGTGTGCACCTCCAAATGGCAATGCATGAACCATACACCTGTGGATACATGCATACCACAAATATGAGCACAGGCTACGCATTCAGTTTCATGAATAGATAGTAAGTATATACAACTCTGCTTTACCTGGGTTGTCGGCGAGAAAACGTATGGCCACCCATCCACCAGCTGGCACGCCAACGGTGTTTCGCTCGACGGGGTCGACGAGGTTAAACCTCGTTGGGTCATTCACAGGGTCGTAGTTGCCAAAGCCTTGCCCCACGACAAAGAAATTGAAGCCGTGAAGGTGCAGAGGGTGGCTCTCGATGCCAAGGATGCTCGTGTCCTGCATCACCAGCTCCACCGTGGCGTTGAATGGCAGCACGAGCAACTTGGTCCCGGTGGCCACGTTCGTGTTGTTCGGCGATACCCCAGTGTAGTTGAATTGCGAGAGGGGCGTGGTCGGAAAGTTCGACCCATAGACACCCCGAGACACGCCTGTGAAGTGCGACTGTAGGAGCGCTGTGGAAGGAAGCACCAGGGAGATGTTGTTGATGGCCGCCGCAAACTGCGTGGTGTTGGTAGGCCCCTGGCACGTCGCATTCACGGGGCAAGGGCGTGTGCCCAAGCCGACCGTGAAGAAGAACCGCTTGTCCACCGACTGTGGCACGGCGGCCGGGTACTGCGGTGTGGCAAGGCTCCGGAGCTTGGAGGTGAAGTTGGTGACCAGGCCCGTGTCGTTGAACCTCGGCATAGTCGGCCTGAAGAGTGGCAGGTCCTTGTCGAAGCTTGACTCGGAGGCGGAGCGAGGGTTGTGGTACTCGAGTATGCCGGCGACCGTGGTGCTGTCGAACGTGCCAGGCCTGATGACGGAGTATGGCGCGGCGGACATGTAGAAGTTAGCCTTGGGATAGAACGGCTTGGCTGTGAGGAGCACGTTGGTGGTCTGGCCCGGAGAGATTATCAGGGTCTTGACTGTGAATGGTTTGACGTAGACTGCGTCGACCTCGACGATGGTGAGCGTGTGGTTGGCGACGGAGAAGAAGAGCTCGTCGTTAAGAGCAGCGTTGATGAGGCGCAACATGTATGTTTTTCCAGGTTTCACCTTCAGTTTGAACGTGTCTGCAATATGCCATGGATGCACGGTAAGTATATAAATCCTTGACGATTACCGAAGGTGTAACATAAAAGATGCATGGAAGCATAGAGTGAGTGCAATGTACCTTTAGCGGAGCAGTTGTATAGCGGCCCAGGAAGGCCATTGATGGTGAAAGCATCTGAGATGTTTGGGGCGCCGCCCGTCCGGAGCGCCTGGCTGACCACCGCCTCTGTGTCCGCCCTCCACCACTCGCCGAAGAGAAGAGGAACTTCCTTGTGCGGCGCAACGAACGGGTAAGGCACGCCGAGCTTGGGGAGGATGACGATGGCGCCGTATACGGTGGCGCGTAGCCAGGAGATGTGCGCGTGCCACCACAGCGTGCCGCGCTGCCCGGCGACGGTGAAGTTGTAGACGTAGCTCTGGCCCGTCTGAATCGGGCACTGCGTAACGTACGCCGGCCCGTCGGCCCAGCCGCTCCGCAGCTGCCGGATGCCGTGCCAGTGCAGCGTCATGTTGTGCGCTACGCGGTTGGTGACGCAGACGATACAGACGGGTTGGCGACGGAGAAGAATAGCTCGTCGTTGAGAGCAGCGTTGATGAGGCGCAGTAGGTATGTTTTCCCAGGTTCCACCTTCAGCTTGAACGTGTCTGCAAAGTGGCATGGGCGCACGGTAAGCATACTGGTCACTAGGTTTATAAATCTTTGAAGATTAAGATGCATGGAAGCACAGAGTGAGCGCAATGTACCTTTAGCGGAGCAGTTGTATAGCGGCCCAGGGAGGCCATTGATGGTGAAAGCGTCTGAGATATTTGGGGCGCCGCCCGTCCAGAGCGCCTGGCTGACCAGTGCCTCCGTGTCCGCCCTCCACCACTCACCGAAGAGAACTGGAACTTCCTTGTGTGGCGCAACGAAGGGGTAAAGGACGCCGAGCTTGGGAAGGATGACGATGACGCCGTAGACGGTGGCGCGTAGCCAGGAGATGTGCGCGTGCCACCAGAGTGTGCCGCGCTGCCCGGTGACGGTGAAGTTGTAGACGTAGCTCTGGCCCGTCTGAATCGGGCACTGCGTGACGTACGCCGGCCCGTCGGCCCAGCCGCTCCGCAGCTGCCGGATGCCGTGCCAGTGCAGCGTCATGTTGTGCGCTACGTGGTTGGTGACGCGGACGAGCACGCGATCGCCCTCCCTCGCCACCAGCGTCGGGCCGGGGTACTCCCCGTTCACCGTCACGATGCTCTTGCTGGCGCACAGCCTCGTCACGTTCGCCATTTGCACCTGCAGAGATCAAGGTTATGAAGACGATCCCCGTCCATGTGAGAAAATGCATGTAGAACATAGATGAATGCGGACGTACGTGCATATATACGTACATTGAAATCGTAGTGCCTCGTGATGCTTTGTGCCTGGACGATGAGTAGCATGAGAGTCGCCATGAGGAGAGAGCATGGAGCCGGAAGACGGGAGGAAATCGCCATGGTCAGAGTTTTCAAGTATGCCCCGATCAGCTAGCTGATCGATGTTGAGCTCTTGAGGGGAAGATGTATGGCCAGGTGAGGATGGAATGCTTTTGCTCGAACAGGTACTTGAGTTTATATATACATGTATGTAGGAAGTGGCAAGCGTGTACCACCAGCTACGTACCACCGTCCCATTTCTTTGAGGTTTTCTACGTGGTCAATTTTCGTTAGGTGCTTCGGTGGATGAACTATCAAGGCAGGAGCTTGAGCTGGAGTGCTATAGCTTTGGAGTCGAGCGAAAGACAGTGCATTCGTTCCATCCATCACCTCTGGTTTAATTTGCATGCCTCCTACCCCCAGTCACGTACGGCTTCCGTTGCCGATCGACAAGTAGGGTAAAGCTAATAATAGGGACGCCGAATTTTGTGGCCAAAAACAACAAATATGACCTATGATCGAAATCAATTCACAAACTGAACTGTTGATGAAATTTTTTCGCTCCGCTAATCCTTTCGTGTAACGCCCGACAGCCAAACATCACACTACACTATGCAGGTAGGGTAGGCGCTACACGCCTGGCCAGCGTCGCATCCTAGGTTGCTTGAAAATTGCTAAGTCAGTGTACAATGCCTGACAGCTAGGCGCTACACTATAAACGCTAGGCGATGCACTAGTAGCTGCTTCGTCTTGTAGTAGCAAATAGTGCAGCCACTAGTGCAACGCCTAGACACTAGGCGCTACACTATATAGTGTAGCACCTAACCCTATCCCGCTCCCGTGGGGTGCCGCGGTGCCGCACCGGAGCGTCCCCGTCGGCTGCCTCCTCCCATTCACTTCAGCACCTCCTCCCCCCGCCGCCGCCACCGGGGGCGTCGCAGGCAAAGCCTGTGTGCTGCAGCGGCATCGGCGTTCCTCCTCAGCCCGCGCTTCGGTCAGAACGGCGGCGACCCGTGATGGCCGGATCTACGGCAGGGTGTGAGGGGAGGCGGCGGCGTACGACAGCAGGTCCAGCGACGGCGCTCGATTTCGGCCCGGATGGGCTTCGGCGAGTCGCAACCTCGTGTACCGTTCCATCAATGGCTTGCTGTCCCTGGGATCGACCGGCAACTCGAGGATGTCGGGGGCTGCGGCCCTGGGCGTGGCGGTGGTGGCCACCTCCTCCGCCGAAGATGGGTCGGCCTGAGACTAGGTGGTCGGATCTGCAGATTCGGCATCTAGTCTCGGCTGTGAGTTGGGGAGACAGAGTTGCCAATGAAAACCGAGCCGATGGCGGGCGATCGAGGTGTTTTGCGTCGCTACCTTGATGAAGGCATCGTCGTGTAACCTCTGTCGACCCACTCGTGTTGCTTTGGGGGAAACCCTAAGATCTGGTCATCCAGATCGGATGATGGCGGTACTTCGATATCGTTACTCTCTTGGGAGCATCGTTTGTGGAGCAGCGCTGGAAGTCAGAGGCAGGAGGTAGAGCGGCTAAGTCTTGCACGGAGCTTTGGTTGAGATGTCAAGTCATGACTGACAGACAGGTGCTACGTTGTGTCATGCCTGGTCGGCAGGTGCCACACATGATAGATCTTCCAGAGTTTTCGCGTCTGGATGATTGCGCGCAGGACGGTGGCCCGTTGGGCGCCGTGGTGGCATTGATGAATGTCTAAATTGGCAAGGATGATGCGGATATCTATCCTGAAAATGGGTCAGCGGTCCGAGGATGATGGCGGCTTCTGGCTTCTAAAACGTGTGCATGTGGTGCACGCTTTAGGTCTGCTGCACCAGCTGTTGGTCCCGATATGTTATGTGGATGGATCGGCGACGACACTGATTTTAGATATGAAGGGTGAGAGCACTCCATATTATTAAGTTTGTAGGTGTGAGTTGTGGCTTTGGGTGGCTTGATGTATTTTCTTGTCAGACCTTTGTGAAATAATTAATAAAGATGGATGTATATATCGGCTGTTGCAGAGGCAGATGGTTTAACCTCCTTTTCCAAAAAAATACTATATAGTGTAGCGCCTAACTCTCAGGCGTTGCACACTGACTTAGCAATTTTGAGACCGTCCGAGGTGCGACGTTGGCCAGGCGTGTAGCACCTGTTAGTCAGGCGTTGCACAGTATAATGTGGCGTCTAACCGTCGGGCGCTACACGAAAAGATTAAAGGAGTGAAATTTTTTCGCCAACAGTTTAGTTTGTGAATTGATTTCCATCACAGGTTAGAATAATGACTTTTGCCAATTTTGTGCTCCTCGGTGGACGATGGTTTCGCATCAATCTTTCCTACTGTATATATATGACAGATTTGGGATGTTGTTTACCGGAGTAGTCGATCAAAATTGACGTTTACATTATGTTTAATCCAAGGTATTCTGGATTAGCTCCTGGAGAAAAGGCAGAAACATCAGTCAAAGTTAGGTTCTGCAGCTTAATCATCGAAACATCACTTGCATGGTACAGCAAGATTGGCTAGCTCCTGGAGAAAGGCACAACACAATGGAAAATTAGTTCAGCCGGTCACTGTCGCCAAAGCAACCAGCATAGCTCCGAAACAAGTCCCACAGAATCGCAGGTAACTTCAGTTCGTAGCACCATCTTTCCTTCACCTACTACAGTCCAATATACGAATATAGTATCAGTATCCTATGTGCATGTACCAACGTTTGCATGATTACTTAACAATTCGACATGGTTGTTGACATCTCTTTCTATCTTTGACGTGTGTTCTCGACGGTTCTGGACGCGGAGTTTCTGCACCCGAGCTCAAATGAGCTCGGGTGAACAGTAAAATCAAAACTAAATCAAAAAAAATTTAAAAAAATCCAATTTTTTTTGGAAGAAACATTGACAAAAGTTCTAAGTGCTTACAAAAATTCGCCATGAAATCACATTTCTAGAAGGCGTGGCAAAAAAAAACAAAATCAGTACTCTGAAAAAGCTACTTTCAAAAGCATTTTGGAGCACTGAATTTGTTTTTTTGCCACACTTTACAGGAATGTGATTTCATGATGAATTTTTGCAAGCACTTAGAACTTTTGTCAATGTTTCTCCCCAAATTAGAATTTTTTGAATTTTTTTTGATTTTTTTTCGATTTTACTGTTCACCGAGCTCAAATGAGCTCGGGAGCAGAAAGGCACTTTGGGTTCTCGACTTCTTTCCTTGTACAATTCCCAATGGAGAGAAGGATGCCTTACCCAACCCGATCAACGTTTTTCAGTTGTTAACTCTCGCGAGAGGATTTTTGTCTTAGGGGAAGCAGATGTTTCTTTAGACAACACAACTAAGCTTTATTGATTAATCGTGTCATACGACGTGATCAAGTAAAATGCACATAACCACCACTTTCACGTCATAACTTTTGAAAAACCACCATTTTACAAAACGTGACACTTTGCATCAAACCGAAAATTTGATAGTGGCAAAAAAGCACCGATGAAAAATACTAAGCATTTGGATGACATCACTAATTGGTCAGACCCGCTGGTCAGGCTGAGTTGGCAGAATTTTTTTGCCACATACACAAATTGACTTGGTCTTCTTCTTCTTCTTCTTCTTCTTCTTTCTCATCCCCTCTCTCACACACACATCTGGCAAAGGGAAGCGGCCCAGGCGCGTGGTCGAGGCGGGGCATTGTCTCCCTCGTGCTACTGCACGAACAGGAGGTCCATGGCGGCGACGTGCTCGATCTCGAGCTGGGGAAGGTGTGCAGCAGCGGGAAGGAGCAGATCCGGACGAGGAGGTGCCTGGGTGGACGGATCTGGCGGCGGAGCTTGAAGCTAACAGTCATGGCGGGCTCCCTGTGCAAATGATGAGAGAGAGACTATTCTAACCATACCCATAACCGTATCAAAGTTGAAGGAAAGCCCATTTCCCTCATTATAGCCTGCAAATATGTCCATTCAACCCTATATAGGCTTTCATCATATCAAGCTCTAGAGCACAGTAGATATTCTTCTTCGCCCTATTTTGCTTCATGAAATGCAAACATTCATATGCTGAGATGATATTATCAGTTATGAGCACAATATATATGAATGCATGATGTTATTCTTCCGAAACAATTTTCGACAAAATCATATTTAGTCGGTTGGCCACAACTTTAGAAACAATTTTGTACAGTACACTTCATAGACTGGTTGGTCAGAAATGTGACAAGAGAGTGAGATTTGGTACCTTTGGAATGAGAAGCAAAATGGTGCCATTTATGCACTCCGCACTTTTCTCCCTGCGAACAGTCCTGGTCGCTGGGCCGCACACATCCCAATGGCATCGAAAAAATGTGTCTGGTATATATCTTGTCTCCGTGCTTTTGTCGGGAACATCTCGAACAATGCCTTATTAACTTCAATAGGAGATTACGGTGCAGTTTGGACACCCCTCATAGTTGGTGGTATAACTTTTCTTGGAACATGAGAGAGAACCTCCTAGATCCCCTACACACCCTCCGAGGTATTCCTTCATAGCTGGTGGTGTAAATTTTCCTGGTAAAATGTAAACAAGTTTGATTCTTTATCGTATCATAAAGCCTACTTTTTGAAGATCTCTTCCTTCTCCTTATTATCGGACATCAATTGCAGCGATTTGATAGAAAGCTTAAACAAGACAAAAAAAAGAATAAAATATAAAAGAAAAGCGTCCATTGTCTAATGGATAAGACCCCTAGAAGATGAATATGGGAGCCAAAATTTACTATGGAAACCCAGAGAAAGAATAATATAGGACTCTAGAGAAAGACTCAAACCAAACGCTCTGTTAATTGATATTTGTAATAATTTGGAGATGAAGGGATAGAGGTGATTTTTAAAGTACTTCTTTTTGCATAAAAATATTCAATCTCACTAACGAAAAGTGTTTCCAGAACTGAACATGAGAGTTTCTTCTCATCCAACTCCTCGCAAATGGAATGAGAAAGCATGTAAATTTATCTAATTCTAGCCATCTATTGCATCTCGATCGACTCTACCATCATGCTACCATCCAGTTTCTTCAAAGTGCTAATATTTTTTTACTCCGCATTGAAGCTCTCACATGAAAAGAAAAGTGTGTATTTTTATCTCCAGTTGAGAGTCATTCCACCCAAGACTGTTGACGCCACATGAGTTCTTCCCGGTAGTAAAGCTCAACAAGTCTATCATTAATCTTATTATCGATATGTGAAGGGCCTATGCTTGTTGGGTTATTACATAGATCTTCCTACTCTTTTTCCAAATTATTTATCTCCTTTCTAACATTTTTGAAAGACACAAACAAAGATCAAAAAGTAGTCTAATCAACTTGGATCAAACATCGTCCACCGTTGATTCATGGTCGTTCGACCTCCATGTAGCATCAACGGTTTGTTTTAAGTCTTCATGGGTACCCCACATCACTTCATAGCGAAACTGGATGTTCCCCCACCTAAATTTGTCTCGTTCTCTAGCGCAGCAAGATCGGAGAATGATCTTAGTCGCCGTGGTAAGGTGACTCAACAATGCCATAGGGAATTGTGATCCCATTCAGCTGAGCCAAGTGCTCAGTCCAATCTAATCCTGGTTTAGGAACTACCTGCCACCTTCCTTTTGAAAGTCCAAAATCAGCCATGTTGACCCAAATCTTCAAGCCCAAACATGGCAATTGTATCCACGAATGCATTCATATGTGCCTAACTGTGTTCCCCCACTCTGATACGTCTCCGTCGTATCCATAATTTTGTGTTGTGTCATGCTATTATCATACCACTTTTACATATTTCTTGACAACAATTTATATTATTTCTATTTGGACTAACCTATTAATCCAGTGCCAATGGCCAGTTCTTGTTTCTATTGTATTGGGGGTTTTAGGTGAAAAATTCATAGAACCGGAATGACCTGAAACTTTACGTGGATTTTTTATTGTACATATCTGAATTTATGGCCCAAGAATCAACACAAGATGAGGGTCCTGGGCCTTAAAAGCCAGTAGGGCGCGCCTACCCCCCCCCCCCCCCCCAAGGTGCGGGGGCCTGGCTTGTGGACAAACCGTAAGTCTGTTGGAGCTCTCCTTCGGCCGCAACGAAGCTAATTATGAATAAAAAATCATGTGAAAATTTCAGCCCGATCAGAGTTATGGAATTTCAAATATTTAAGAAACGGTGCTCGGCCAGAAAAGAGGACCAAAAATAGATAGAAACCCTAGATAAAAAGAGGAGGATAGATCCAATATCGTAGGGGCCCCCGCCCTCTAGGGGGTATTTGTTGGGGGAACGTAGTAATTTCAAAAAAATTCTTACGCACACACAAGATCATGGAGATGCATAGCAACGAGAGGGGAGAGTGTTGTCTACATACCATCATAGACCGAAAGCGGAATCATTAGCACAACGCAGATGATGTAGTCGTACGTCTTCACGATCCGACTGATCCAAGTACCGAATGTACGACACCTTCGAGCTCAGCACACGTTCAGCTCGATGACGTCCTGGGAACTCCGATCCAGCAGAGCTTCACGGGAGAGTTCCATCAGCACGACGGCGTGGTGATGGTGATGATGTTGCTACCGACGTAGGGCTTCGCTTAAACACCGCTACGATATGATCGAGGTGGAATATGGTGGAAGGGGGCACCGCACACGGCTAAGAGATCAAGAGATCAATTGTTGTTGAAGGAAATATGCCCTAGAGGCAATAATAAAGTTATTATTTATTTCCTTATAATCATGATAAATGTTTATTATTCATGCTAGAATTGTATTAACCGGAAACATAATACATGTGTGAATACATAGACAAACAAAGTGTCACTAGTATGCCTCTACTTGACTAGCTCGTTAATCAAAGATGGTTATGTTTCCTAACCATGAACAATGAGTTGTTATTTGATTAACGAGGTCACATCATTAGTTGAATGATCTGATTAACATGACCCATTCCGTTAGCTTAGCACACGATCGTTTAGTATGTTGCTATTGCTTTCTTCATGACTTATACATGTTCCTATGACTATGAGATTATGCAACTCCCGTTTACCGGAGGAACACTTTGGGTGCTACCAAACGTCACAATGTAACTGGGCGATTATAAAGGAGCATTACAGGTGTCTCCAAAGGTAGATGTTGGGTTGGCGTATTTCGAGATTAGGATTTGTCACTCCGATTGTCGGAGAGGTATCTCTGGGCCCTCTCGGTAATACACATCACATAAGCCTTGCAAGCATTACAACTAATATGTTAGTTGTGAGATGATGTATTACGGAACGAGTAAAGAGACTTGCCGGTAACGAGATTGAACTAGGTATTGGATACCGACAATCGAATCTCGGGCAAGTAACATACCGATGACAAAGGGAACAACGTATGTTGTTATGCGGTCTGACCGATAAAGATCTTCGTAGAATATGTAGGAGCCAATATGGGCATCCAGGTCCCGCTGTTGGTTATTGACCGGAGACATGTCTCGGTCATGTCTACATTGTTCTCGAACCCGTAGGGTCCGCACGCTTAAGGTTACGATGACAGTTACATTATGAGTTTATGCATTTTGATGTACCGAAGGTTGTTCGGAGTCCCGGATGTGATCACGGACTTGAAGAGGAGTCTTGAAATGGTCGAGACGTAAAGATTGATATATTGGAAGCCTATGTTTGGACATCGGAAGTGTTCCGGGTGAAATCAGGATTTTACCGGGTTACCGGGAGGTTACCGGAACCCCCCGGGAGCCATATGGGCCTTCATGGGCCTTAGTGGAAAGGTGAAAGGGCTGCCCACAAGGGCTGCGCGCCTCCCCCCTTCCCCTAGTCCTATTAGGACTAGGAGAGGTGGCCGGCCACCCCTCTCCCTCTTTCCCCCTCGGGGAATCCTAGTTGGAATAGGATTGGAGAGGAGTCCTACTCCCGGAAGGAGTAGGACTCCTCCTGCGCCTCCCTCCTTGGCCGGCCAGCCTCCCCCCTCTACTCCTTTATATACGGAGGCAGGGGACACCTCTAGACACACAAGTTGATCCACGTGATCTATTCCTTAGCCGTGTGCGGTGCCCCTGCCACCATATACCTCGATAATACTGTAGCGGAGTTTAGGCGAAGCCCTGCTGCTGTAGTACATCAAGATCTTCACCACGCCATCGTGCTGACGGAACTCTTCCCCGACACTTTGCTGGATCGGAGTCCGGGGATCGTCATCGAGCTGAACGTGTGCTCGAACTCGGAGGTGCCGTAGTTTCGGTGCTTGATCGGTTGGATCGTGAAGACGTACGACTTCTTCCTCTACGTTGTGTGATCGCTTCCGCAGTCGGTCTGCGTTGGTACGTAGACAACACTCTCCCCTCTCATTGCTATGCATCACATGATCTTGCGTGTGCGTAGGAATTTTTTTGAAATTACTACGAAACCCAACAGTGGCATCCGAGCCTAGGTTATTTATGTTGATGTTATATGCACGAGTAGAACACAAGTGAGTTGTGGACGATACAAGTCATACTGCCTACCAGCATGTCATACTTTGGTTCGGCGGTATTGTTGGACGAGACGACCCGGACCAACCTTACGCGTACGCTTACGCGAGACCGGTTCCCTCGACGTGCTTTGCACAGAGATGGCTTGCGGGCGACTGTCTCTCCAACTTTAGTTGAACCGAGTGTGGCTACGCCCGGTCCTTGCGAAGGTTAAAACGGAGTCCATTTGACAAACTATCGTTGTGGTTTTGATGCGTAGGTGAGATTGGTTCTTACTTAAGCCCGTAGCAGCCACGTAAAACATGCAACAACAAAGTAGAGGACGTCTAACTTGTTTTTGCAGGGCATGTTGTGATGTGATATGGTCAAGGCATGATGCTGAATTTTATTGTATGAGATGATCATGTTTTGTAACCGAGTTATCGGCAACTGGCAGGAGCCATATGGTTGTCGCTTTATTGTATGCAGTGCAATCGCGATGTAATGCTTTACCTTATTACTAAACGGTAGTGATAGTCGTGGAAGCATAAGATTGGCGAGACGACAACGATGCTACGATGGAGATCAAGGTGTCGCGCCGGTGACGATGGTGATCATGACGGTGCTTCGGAGATGGAGATCACAGGCACAAGATGATGATGGCCATATCATATCACTTATATTGATTGCATGTGATGTTTATCTTTTATGCATCTTATCTTGCTTTGGTTGACGGTAGCATTATAAGATGATCTCTCACTAAATTATCAAGAAGTGTTCTCCCTGAGTATGCACCGTTGTGAAAGTTCTTCGTGCTGAGACACCACGTGATGATCGGGTGTGATAGGCTCTACGTTCAAATACAACGGGTGCAAAACAGTTGCGCACGCAGAATACTCAGGTTATACTTGACGAGCCAAGCATATACAGATATGGCCTCGGAACACGGAGACCGAAAGGTCGAGCGTGAATCATATAGTAGATATGATCAACATAATGATGTTCACCGATAAAACTACTCCATCTCACGTGATGATCGGACATGTTTTAGTTGATTTGGATCACGTGATCACTTAGAGGATTAGAGGGATGTCTATCTAAGTGGGAGTTCTTAAGTAATATGATTAATTGAACTTAAATTTATCATGAACTTAGTACCTGATAGTATCTTGCTTGTTTATGTTGATTGTAGATAGATGGCTCGTGCTGTTGTTCCGTTGAATTTTAATGCGTTCCTTGAGAAAGCAAAGTTGAAAGATGATGGTAGCAATTACACGGACTGGGTCCGTAACTTGAGGATTATCCTCATTGCTGCACAGAAGAATTACGTCCTAGAAGCACTGCTGGGTGCCAGGCCTGCTGCTGGGGCAACACCAGATGTTATGAACGTCTGGCAGAGCAAAGCTGATGACTACTCGATAGTTCAGTGTGCCATGCTTTACGGCTTAGAATCGGGACTTCAACGACGTTTTGAACGTCATGGAGCATATGAGATGTTCCAGGAGTTGAAGTTAATATTTCAAGCAAATGCCCGGATTGAGGGATATGAAGTCTCCAATAAGTTCTATAGCTGCAAGATGGAGGAGAACAGTTCTGTCAGTGAGCATATACTCAAAATGTCTGGGTATAATAATCACTTGATTCAATTGGGAGTTAATCTTCCAGATGATTGCGTCATTGACAGAATTCTCCAATCACTGCCACCAAGCTACAAGAGCTTCATGATGAACTATAATATGCAAGGGATGAACAAGACTATTCCCGAGCTCTTCGCGATGCTGAAAGCTGCGGAGGTAGAAATCAAGAAAGAGCATCAAGTGTTGATGGTCAACAAGACCACTAGTTTCAAGAAAAAGGGCAAAGGAAAGAAGAAGGGGAACTTCAAGAAGAACGGCAAGCCAGTTGCTGCTCAAGAGAAGAAACCCAAGTCTGGACCTAAGCCTGAAACTGAGTGCTTCTACTGCAAGCAGACTGGTCACTGGAAGCGGAACTGCCCCAAGTATTTGGCGGATAAGAAGGATGGCAAAGTGAACAAAGGTATATATGATATACATGTTATTGATGTGTACCTTACTAATGCTCGCAGTAGCACCTGGGTATTTGATACTGGTTCTGTTGCTAATATTTGCAACTCGAAACAGGGGCTACGGATTAAGCGAAGATTGGCTAAGGACGAGGTGACGATGCGCGTGGGAAACAGTTCCAAAGTCGATGTGATCGCGGTCGGCACGCTACCTCTACATCTACCTTCGGGATTAATATTAGACCTAAATAATTGTTATTTGGTGCCAGCGTTGAGCATGAACATTATATCTGGATCTTGTTTAATGCGAGACGGTTATTCATTTAAATCAGAGAATAATGATTGTTCTATTTATATGAGTAATATCTTTTATGGTCATGCACCCTTGAAGAGTGGTCTATTCTTATTGAATCTCGATAGTAGTAATACACATATTCATAATGTTGAAGCCAAAAGATGCAGAGTTGATAATGAAAGTGCAACTTATTTGTGGCACTGTCGTTTAGGTCATATCGGTATAAAGCGCATGAAGAAACTCCATATTGATGGACTTTTGGAACCACTTGATTATGAATCACTTGGTACTTGCGAACCGTGCCTCATGGGCAAGATGACTAAAACACCGTTCTCCGGTACTATGGAGAGAGCAACAGATTTGTTGGAAATCATACATACTGATGTATGTGGTCCGATGAATATTGAGGCTCGTGGCGGATATCGTTATTTTCTCACCTTCACAGATGATTTAAGCAGATATGGGTATATTTACTTAATGAAACATAAATCTGAAACATTTGAAAAGTTCAAAGAATTTCAGAGTGAAAAGTTGAAAATCATCGTAACAAGAAAATAAAGTTTCTACGATCTAATCGTGGAGGAGAATATTTGAGTTACGAGTTTGGTGTACATTTGAAAAACTGTGGAATAGTTTCGCAACTCACGCCACCCGGAACACCACAACGTAATGGTGTGTCCGAACGTCGTAATCGTACTTTACTAGATATGGTGCGATCTATGATGTCTCTTACTGATTTACCGCTATCATTTTGGGGTTATGCTCTAGAGACGGCCGCATTCACGTTAAATAGGGCACCATCAAAATCCGTTGAGACGACGCCTTATGAACTGTGGTTTGGCAAGAAACCAAAGTTGTCATTTCTTAAAGTTTGGGGCTGCGATGCTTATGTGAAAAAGCTTCAACCTGATAAGCTCGAACCCAAATCGGAGAAATGTGTCTTCATAGGATATCCAAAGGAAACTATTGGATACACCTTCTATCACAGATCCGAAGGCAAGACTTTTGTTGCTAAATTCGGAAACTTTCTTGAGAAGGAGTTTCTCTCGAAAGAAGTGAGTGGGAGGAAAGTAGAACTTGACGAGGTAACTGTACCTGCTCCCTTGTTGGAAAGTAGTACATCACAGAAAATTGTTTTTGCGACACCTACACCAATAAGTGAGGAAGTTAATGATAATGATCATGAAACTTCAGAACAAGATACTACTGAACCTCGTAGATCAACCAGAGTAAGATCCGCACCAGAGTGGTACGGTAATCCAGTTCTGGAAGTCATGCTACTAGATCATGATGAACCTACGAACTATGAAGAAGCGATGGTGAGCCCAGATTCCGCAAAGTGGCTTGAAGCCATGAAATCTGAGATGGGATCCATGTATGAGAACAAAGTATGGACTTTGGTTGACTTGCCCGATGATCGGCAAGCAATTGAGAATAAATGGATCTTCAAGAAGAAGACTGACGCTGATGGTAATGTTACTGTCTACAAAGCTCGACTTGTCGCGAAAGGTTTTCGACAAGTTCAAGGGATTGACTACGATGAGACCTTCTCACCCGTAGCGATGCTTAAGTCCGTCCGAATCATGTTAGCGATTGCCGCATTTTATGATTATGAAATTTGGCAGATGGATGTCAAAACTGCATTCCTGAATGGATTTCTGGAAGAAGAGTTGTATATGATGCAACCGGAAGGTTTTGTCGATCCAAAGGGAGCTAACAAAGTGTGCAAGCTCCAGCGATCCATTTATGGACTGGTGCAAGCCTCTCGGAGTTGGAATAAACGTTTTGATAGTGTGATCAAAGCATTTGGTTTTATACAGACTTTCGGAGAAGCCTGTATTTATAAGAAAGTGAGTGGGAGCTCTGTAGCATTTCTGATATTATATGTGGATGACATATTGCTAATTGGAAATGATATAGAATTTCTGGATAGCATAAAGGGATACTTGAATAAAAGTTTTTTGATGAAAGACCTCGGTGAAGCTGCTTACATATTAGGCATTAAGATCTATAGAGATAGATCAAGACGCTTAATTGGACTTTCACAAAGCACATACCTTTACAAAATTTTGAAGAAGTTCAAAATGGATCAAGCAAAGAAAGGATTCTTGCCTGTGTTACAAGGTGTGAAGTTGAGTAAGACTCAATGCCCGACCACTGCAGAAGATAGAGAGAATATGAAAGATGTTCCCTATGCATCAGCCATAGGATCTATCATGTATGCAATGCTGTGTACCAGACCTGATGTGTGCCTTGCTATAAGTTTAGCAGGGAGGTACCAAAGTAATCCAGGAGTGGATCACTGGACAGCGGTCAAGAACATCCTGAAATACCTGAAAAGGACTAAGGATATGTTTCTCGTATATGGAGGTGACAAAGAGCTCACCGTAAAAGGTTACGTTGATGCAAGCTTTGACACTGATCCGGACGATTCTAAATCGCAAACCGGATACGTGTTTACATTAAACAGTGGAGCTGTCAGTTGGTGCAGTTCTAAACAAAGCGTCGTAGCAGGATCTACATGTGAAGCGGAGTACATAGCTACTTCGGAAGCAGTGAACGAAGGAGTCTGGATGAAGGAGTTCGTATCCGATCTA